>NC_042617.1:498777077-499081511 GCF_901001135.1 Rhinatrema bivittatum
GGCCTGGTCACAGCTGACTCTCATAATCAATGTGAATAGATAAGTGACATGGCATGTTAGGGGCAGAAGCAAATCCTCCCCAGGCCTTTCCTCTAACAAAAAGACCAGAGTGGACAGGACTTAATAAATTCTGAATGACCACTGAATATTGAGTTGACATATGCTATTTACTGTACAGTTAAAAAATAACCGTGATAAATACCGTAAGCTCTTTTCTAAATGGCTAAAATGAAATTATTTAATTCAGCCATATTTTTTCTTTGTCGAAAGTTGCTTATATCTGTTTTCTAGTGTATCTACCTTAACAGCCATTTTCAAATGTTAAACCTATGGCTAATTCTGAATTGGGCTTTCTTGTACTCAAGTAGTTTACAGGGTTCTGACAAATATTAACTTTATATCAATATTTGTCCTTCCTATCGTGAAATGAGGATTTTCCAGCTCATTTCACACCTAAAAAGAAAATATGCCAAGGGGTTTCTATTTTGCCCAGAAAAAAAAAATCATGTCCTTTACTTAGAAAAATGGATCTCAAGAAAGGAAAAATATATAGCATTTTTAAAATAAATATTTTGACTCAAAGGCACCTGGCAAACCACCTCCCGTCAAAAAAAAATGTTCCATTTTAAAATTGAGTGGAATACATCAATATTAATGATTTTCCCTTTAGGTTCACAACACTGTTTCCTTTGATAATTTTTAGTCATTTCATGATGAATTTCTGTGTCTATAGTACAGTAAAATACAGAGATGCTTGACACAAACAAAATGCATCCTCTTTTTTTTTTTCCAGAGAAGAATGTATTTTACAATGCTGTCTGCTAATCTGCACAGATGAACATTTCCACATCTGTAATATTTGCTCCTACACAATAATGAATAAAAATAAAGCAAGGCAAGCAAACAGCTACAACAAGTTGAGCTTCATTTTCTCTAAAATTGTCCCCGTTAGTTTCAAGAGAACTGCAGTCTTCCTTGAAAGCCCAACCATTTCCGAATATTGCGTAAAACGTTATGTCCATCATTCCTGGAGAAAATGGTTGTCAGGCAACCAAAAGGTTAAAAGGAAAACTCTCCTGCTTTTCTAATAAACAATACTTTTGACTATTTACCTCTAATAGACTTCTACAATCTTATCTTATTTCTGGGACTAAAATGTTATGTTACCATATTGGTCATATATGAAAGAAAGGGCCTATGAATCCTGGAAGCTCATGTGCAGTGGTACGTACATACAGTATATATAGAGATATAGATATAATTAGCTAGATATAGATGTAGATATATGAAATAGTGTCATTAAAATTTGTGAGTTCTTTTATAAGATTAACAAAATATATATATATATATATATATATATATATATATATATATATACCATTGTTTAAAGATTTAAAACAATATGAGCCAGATTTTCAAAGGGATACACGCGTAAATCCTGAGGATTTACGCGTGTAATTGCTCCTGCGCATGCCGAGCCTATTTTGCATAGGCCCGACGACGCGCACAAGTCCCGGAACATGCGTATGTCCCGGGGCTTTGTGAAAGGGGCGGGGGTGAGGTAGGACCAAGGCCTCCGGCACAGCGGCCGTGCTGGGGGATCAGCCGGCGCGCGCAACCTACACCTGCCCAGAGGCAGGTGCAACTTATTAAACAAAGGTGAGGGGGGTTTAGATAGGGCTTGGGAGAGGGTTAGGGAGGGGAAGGGAGGGGAAGGTGGGGGGCAGAAGGAAAGTTCCCTCCGAGGCCACTCTGATTTTGGAGTGGCCTTGGAGGGAACGGGGAAAGCCATCGGGGCTCCCCTAGGGCTCGGCACGGGCAAGGTGCACAAGTGTACACCCCCTTGCATGCGCCGATCCCGGATTTTATAACATGTGCATGCATGTTATAAAATCAGGCGTACATTGTGCGCGTCAGGTTGCGCGCACAAATGTATGCCTGCGCGTACTTCTTAAAATCCGGCCCAATGTGTATTAAGCCTTAGTCCCCCCAAAATGGCATAAACCATGGCAAGCTGTTCTTTCTTTAAGAAATGTGAAGAGTAATTGTTTCAGTACAAAATAGAAGATGTTTGATAAATCACTGCTTTTTGTATTTTCACAAGCTTTACTTCCTTAGAAGGTAACTTTAAAATCACTGCACAGACGCATATTTGTGTGTATGCATTGGCCCATGCCCAGGGATGTGGCTATTTTATAGCTTGCATGCGTATACGTGTGCAGGCTATAATGTAGCTTGGCTGTGCGCACATGTGCACCAAGTGTTAAGTGGGTGCACGCCTGGGCACACAAATCCCAATTCTACTGCGTTAATCAGGGGATTTTAAATGGGGCGCACCAATGCTATTCCCAGATTTACCAGCTCGACCCCAGTTTGCTTAGGTAAGAGAGAAGTCCTCCAAACCCCCCCCCCCCCCCCAGTTTAATAGCCTTCATTGCCCCCAGTTAGCCCCCGACCCTTAAAACCCTGCAGAATTGGCTAGATTTTTTTAAATTTTAACTTACATGGCATCCATGGCAAAAGTAAAGTTATGCGGCAGGGGGCCTCGGCACGCGCTGGATCATGCAAGTATGTCTGTGCACATCCCGGGTTCATGCCCAGGCCACACCCACACCCCGCCTCTTTTAGAACACTTCCCAGATGTGCGCGCTGTGAGAGATAGGCACGCATCTCGCTGGCTTTTCAAATCTGCTCAGCTCGTGCGAGCCTGACTTATTCGTGCATCCCCCGAATGATATGCATGTCTGGTATTTAATATTCACCTTTTTGAATGTAATGTCAGTTATTTTGTAAGAACCATCAATATCTGATCTGGCCCAAAAAAAAAAAGGTTTGTGAAAAGTAGTCCATTTCCCCTAAAATAATGTGGCCGTGGTGACAGAATTTTTGTGAATATTAATGTAAAGTAAACACAGAGCATTACTAATAGCCAGGAGCTGGGGAGAGTACAGAGAAGGGAGGGAAATAAGATGAAAATTGACATTTCTAATCCCCAAAAGGGGCATTTTTCCCCAATTTTACTTCTGCCACAAAAATCTTTTCGTGAATCTCTTATCTGAGCAAAGGAAAACCAAGCAGAAAAATGAATTGTGTTGTTGTCAGGTACAAGCCTGCTCCATCATAACTGCACTGTTGTACCAAGCAGCACTACACTGAGCTCTGCTGTACAACATTTTAAAAAGGTTGACAGATAGTAAACTCTTCTAAAACTTGTAAACTGGAAAATACTTGTCAGAATGTGCAATATTCAGATGTAAATTGATCAGTAAGATAAGAAGCGCAGACTCTTAGGGGGTCCAAGATTTTGAGGGTCTCTCATTTCACGAGGTGTCATCATCAGTCTTCATTTTTCTCAGCTAACACTCTGGTACAATAATTTATTTCTCCCCTTCCAACCGTGGAAAGACAAGACATATTACACTAATTCATGAATAAAAAACCAAACAAAACAAAAAAAAATGTATGTTTGCCATTTCAAAGAAAGGGTTTTCTGCTGTCTGCTGAAGTTCTTCCCTTTGCTCTGTGTGACAGAATAATGAGAGATGGTATACACAGATTGGATATAATGGTTTAACTAAGAGAAATCAATTTCATTTTCTGTTTTTTTGATGTACAGATAATAAAACTTTTCATCTTGTACCATTTTAAACTGTTGTCCAGCTTCACTATTAAATCTAAGAAGAGGGGATGGTTATATCTGGACAATACTCTCGAAGGATTTCATTTTTCCTTTCTATGATGTGCTCGTGCCAAAAATCCTTAGCATACAGAGCCCAGAGGGATTCATTCACAGCCTTCCCAGTGTCAAGCAAATTACTCAAGCTAACACTGATCGAATCAGGAACTTACTACTGTGTTGGAGTCCATAATGAACTCTGTGAGATGGAGGGATGTACAATCGCACACCTGCTCTTCCCAAAGTTAGCCTGCATATTATTTAGTACATAATCAGAGGAAGTACTGAAACTGAGGCGCAACGAACAGTAGTTTCCGGAGGGAAAAAGTTCTTAAAGTGGCTCCCCAGCTACTGCAAACATTTCAACTAGGATCCTAGTCCCCTCCGGCACTGTTTCTTGTTAAAAAGCAGAAAATACAAGACAGCAGAGGGATGTTTACATGTGTAAGGGCTGGTTCTTCACTCCAAATTGCACCAAAAGAGCTCACCAGAGCACCTTAGCAATTGCTACAATATAGTGACTCCTGTGAACCTAACTTGCTCAATTCAACCTGCTCAATGCAATTTGCTCCCCTTAGGGTGAGCAGAGCTACTCTATTTGTTACTTACAGATTAAGTAGTACTCAAAATATATATATTGCAGAATAAGATGTGCTGATCTAAGATCTATTTTAACTTATTTCTCTTCTTATGCATTAGACATATTGTACTCCCACTGAAAAAATGTGGGTTATTGTTATATTTTTTTTCCCTTTAAGTTATCAAAACAGGGTCAATATTTCAAAAGACATTCCAGGTTCATTTTAAACTTCACCTCTTCATACATTGTGGCTGCAGCATTCTCACGTAGTATGTCTGAACAAAGCACCAACTCACAGCTTCATTTAAAACCAGAAGCTTCAAACAGCAGTCTTTATAAATGCAATTCCTGGCTCTCACCATAAAATGATAAAGTTATCACCTCTCTGCCATCTGTTTCAAACTGTACGGTAATTTCAACGGATGCCAGAACTAAAAATGAATGTGGTTGTGCCATGTACCGCTCTGAGCTGTGGATATAATGAGATTTGAATGGGAAGTCCCGGACGCAATAAATCTGTGCCATATGTGACCATTTCCTGTGTCAGTTCCTTTCTCATAACCAGTGGAAGCTTTTTTTTTTTTTTCTTCATGACCCCACACCATGGCTCTGAAATCTTTCATGGCTGCTTAAGAGCCTCAGGCCTTTCCACGGCAGTTGCATAAATAAATGAGTTTGACAGCAAACATCATAACAGTCAGAGTAATATGTGCTCACCACAAGTGCCTGCACTACACACTGGAGAAATAGATAGGGGGAAAAGATTGTTTTGTTATCACGAACAAAAAACTGGTCCCTTGACAAGTGCCGAAAGAATTAGTCAAATAAACCTGAAATACAAAACAGCTCATGTTGCCGGATCATAATACTAAGCAAAATTTTCCTAACATCTCCAACAAAGCATGGAAAGATAAATTGTCCTTAACTTCAGCAAAAAAAAAAAAGAAAAGAAAATCTGTGCTGTGAAAAGTCATTCAAAAAGCTAAATTTTGGGTCAGTCCAATTTCATCTCCTAATTAGTAGAGGTTGTTATTTTGTGGGGAAGAATACAAGTACAAGTGAAGAATTTCCCAATGGGATTTGAGTAAAAAGTCTCTAGCAGCCCACATGATAGAGTCTGTGGAGCAGTAACCCCTAAACAGTACAGAGTTTCAGACTTGTGATAGCTTATTAATGAACAGGGAAATAAGAAATGTAGGTCCAGCTTCAGATTTGAACACCATGAGTTTTCACTTCTGAAAAGGTCCCCTTAATTTTGTTTTTCTGGCTTTTCATTTGGGAATTCAAGAAGCTACAATTTGCAATACATGTTCTTCCTATAAAGGAAATTTCAATTGTTTTTTTCCAGTAAGAGTTGAAGGAAAATAAAGATGTAGTTTAAATTTTGTTTCCTTTAAAACTTGCTGAGCATATTATTGGATGACTACCATTTGTTAGAGGGATGTGAAACAGGAGCAGGTGCCATGCAGGATTCTATAAAAACCAGTACCAGCACTGCAGGATTTGAAGTGCTACAGAACTATTGTCTTTTCAGAGCTGTGCGTAGACTCTGAGTTATACTTTCCCTCTTCTTACTAGCTCAGTTTTTGCGATATCATGTAATGTAAATTCAGATCTAATGATAGTGAATTTTAATGAAGCCTTAATATGTAAATTAGCAGAGTTAAATTATTTATTTATAGGATTTCTATATGGCTTATCCATAAAGCTCAAAGCAGAAATACAATATATAGGAACAATTATCCATAACATTTTATTTATTATTATTATTTTTATATACCGACATTCATCTCAATTGAGATATCACACCGGTTTACATTCAGGTACTGTAGGTATTTCTCTATCCCCAGAGGGCTTACAATCTAAGTTTTTTGTACCTGAGGCAATGTAGGGTAAAGTGACTTGCCCAAGGTCACAAGGAGTGACAGCGGGACTTGAACCTTGGTCTCCTGGTTCATAGTCCAGTGCTCTAACCACTCTAACATGTAGCAACAATAAATACAATCTACACATATAAAAGGTTGGTGTTGATCTGTCATTTAGTCACACTGTCATGTCTATGTGTGGCCACCAGGTAGTGCCTGGAACAGTGGAAGTTGTACCTTGCAAAGAAAACAACATGATCTGTCTGTAAAGCCCTTTCAGGTTCACCCCCCCCCCCCTCCCCCCAAACACACACACAGGCTCTTCTCTTAATTTGTTTATACATTAAAACAATATTTATATTTTCCACTTTTATTTGGTCTTGAACATTTACATCAGTTGTGAACCAGACAACCCGAGCAGTGTCAGGTATCTTTTGTTAATACTGTATGCTCTGTCTGCAAAGCCCTGTCTCTTATGCTTTTATCCATATGTATAGGCAGGCACACGCACTGGCAGGCACACATACACATACACACAGATACACAGGCTCACCACATACACCCCTTTGCACACACACACAACATATATATATATATATATACACACACACACACACACACACCCATATACACATACACACACACAGACTCCTCCATACATATACAGATACCAAGGTTTGCACACATACAGAGGCTCCCACTCACACATACACATGCACACACACACATACACACACGCTCTCACTTGCACATTGTTATGGACCAGACAACTCAAACAATGCCAGGTAATTTTTGCTAAGTAAGATAATAAAACAGTAAAACCATTCCCCCAAAACTACACAAACACAATAAAAAAAATAAAATCTCATATATATTCACAACCATTAAAACAACACCAATAAGAAAACATAGAGATCTAAAACCTCTTGGTAATTGTAACACATGTCTTCCAACATGTGGTCAATAAGACATTCCAGGACCTTCAGTATTCCAATATGGTGGTACACCTGGATGACATCCTTATCTTCTCACACTCCCTTGTACAGCACCAAGAGCATGTAAAACAGCTGTTATAAAGACTCTGCTAACACCACTTATACACGAAACTTGAAAAGTGAACATTCAAGCAAGAGGAGTTGTCGTTCCTGGGTTATATTGTCTCCCAGCATGAACTACAGATGGACCCAGAGAAGGTAATAAGCATCCAAGACTGGCCTCAGCCCATTGGGTTTAAGGCATTGCAAAGCTTCCTAGGCTTTGCAAATTATTACCAAGAGTTTGTGCCTGCGTACCCCTCCTTAGCTGACACTAAACTCTGGACAGATGAAACCATCCAGACCTTTGGCTGCCTCAGGCAGCAATTCCTCCAAGATCCTTGTCTACACCTTCTGGATTCATTGAACTCCTTCATCATGGAGGTAGATGCTTCTGCCCTTGGGATAGGGGCTGTTCAGGATCAGCATAATTATCAAAAGACAATGATGCCATGCTTATTCTTTTCCAATAAATTCTTCCTGGCAGAAAAGAATTATACTATTGGGGACAATGAGCTACTGGCCATAAAACTGACACTGGAAGAGTGGCCCCATCTTTTGAAGAGGGCTAGGCACTCGATCATGATCTACAGATATCTCAATAATTTGGAATATTTGCCGCAGGCCCAATGCTTAAACCCCCATCAGGCCAGATGGTCATTATTTTTTAATTGCTTTGACTTCTGAACTCTGTTACTATCTGGCAGAGAAAAACCAATGGGCCGATGCCCTTTCTAGGTCCTTTGACATCAAAGACTCCTCAGAAGTGTGGTTGCAATAGCAGTAACTGTTCCTCTGGAAAAAACAGTAATTCCCAAATGACTGTGAGAGAAAGTACTTAAATGGGCCCACGGCTTCCACCTGGTGAGGCACCCTAGAGTCGCTAGAACCTTGGACCTTCTCCTTCGCCACTACTGGTGGCTTTGAGTGAAACAGGATATGCAACACTACGTTGAGTCTTGCCCCACTTTCACCATCCATATGAACTTCCATACTCACCCTTCAGGGTTGTTACAGCCATTGGTAGCCCCCAAGGAATCCTGGACCCACCTGACCACTGACTTTGTCACTAACTTTCCCCTCTTTAATGGGTAGTGGTAGTCCAGTTTTTCAGCTCTCCCTGGACTTTCAGCTGTCCCAGAATTAGCCCATCTTTTTGTTCAACATATGTTCTGCTTGCACAGACAACCTACTCATATTCTCTCAGAATGAGAAGCCCATTTCACTGCCCACTTCTGGAAAAGTTTTTGCAAGAAGTTTTGCATCTCCTTGGACTTTGACTCTGCATACCATCCATAGAGCAATGGTCAGACAGAGAGAATCAACCAGGACCTTAAGGGATTCTTGAAGGCCTACGTAATGATTGACTGGACAATTGGGCCTTGCTTCTTTCCTGGGTAGAGTTCTGCCTCAATAACTATGTGGCCAAAATATTAAAAGGCATGGAACAGCTCCCCTATGAGGAAAGGCTAAAGAGGTTAGGGCTATTCAGCTTGGAGAAGAGATGACTGAGAGGAGATATGATATGTCTACAAAATTATGAAAGAATTTGAATGGGTAAATATGAATCAGTTATTTACTCTTTTGAATAATACAGGAACAAGGGGACCCTCTATGAAGTTAGCAAGCAGCACATTTAAAACAAACTGGAGAAAATTATTTTACACTCAATGCACAATTAAGCTCTGTAATTCATTGACAGAGGATGTTCTTATGTGGTTAAGGCAGTTAGTGTAGCTGGGTTTAAAAAAGGTTTTTGTAAGTTCCTGGAGGAGAAGTCCATAAACTTCTATTAATCAATAAAGAATAGCCACTGCTTGGGCCGGCATTAGTAGCATGGGATCTGTTTAATATTTGGGTTCTTGCCAGGTACTTGTGACTTGGATTGGTCACTGTTAGAAACAGAATATTGGGCTTGATGGACAGTTATGCATATCTTAAATTCTTATGGGAAATTCATTAGGGTCATCACTTTTCCAAATTGTGTGGCAAGCAATCACATGGTGTCAGTTCCATGCCCGGCATCCAATGACATGGGGGAGAGCCTTAGGAACCTATGGCAGAAGACGTGCCAACTCCTTACTGAGGTTTCCAACAGGTTTAAGAAGTAAGCGGACAAAAAGCATTGGCCGGCACCTCAATTCAAGCCCGAGGAATTAGTTTGGTTAAATAACCTTTGTCTCAAGACCATCTCAGCCATATTATCACCTTAATTAGTAGGATCATTCACTGTCATCCATTAGGTGGAATCAGTAGCTTATCAACTAAAACTTCCGCCCACTCTCAAGATCCATAATGTGTTCCATGTTTCCTTCCTCAAGCCAGTACTCTTGTCATTGCCTTCTCAACCCCCTCTAAAATCTGTGGAGATAATTTCTGAAGAGGTTTCAGAGTATGAGGACTGGGAGATCCTAGACTCCAGAAGGGTTCAAAATAAATTGTAATATCTCATATCGTGGAAAGGTTTTGATCCCAAGGACAGCATGTGGAAACCTGTTTCCAACCTTCATGTCTCCCGACACAGAGTTTCATCAGTACTTTTCCACACAGTAGCACAAAGGATGAATGCTTTAACAAAATTACATGTGTGAGTTCAATGGAATGGGTTAAGTATTTGCAGAAGAAATGTATAGATATATGACACCAGGAAGCCTCCCAGTTCACAGTAGGGGACAAAGTCTGTGTCTCTACAAGTCACATAAGGAACAAGAGACCATCACGTAAGCTCTAGCAGACGTTTAAAGGACCAAAGGAGCAAATAAATCCAGTAGCATTCAGGATTCATCTTCCAGCCAATCTACGTATTCATCCAGTGTTCTATGTGGCCCTTCTGAAGACTTATAAACCCAATTCTTTTCCAGTCATGGTGATAGGACATCATGAGTTTATTGTCCACCAGATTCTGGATTCCATGGTTATCAGGGGATACCTGCACTATTTGGTGGACAAGAAAGGGTATGACTCTGAGGACCACAGTTGGGAATCAGCCTGACAAAGAGCTAGTGGCCAAATTTATACCAGGAACACCCAGAAAAACCAAGACTGAGAACCATAAGAGGAGCTACTGGGAGAGGGTTTTCTGTGAGGGGCAACAGGGATTGTACTGAGACCCGAGGTGTTCAAGACCATGGAATCTTGCAGTGCAGCCCATGGGGGATTCTGAATCAGTGAGAATCCTCTAATAAATATCAAGTGAAGCAAAGTTAAGAAAACCTGACTCCAGAGGCTCCTTATTGAACCATTAGATGTAACCCAAATAGACAGCTGTATGTAAAGATTTCCAGCCCAACAATCAATACTGAATTTGTTCTGTGTTATCTTGTTGACTGACTGTGTTTTTGTATTCCTGGTTCCTGCTTCCTGCTCCAGTCCTGGTCTTCAATCCATTCCAGTTCCTGCTCTCACATGGAAGTACTGGTGACTGCACACAAGAGCTTGAGCCAGGGGGAAGGACACCTGCCTTAGGTAGAAGACAGAAGCTCCAGATCACCTAGCCTCTCAATGTATGCCTTTGCTTAGCCTTGTATATTTCCTCTGTCCTTAGTGTAGTGGACTATCACAGCAAGAAGCAAAATAAAATTAGCAATTCAGTAATAATGGGTGATTTCAATTTCCCTGGCACTGACTGGGTAAATGTCACATCAGGATATGCCAAGAAAGCAACGTTTCTAGATGAAATAAAGGACTGCTTTATAAGCAGCTAGTACAAGAACTGACAAAGAGGGAGCTATTTTAGATCTAATCCTTAGTGGAACACATGATTTGGTGCAAAATTTAATAATGTTGGGGCCACTTGGCAAGAGTGATCATAACATGATCAAAGTTGACCTGATAACTGGAGGGAGAAGAAATCTACTGCAATAGCATTTAATTTTCAAAAGGAAAATTATGACAAAATTAGAAAAAGGTTGGGAAAAAACTGAAAGCAGCAACTGCAAAGATTAAAAAACAAACAAAAAAAAAACCCAACTTTATATCAGGCATGGATGCTGTTCAAGATTACCATCTTGGAAGCTAAGAACAGATGTATGCCATGCATTAAAAAGGTGGAAGGAAAGCCAAATGGCTGCTGGATTTGGTTTAAAGGTGAGGTGAGAGAGGCTATTATAGCAAAAAGAAACATCTTTCAAAAAATGGAAAAGGGATCCAAATGAAGAAAACAGGAAACAGCATAAGCACTGGCAAGTTAAATGGAAAGCATTGATAAGAAAGGCTAAGAATGAATTTAAAAAGAAGCTTGCTGAAGAAGCAAAAATTCATAATAAAAACTTTTTCAGTACATTTGAAGCAAAAAGCCTGCGAAGAAGTCAGTTGGACAATTAGATGATGGAGGGGTAGGTATATTAACAGAGTACAAGACCATGGCAGAGAGATTAAATTATCTATTTGTTTCAGTTTTTATTGAGAAAGATGTAAAACAGATACCTTTGCCAGAAGTGATATTTAAAGGTGATGATTCAGAGAAAACGAAACAAATAGTAAACCTGAAAAATATAATAGGGAAAATTGACAAACTAAAGAATAGCAAATCACCTGAGCCAGATGTTATACATTCCAGAGTATTGAAAGAACTGAAAAATGAAATTGCAAACCTACTATTCTTATTATTAATCTGTAATCTATCATTAAAGTCAGCTATGGTACCTGAAGATTGGAGAGTAGCCAAAGTAAAGCCAGTTTTTAAATTGGGTTCCAGAGGTGTTCCAGGAAACTACAGACTACTGAGCCTGACAATAGTGCTGGAAAAAATGATTGAAACTATTATAAAGAACAAAATTGCTGAACGTATAGATAGTCATAGTTTAATGGGATGTTCCCACCATGGGTGTAGCCAAAGATTCAAAAAACAGTGGCCACTAATCTACCACATTTTTTGAAGGCATGAATAAACATGTGGATAAAAGTGAGTCAATTGATTTAGAGTATCTAGGCTTTCAGAAAGTTCTTCTTGAGGAAATTAAAAAGTGATGGGATAGGAGGCAATGTTCTATTGTGGATTTAGAACTGGTTAATAGATAGGAAACAGAGAGTATGACTAAATGGTTGATTTTCTCATTGGAGAAAAGTGACTAGTGGAGTGCCCCAGGGATCTGTAATGGAATCACTGCTGTTTAACATATTCATAAATGACCTAGAGATGGGAATAATGAGTGAGATGGTCAAATTTGCTGATGATACAAAACTATTCAAAGTTTTTATATCACAAGAGGACTATGAGAAATTGCAAGAGGATATTGCATGGGAGTCAGTTGGATCATTGGATGATCAAAGGGTTAAAGGGGCACTTAGAGAAGAGAAAGCCATCACGGAAAGTTTAAACAATTTCTTTACTGCAGTGTTTACTGAAGAGGATGTTGGAGAGATACCTGTTCCAAAGTAGGTTTTCATGGGTGATGATTCTGATCAACTGAACCAAATCACGGTAAAAATGTGGTAGGCCTATTTGACAAAATGAAGAGTGGTATATCACCTGCACTGGATGGAATACACCCCAGGGTTTTGAAAAAACTAAAAAAGGACATTTCAGAAATATTAGTAAAAATTTGTAACCTATCATTAAAATCATCTGATGTACCTGAAGATTGGAAGATGGCCAATGTAGCCCCTATATTTAAAAAGGGATTCAGGGGTGATCCGGGAAACTATAGACTGGTGAGCCTGACTACAGTGCCGGGAAAAATCATGGAAACCGTTATAAAGAATAAAATCACAAAACATTTAGATAGACATGGCTTGATGGGACACAGCCAACATGGATTTACCCTTACAAATCTCCTACATTTTTTTGAAGGGTGAATAAAAATGTGGACAAAGGTGAACCAGTGGATATGGTATATTTGGATTTCCAGAAGGCATTTAACAAAGTCCCACATGAGAAGCTTCAATGAAAACTAAAAAGTCATGGGATAGGAGGCAATGTCCTTTTGTGGATTGCAAATTGGTTGAAAGAGAGGAAACAGAGAGTAGGATTAAATGGTCAGTTATCACAGTGGAAAAAGGTAACAGTGAGTGCCTCAGGAATCTGTTCTTGGACTGGTGCTTTTTAATATATTTATAAATGATCTGGAAAGGGGTATGATGAGTGAGGTGATCAAATTTGTTGATGACACAAAATTATGCAGAGTAGTTAAATCTCAAGCAGATTGTGATGAATTGCAGGAGGAACTTGTGAGACTGGAAGATTGGGCTTCCAAATGTCAGATGAAGTTTAAAGTGGACAAGTACAAAGTGATGCATATAGGGAAAAATATCCCTTGCTGTAGTTACACAACGTTAGGTTAGAGATTTAGGAGTCATAGTGAATACATTGAAATCATTGGCTCAGTGTGCTATGGCGATCAAAAAAGCAACCAGAATGTTAGGAATTATTAAGAAGGGAATGTAAAATAAAACAATGGATGTCATAATGCCTCTGTATCGCTCCATGGTGAGACTGCATCTTGAATACTGTGTGGAATTCTGGTCACCGCATCTCAAAAAAGATATAGTTGCACTGGAGAAAGTGCAGAAAAGGGCGACCAAAATGATAAGGGGCATGGAATGTCTGCCTTATGAAGAAAGGCTAAAGAAGTTACGGCTATTCAGTTTGGAGATGAGATGACTGAGAGGGGAGATGACAGAAGTCTACAAAAATCTTGAAAGGTCTTGAACAAGTTAATGTAAATTGGTTATTTACACTCTCAGATAAAAGAAACAGAAATGAAACAGAGAAATGATGGCAGAAGAAGACCAAATGGCCCATCCAGTTTGCCCAGCAAGCTTTCACACTTTTTTTTTTCTCATACTTATCTGTTACTCTTGGCCCTTAGTAACCTTTTCGTTCTATTTCTCTTCCACCCCCACCATTAATGTAGAGAGCAGGGTTGGAATTGCATCTAAGTGAAATATCTAGCTTAATTAGTTAGGGGTAGTAACCGCTGCAATAAGCAAGCAACACCCATGCTTATTTGTTTCCCCAGACTATGTAATTCAGTCCTTGTTGGTTGTCGGTATATACATCCACTTTGCTTCATTACCCCCTGCCGTTGAAGCAGAGAGCTATGCTGGATATGCATTGAAAGTGAAGTATCAGTCTTTCTCCCCTAAGAACATAAGAACATGCCATACTGGGTCAGACCAAGGGTCCATCAAGCCCAGCATCCTGTTTCCAACAGGGGCCAATCCAGGTCATAAGAACCTGGCAAGTACCCAAAAACTAAGTCTATTCCATGTTACCGTTGCTAGTAATAGCAGTGGCTATTTTCTAAGTCAACTTAATTAATAGCAGGTAATGGACTTTTCCTCCAAGAACTTATCCAATCCTTTTTTAAACACAGCTATACTAACTTCACTAACCACATCCTCTGGCAACAAATTCCAGAGTTTAATTGTGCGTTGAGTAAAAGATTGTGCGTTGAGTAAAAAAGAGCTATGCTGGATATATGTGAAGTATCAGACTTTCTCCCCTGCCTTGAAGCAGAGAGCTATGCTGGATATGCATTAAAAGTGAAGTATCAGTCTTTCTCCACTGCCGTTGAAGCAGAGAGCTATGCTGGATATAAATAGAAAGTGAAGTATCAGAGATGGACTAGGGGGCATGCCATGAAGTTTGCAATTAGTTCATTTAGAACAAATCGAAGAAAATTCATTTTCACTCAGCACATAGTTAAGCTCTGGTATTCACTGCCAGAGGATGTGGTCACAGCAATTAGTTTAACTGGGTTAAAAAAGACTTGGAAAAGTTCCTAGAGGAAAAATCCATAAACTGCTATTAATTAATAAGCAAAAGTAGCTTGAGATTTTTAAAATATTTTAGTACTTGCCAGGTACTTGTGACTTGGATTGGCCAATGTTGGAAACAGGATACTGGGCTTAATGGACCCTTGGTCTGACCCAGTATGGCAATTCTTATGTTCTTATGGAAATGAGCATGGAGAAATATGATCTAGACAGATCAATTGATCTAGACAGATCAATTAACTAAGTGTCTTGATGTCAGCTGAGACCAAGAAAGATCGGAGTCAATTAATAAACTGTTCGCAAAATAAGAACTTTGCATCAGGGAAGTGATATGATTGGTGACTTTTAATAAGGGGTCAATTTTAATGCCTAATGTGGTAATAACATCATTGTCTGAATGCTAACACCAGTGATGGAGGGGTAAGTAAGATGAACAGCAGTATATTTCTGTAACAACCAGATTGCTTTGGATTTGTCAGGATTGGCTTTGAGTTTAAACAGTTTAAGCCAATCGATGATCTTAGTTAAGCAACTATTGAAATGTGTGAGTGAATGAGAAGATTCTGGATCACAGTTTGCAATAATCTGAATATCATCAGCATAGAAATAGCCTGTATATCTCAAAGTTTGAATTAGAGTGGCAAATGGAACCAAGCAAAGATTGAAGAGAGCAGGGGATAATATAGAACCTAGAGGCACACCACATTTTAAGTAACTGGATGGGGAAGCTACAGAGTTACACTTATAAACAATCATGTTGTATCAACACATTTTCATAATTTTTAGTGAAAGAACTATGTTAATCACTTGTGTGTATATGTTGGACCTTCATATTTCCCGCGGTTTGCAAGTATTTCAGACTTGTAATTTTTACCGCTTGTGGGTTTTTATTTAATCATCGGTCCATAACCATATGTAAATAAATGTTTTAGGTTTTTTTTAATTTGTAGTAAAAAACGGTACTTCCCTTAGATAAGCGCTATCGCACTTCAAGGTCCAGGGTCCTAAATTTTTGCCCGGATGAACGCTCTCTCGCTTCAGAATCCAGGGTCTGGAGATTAGTCCAACATGCCACATTTTGTGGGCTGCTGCTTCAGGAACTATGAGAAATGTACTCTGGTTGCTGATGTATCTTCCACACGGCTTTATGGACTTTTATTGGGAGTCCGATTATGATTTCTCTAAGGAAGATTTAAAATATTTATTCACAGAAAATATTTTTAACAGTATAGTGCATATCCTTGGGAAAAAATGCTATATTTCAAGAGAGTCTTGGATTAACGGCCCTTACCGCCATTTCCTCTTGTTGGCATTTGTGCAAAGCCAGTCGCGAGAGTGAGGCTACTTATATGTAAATTGTATGCTACACCTGTCAGCAGATGTGCAGTGATGGGATACTACTCACATGAAGTGTATCCACTCAATTTCTTTATTAAGATCATTTGGAGCTACTGATTGGAGACGAAAAATCCATTTCTGTTCACATTATCGAAGGCATTTTACTCTGTCTCCCCTTCTCCAGTGTGCCGGTACAATTTCTAACACTGTCCATTTAATGTCAGTATAAACATGACCAAGTTCTTTAAAGTGGGAACAAGCGGTTCTTCTAATCTGCCGGTATTTAGGCAGCATTTGTGCTCAGTGAGCTGGGTGCATATCAATCGCTTTGTCATGCCCACATAGATTAGTGGACATGGGCAAAAAATCGCACATACTACATATGAAGAATGACAAGTGAAATTGGGTAGAGAAACTATTTGTCCCGATGCAAGTTTGATGGTAGTTTGTGTAGATTTAAAAGGGCAATGCAAACACTTTGCACAAGTTTTCATGATTTCCATCACTGCCGGAGGGTTGTATATGCTTGAGGGCACAACATGTTCTTTAATGTTGCGTCCCCTGGAGAATGCAATACGAACAGGTTTTTTAAATAAAGGATGAATAACATTTCTCAGCACTTCTGTATGGCTCTGCTGATAGCTGAAGATGCCACTGTGTGTCTGAGAACCAAAGTTTGTAGGTTTGATTCCTCTGGTGTTTTTTTCAAAAATAAATAATCTCTGTTAGAGTAGAGAGCTCTGCGGTATGCTGATTTTATGCACCAGACTGGATATCCCCACTCTAGGAAGCAATCTGCCATTCGTCTCGCTTGATTTTTAAATTTGGTGCGGTCTGTACATAATCTCCGCAGTCTCAAAAATTGCCCTACTGGGAGATTAGTCTTGATGGAAGTAGGATGGAAGCTATCGAACCGAAGTAAATGGTTACGATCATTTGGTTTGCAATATATGCTTGTCATCTGAGTTGTGGTGTCTGGTGATTAGTATGTTAAGATATGATATTTGTTGATTATGATAATTCATTGTAAATTAAAGGCACAAACTCACACTATTGAGCCAAGCATGAAACTCTAAGAGAGATGACTGAGATCCTTCCCATATCACAATTACCAGAACACAGATTGGAATTGACCGAGGACAAGATCGCAATTGACAACCAACAATTACCTCCCATCAAGGGCTCAAAAAAAGTGGACTTAACCTCAGCAGTGATCAACTTATCGGAATGTTTAATCACTCCCTTGGAAGAAGCAGTATTAGATAAGGGATTAAATTTTGTTCCCACCCAGAAACACGACCCCTTTTGATTTTGGTGTGATTTTAACAAATTCATTAGACAACTACAACGTCAAATCTTCTTTGCTCGAAGTCCTTTTGAAACAGTTTCCACCATCACACCCTTAGTCAAACTTAAATCCAAGTGGAGTCCACACCCCCTGGAGATTAGGCAATTAATACTTTCCAGGCACTGGTGATGCGTGATGTGGAAAAGATAGAGAAAAACTCATCTCACCTCTATTTTAACTTAAAACATCAAGAGTCACAAGCATTACAACATTTAGATGAAAGACAAGACATCGTCATCAAACCGGCAGACAAGGGAGGAGCAGTGGTTATTATGAACAAGACATCATATCTCCATGAGGCACAGCGTCAAGTGTCCAACTCAGAGTTCTATCAGGAACTTAGTGAAGACCCCACTGACTGCATACTAGCTGAAGTAAAACCAATAGTCGAACGAGGTTTTGAACTGGGATATCTCACAAACAGTGAGCAGAATTATCTCATCAATCAACATCCTAGAATCCCAGTACTATATATAGTGCCCAAAATTCACAAGACTCTGGTAAATCCCTCAGAGAGACCAATCGTATCGGCCAAAGAATCAGTCTTAGAACCAGTCTCTATCTTTTTGGATAAAATCCTTCAGCCCTTTGTTCCGTTGGCAGAGTCCTATAATAAAGACAATTCACATATGCTTCAGTTCCTATCCACAGTCACATTAACAGAAGACAGTCTATTAGTTACCATAGACATAGAGTCATTGCACACAGTTATTCCTCAAGATCAGGCACTCACAGTCACAGTCATTGCTCAAGATTTAAAGAATCGCCCCTCACCACAACGGATTCCTACAACTTTCATCATAGAATTGCTACATCTAGCCTTAAGCAAAAATAAGCAAATAAGCAAATAAAACCAACACTAACGAAGATCATCAACCTCTCACTAGATGAAGGAGTAATGCCTGATACCTTAAAAGGAGCCATAATCAAACCAATCATTAAGAAAATGAACCTCGACCCCTTAAATCTTAACAACAATAGACCAGTTTCCAACTTACCCCTATTAGCCAAGCTAATTGAAAAAACAGTACAAAAACAACTGTCAAACCACATTGAAAGCAACAACATATTTTACCCAGCACAACATGGTTTTCGTAAACACTACAGTACTGAAACCTTGCTCTTAGCCTTATCAGATACTATCTTAAGAGGTTTCAATACAGGAACACATTACATTCTAGTTCTATTAGATCTCTCCGCAGCATTTGACACATTAAATCACAAAATACTAATCAACAGGCTGAAAGAAATTGGACTCACTAACAAAACAATAAAATGGTTTGAGACATACTTAAACAATAGGTGTTTTCAAGTACAATTAAAAATACACTTTCAGACAAAGTCAAACTACAAACCGATGTCCCACAGGGATCAGCCCTGTCAGCAACACTTTAACATTTATCTACTTCCAGTATGTCACCTACTAGCAGGACTCGGAATCATACATTACATATACACAGATGATATACAGCTACTGCTACCTATTGTAAACACCAGTGAAGAAACAATGAAACTTGCCAATATATATCTTGAAATAATCAAACAGCTCTTAAATCAGATGGAACTGGTAATAAACATCAACAAAACAGTATTTGTACACCTTGAACGTAAAAACATACATCATATACAACCAACAATCACAATCAATACTATTCAAACCGTTGAGTTAGCATTAAAAGTGCGAAATCTAGGAGTAATAATCGACCCTGAGCTAAACTTGAAACAACACATCTCACTGAAAATAAAAGAAGGATACTTGAAACTAATGATCCTGAGAAGACTAAAACCTCTACTAACACTAAACAATTTTCGCACAGTTCTACAGGCAATGATCTTCGCAAGTACAGATTATTGTAACTCCCTGCTTTTAGGACTACGACAATCTACAGTTTGGCCACTACAAATATTACAAAATTCAGCTGCTAGAATTTTGACTGGCAAAAAAAAGACTGACCACATTACAGGAACACTCGCTGATTTACACTGGCTTCCAATTGAACAAAGAATACAATATAAGACACGTTGAGGTAGATCTTAAATAAGTACGCGCAACCAGCGCGAACAAAAGTACTCTGGATTTTATAAGATACGTGCGTAGCCGCGCGTATCTTATAAAATCCGGGGTCGGCACATGCAAGGCTGCGCAAAATCGGCAGCCTGCGCGCGCCGAGCTGCGCAGCCTGCCTTCGTTCCTTCTGAGGCCGCTCCGAAATCAAAGCGGTCTCGGAGGGAACTTTCCTTCCGCGTCCCCCCACCTTCCCCTCCCTTCCCCTATCTAACCCACCCCCCAGCCCTACCTAAATCCCCCCTACCTTTGTTGTGCAAGTTACGCCTGCTTGAAGCAGGCGTAACTTGTGCGCGCTGCCTTGGCATCCCCCGGCACAGGCCGCAGTGCCAGGGGACTCGGGACCGCCCTCCCGGCTCGCCCCCAAACCGTCACCATGCCCCGGACCCACCCTGGACCGCCCCCTGACCCCAGACACGCCCCTCCCTCCCCTTTTACGAAGCCCCAGGACTTACACACATCCCAGGGCTTTGCGCGCGCTGGTGGTCTATGCAAAATAGGCACGCGAGTGCCCTGCGCACGTAAATCCGGCAGGATTTACACACGCAGGGCTTTTAAAATCTAGCCCTATGTATAATTCATAAACTAATCCATGATGAAAAAGCAGACTGGCTCAACACTGCACTGCGCGTACATGTACCACAAAGAAACCTGAGATCTGCTAATAAGGCTCTACTAACTGTCCCCTCTGTCAAATCAGCATGCCTCACGCAAGGGAAAGAGCACTGTCGCTGGATGGCCCCATGCTATGGAACACCATGTCACTCGAAATAAGGCTGGTCCAAGAAAGCAAAGAGGTAGGCGATCTATGATACCGTCAGGTGAGCACAAAAGAAATAGATGCCTTAATCTTTTTCAATACTTTATTGATGCAGAGACGTTTCAAGTGAAATGCCCACTTGAAACGTCTCTGCATCAATAAAGTATTGAAAAAGATTAAGGCATCTATTTCTTTTGTGCTCACTCGAAATAAGGCTACAGAGAAATTTGAAAATATTCAAAACTAATCTGAAAACCTGGCTATTTAAACAAGCCTTTTACAAAGATAAAGATAAGGAGAAAAACGGTGGAATGATAAGGACGCACCAAACTAGAAGTTATTACTTTTAACCTACAAAATGCATTTTAATGTTAAATTAAAACCACATTATATGTTCCGAACAAATAAGCTTAACTGAAACATATAGTTTTTGACACTAAATTGTTACCGTTCTATGATGGCACATGGTTAATTTGTAATCTATACCACTCATATTTTTCGTTAACGTGCCTTTTTGTAAACCGTTGTGATGGTTATCTAACTCAACGACAGTATAGAAGAGTTTTTAAATAAAAATAAATAAATAAAAATTATTACACATTCGAAGACAAGTTCTATTTGCAGACCAGAGGAACAGCAATGGGCACTGCAATGGTTCCTGTTGTCGCCAATTTATTTGTCACAGCATTTGAAATGCTGCACATACAGGGATGTGACTGGAAACCACATCTCAAATGCAGGAAAAGATACATAGACAACGCAAACCAAATGATCATAACCATTTACTTCGGTCTGATAGCTTCCATCCTACTTTCTTCAAGACTAATCTCCTAGTAGGGCAATTTTTGAGACTGCGGAGATTATGTACAGACCGCACCAAATTTAAAAATCAAGCGAGACGAATGGCAGATCGCTTCCTAGAGTGGGGATATCCAGTCAGGTGCGTAAAATCAGCATACCTCAGAGCTCTCTGCTCTAACAGAGATTATTTATTTTTGGAAAAAACACCAGAGGAATCAAACCCACAAACTTTGGTTCTCAGACACACAGTGGCATCTTCAGCTATCAGCAGAGCCATACAGAAGCACTGGGAAATTTTACAGGAAATTCATCCTTTATTTCAAAAACCTGTTCGTATTGCATTCTCCAGGGGATGCAACATTAAAGAACATTCAGACCCTGGACTTTGAAGTGCGATACAGCTCATCTAAGGGAAGTACCGTTTTTTACTACAAATTAAAAAAAAACCTAAAAAATGTATTTACATATGGTTATGGACCGATGATTAAATAAAAACCCACAAGCGGTAAAAATTACAAGTCTGAAATACTTGCAAACCACGGGAAATATGAAGGTCCAACATATACACACAAGTGATTAACATAGTTCTTTCTCTAAAAATTATGAAAACGTGTTGATACAACGTGATTGTTTATAATTGTGTCTTTGTTTCATTGTATACCGGACAGCCAGATTGAATGGCTGTCCGGTTCCTCATGAGAAACTTCTTAGGAAATTAAAAAGTCATGGGATGGGGGCAGTGTCCTATTATGGATTGCCAACTGGTTAAAAGATAAAAAATAGAGAGTAAGGCTAAAAATGGTAAATTTTCACAATAGAAAAAGGTGGTGCGACCCAGGGATCTATTCTGGGACCAATGCTTTTTAATATATTTATAAATGACCTGGAAATGGGAACGAGTGAGGTGATCAGATATGCCAATGACACAAAATTATTCAAATTGTTAAATTGCAAGATTGAGAGAAATTGCAAGAAGGCATGGCAAAACTGGGAGACTGGGCATGCAAATATCAAATGAAATTGAATGTGGACAAGTGCAAAGTGATGCACTTAGGGAAGAGTAACCCAAATAATAGCTAAATAATGCAAGGTTCCACATTAAGAGTAATCACTCAGGAAAAGGATCTCGGTGTCATCACTGAAAATACATTATAATCTTCTGCTCAGTGTGCAGCAGCAGCAGCCAAGAAAGCAAATAGAATGCTAGGGATTATTAGAAAAGGAATGGAGAATAAAACAGAGAATATCATAATGCCTCTGTATCACTTCATGGTGTGACCGCATCTTGAGTATTGTATGTAGTTCTGGTCACCATATCTAAAAAAAAGTGATGGTATGGATGCAGTCTCTGTCGATCTTGGAATAAGTTGCATTATGGTGAATGTCAAGTTGTTGATGGAGGTGGGTATGGTGGTAAGGCCCTGCGTAAAGGCTGCAGGGCACTGGTGTGGGTGACCTGAGCCCTCCTCAACCGCACTATCTCTGCCTTTATGTTGTAGGTGGTTCCCAAAACTCCTCTCGATTCGGTTGACTGTGCCATGGACAGTCCACTACAGTGCTGCTGGTGCTGCTTGTACCGCTGCTTGTGTCGACAGTGAACTTGTATGCGTGAAGATGAGGCCAACCTGCTGCCTGGCTGCCACATGATTGGGTTGCCACTTCTGCTTCTGGAGAGGTGTCACTTTCCTTGCTCTCGCTCTCACTTCCCACTCCCCTCCCTTGCTCCCCCATCTCCTGAACCTGCCCTGCCAACTCCCCCCCCCCCGCCCTCTTTGTCTAGCCCTACCTTGCCATCCTCCTCCCACCCCATTCGCCTACCTATCCCCTTCCCATTTCCTCCTATCCTTTCCTTCCTCCATTTCTCTCCTCCTCCTCCTCCTACCATTCCTTCCCTCTTCCTTCCTCCTCCTCAATCCTCAATCCTCCAACATTCCATACTCCACCTCACTCTTCTGCACTCCTGCGCACCACTCTTCCATTCCTCACCACTCCTCTACCACTCCACACTCTGCCTTGCTTCTCCGCACCACTCCTCCACTCCTCCTCCACAACATCAATCCTCTACCACTTCTCGACTCCTCCATTTCTCCTCCACCACCACCACACAAAGACAAACTTGACAAACACACAAACATTGCCACACACAGATGAAAACAAGAGACAAAGGTAAAGGTAAACAGATGATAACACTAAACAACTCACTCAGAAACAGCTAAACTCCAACTCTAATTCTGCTAAACACTAAGGGGTACATTTTTTTAAAAAGCACGAGCGCATACTTTTGTTTGTGCACCAGGCACAAACAAAGTACGCCGGATTTCAATAGATACGTGTGTAGCCGCGCGTATCTTTTAAAATCCAGGGTCGGCACGCGCAATGGGGTGCACATTTGTGCACCTTGCGCGCGCCGAGCCCTGTGCGCGCTGCCCGTTCCCTCCACCTCCCCCCACCTTCCCCTCCCTTCCCCTATCTAACCCACTCCCCAGCCCTACCTAAATTCCACTCCTAACCTTTATCCAGGAAGTTACGCCTGCCTCTGGGCAGTCGTAACTTGCGCGCTCCGAATGTCTGCTGGTGCGGCAGGCCCCGACACAGGCTGCTGTGTCGGGGCACTCAGCCATGCCCCCAGACCACCCCGGACCACCACCACGCCCCTGAACATGCCCCTGAGCCGACACCATGCCCCCTGGACATGCCCCAAACCGCCCCTTTTTGCAAGCCCCGGGACATACGCGCGTCCCGGGGCTTGCGTGCGCCACCGAGCCTATGCAAAATAGGCTCGGCATGCGCAGGGGCAGATTTCCTCAGGTTACGTGCATAGCCTTTGAAAATCTGCCCATAAGATCACAACCCCTCGCTTCTCTCTCATGCCTGACACACCCTGAGCTGGAGGAAGCCGGTATATATAAACAAGAAAATAATCTGCCACATGTAAAATGACACACAACTTGCTAATGCATCATACAAAGTCATGTGACATGATAAATTATCACGAGTTTTACAACTTACCCATGCAATGTGGTATTTCAGAAATGTCCCTCACCACGCCCAGTTTTTTTATCGCAGACGCTAGCATGCTATATTTCTGCTTTATTTAAAGCATTTTGATGATTCTAGGTTTTAGCTGGATAAGTAGCAATATTCTGACTTATCCGATTAAGTTAGACCTGCTCCATAGCAAGTTTAAATTCAGCTAGATAAGCTTTATCTAAGTAGCAGCTAATACAGCAATATTCAGCAGCATATCTGTGTTGCTGATTATCCCATGTAGGTTAGCTGGATAAGTCATATCAGGCTAATTACATAGATGGCTATGTCTGAATATCTACTTCTAAGTGTACAACATTAGAAAGCCATGAAATGACAGTGCAGGATACATCTGCTTATCATTGTATTGAGTAGTAAATCAGATTTCTGATCATTATTCCAAGCTGACATGTAACTGGATATGAAATTTTCCTTACCAAATATAAAATGTTTATCTTCTTCTTCCTGTTCTTAATTCCTACTCAGCCAGACTCAGATAGGCACATTTTTCTCTAGAAAAACAGACATTGCCTATATCATCCTGAAAGCTTAATACTTTTAGACTGAGCGTTAGCTGGTTCACTTCATGGCTGAAATTTTCTTCAAGCTTCATCATAATGCAAAAATGAATATTTAGTGGCAGTCTGGCTACATGCCCTGAGGTGATTCTGCCTTATAAAATTATTTAAATAAAAAAGGAATGAAAGCCAGTAGTTCATACCATTAAAACTTAGTGGGAGGGGACATAAGATAGTTGACCTTTGTGCTTAGTCTAGACAATCAACCAACATTAATACAAGAGACATATGGGCATTGATCTGATATGTATCATTATATCATAGATCTCTGAGGAAACATGAATACTATATGGTAAATAAATTATATGCAAAGATTTGTATTTATGTATAATGAAGTTATATACGGGGTCTATGATTTGTTGACCTACTAGGAATGAGTTTTCTATTGAAAGTGTGTCAAATCACAGACTAGCAACACATTTTAATTATTTTTTTCTTGTTTAAGTCACTGGCAAGAAATAGACTCTTTATAATCCCAGCCATGCAAAGGTATATTAGAAAATTACTGCATTTATGTATTGTCTGACCAAGGCATTCTTGAGAACTGGGTCATTTTGAATAATTAATATAAGAACAGGCATGAACTGCACAATTTAGAACAGGCATGAACAACTGCACAATTTACTAGTTAATGTAAGAGATGTGAAGCCAGGAAAGCTCCTTCTTATGTGTTCTAGTTTTACTTGTTTGCAACTATGGGGAAATTCACCTGTTAGCTTCTAAATGATATCCAGCTCTATCCATGTTGCAATAAAGCTCATTGGAAAAGGTGCCCTGCGTACAGTGTAAAGCTCTGTATATTGTCACTATTTTATAAATGGCACATTTTTATTTTAATAAAAGTGTAGAATCCAACTGAATAAATTAAGCAGTTATAAGTATGAAGAGGTGAACCATCAGAAATGAACAGACTCAGCTGACTGCTCAAAGAGCCTGATAGCTGTGATAAATTGTCCTGAATATAATCATAGGTTTACATTTGAAACTTTTTAGACAAAGGGTGTGCTCTTAGTAAAAATGAAGAGAAATTTATTCCCAAAAATTGTATTTTCAACATGTCTTCAATACTGTCCTATCTTCAATACAACAATGCCATATAGGTCACCAATCTTTAAGTCCCAACATAGTACCATGTTTCAAGAGTGCACTCTGCTTCAGAGATCTTAAACGTTCACCATACTCTGCACACAGAAAACAGGGAAGACACTGTTAGGGACACCATTTTATATACTTGAACATGTGGCATATTTTAATAGGTTACTGACTAGATGTCGATAAAAATTAAATACACTGAATCACTTCACTCTATATCATTCAAGTTCTTAATTTAGACCACCAGGTTGTACTGTGACCAATGTAAAACGCCAAAATTGTTCTCTATGGTTAAGTAGAGAGTTTTGATAGGTGCTATGCCATGAGGCAGCAGTATACTCAAGAATGGACCAACACAAATCCTTGAACACATGGCTAGCTGTTAAGTAATGTCTAACAAGGGGCGCATATGTTTTCTTGGTGGATAAACAACTGTTACAGAGATGGTTTTCAGGGCTGATGATTTGGATGAACTGAACCAAATCATGGTGAACCTGGAAAATGTAGTTGGTCAGATTGACAAACTGAAGAGTAGCAAATCACCTGGACTGGATAGTATACACCCCAGAGTTTTGAAAGAACTAAAATATGAGATTTTAGACTTATTACTAGTAATTTGTAACTTATCATTAAAATTGTCCATTGTACCTGCGGACCGGAGGGTGGCCAATGTAAGTCTGATATTGAAAAAAGGGTTCACGAGGTGATCCGGGAAACTATAGACCAGTGAGTCTGACTTCAGTGATGAGAAAAAAATTATGGAAACTATTCTAAAGATCAAAATTACAGAACATGGGGATAGACATGGTTTAATGGGACACAACCAGCATGGATTTATCCAAGAGAAGTCTTGCCTCACAAATCTGCAACAGTTTTTGAAGGGGTTAATAATAGGGGTGGGAAGGGGGGGAAATTTCATTTCATTTTTGGGGGGATTTTTCCTTATGAATTTTGTTTTGTGTAATATTTATTTCATTTATTTAGTTTAGGAAAACAAAATAAATATTGGAAAAAAAAACGAAAATGGAAAAAAAAGAAACAGGGCCTTCCAGGGTCTCATGTGCATGTCACCCATCCCTCCCACCTGGAAAAATGCTGGGGCCAGGATCCTCCGCAGTGCCCACTTATCCAATCTAGGGAGTAACTGCAGACGAGGCCAAGGCCCCAATGAATCGAGGCCAAGGATGTGGCAACCTATAGCAGCCTAAGCCTATGCAAGGCGGAGTCTTTGGCCTGGGCCAGCTGGTCTTGAGTAGGCCTAGGCTGCAGTAGGTCATCATGACCTTGGCCTAGGCCCTATGCAAGGCCCAGGCCAGGAAGCTGGGTCCCAACATCTAGGCCTCAGCATAGGCCAGGGCCCAGACCCAGGCCTTACTCTGCAGCCCAGTCCAGAGACTGGGTGCCAATGCCAGGGCATGGAGCCAAGCTGGATTCTGCAGCTCGGCTCAGAGACCTGGTCTTGACAGTAGGTTCTCAGCCAGGTCCCAGGTTTGATGCCAGGTCTTGGCCCAGAGGCTAGATCCTGACACCTGAGCTTCAGCCTATTTTAGGGCCTGGGCCCAGGTCTAATGCAGTGGCCTGGCCCCGAAACCTAGTATTGATGATGGGGCCTCAGCCTGGACCCAGGCTCGATGCCAGGACCCAGCCCAGAGGCCAGGTCCTGACATCTGAGCTTCAGCCCAAGCCAGGGCCCGGACCCAGGACTAATACCATGGCCTGGCCCGGAGATCTGGTCTCGACGCTGGGGAGATATGTGAACAAGTTGGGTCAGCATGCACTGAGCAGATTTTAAAAGGCACCCAAGTATCTCCTGCTACGCGCACAAAATATTTTTTTTGAAAAAAGGAGCGTTCTTTGATTTCTGAATGAAACCATCATGTATATACTTATGTGCACAAGCGCATACCAGGATCCCCCGCTGTGAACTTTATTTCTGCTATGGATAGCATGTATATCATAAAATAAAAAAATGCAGGTATATCAGCAGGGTTCTAAGAGTCAGGGAAAACAGGGGAAAAGAGAGACTATTACATCTGGAGAATTTGGAAGCCCTATTCTTTGCCTGGATGAACTGGGAACGAATTGGGAAAACTGGTAATTGCTTCGGTGCACATGTCTACTAAAATCCCCCCTTACGTGGTAGAAGCGGCATTTGCGCGCACATGTATGCACCAATTTAAAAATTGCACGCACATGTGCACATGTTCAGTCTGTTTTACACCACACATTCATATACGTGCGTATGCTATAAAATGATGTATCTCATGACGCAAGCCGATGCATACATGTGCACCCGCGAGACTGTTTCAAAGTTACCGCCCTATGTCTCATTTCAGGTTTACACAAATTTTAATATTTTCAAAGCTTAAAACATAATTTCCCCAGTATAGAAAATGCTGGCATGCAATGTATCTTCTTCTGCTATATTTCTACCTCATATTAATGAACATTTTCCTGTCTGCCATTTTTAAGACTACTCATTTACATAAAATGAAATTGAAGGAATATTATTAAAGTGTTTGTTGCCTCTCAAAATCTGTAATTATTTAGTGAGTATTCACAAATTGTTGTGAATATACATAGCATAACTGGAAATTACTAGCAGTTTAAAGGAACAGTACATTATATCTTCCTGTTAGAGAAAAGGCAGGTCCTGAGACTCAAAATATTTCTCTAAAATTTAAGACAAACTTATGAGAGTTTAAAAACAAGAAATTCCACCTAGAACTAAAGGTACCTACTTTCCAGGATTTACTTATTTATATTCTGCCCATTCTAAAACTTTTCTATGCAGCTTAGAAAAAGATTACATAAAATGTAATAGCTTACCTTAAAAACATAGGGGTACATTTTCAAAAACAGTGCACGCGCGAACAAAAGTACGCTGGATTTTATAAGATACGCACATTTGTGCAACCTGCGCGCGCTGGGCTCGGCGCGCGCTGCCTGTTCCCTCCGAGATTGCTCCGAAATTGGAGCGGCCTCGGAAGGAATTTTCCTTCCGCCTCCCCTCACCTTCCCCTCCCTTCCCCTACCTAACCCACCCCCCGGCCCTATCTAAACTCCCCTACCATTGTTGGCAGAATTACGCCTGCCTCTGGCATACCAGCAGGCTGCTGGCGCACCATCACCCGACCCGGGGGCTAGTTCGGAGGCCTCGACCACGCCCCTGGGCCAGAGTCACGCCCCGACACGCCTCCCGCCCTGCCCCGAAATTCGCGCTGCCCACCCGACACACCTCCGACACACCCCCTTTGCAAAGCCCTGGGACGTACGCGCGTCCCGGGGCTTGCGCTCGGCGCGCGCAGGGGCCTTTTAAGAGGGTTACACGCATAACTTATGCACGTAACCCTTTTAAAATCCGGCCCATAGGCTGTGGTAGCGGGATTTAAAAACGGTTTGGATAAGTTCCTGAAGGAGAAGTCTATAAACTATTATTAATATTAACCAAACAGACTTAGGGCAAAATTTTAAAAACATTGCTCATGCTAAAAGGCATGAGTAGGTAGGCCTCGTGTGAGAGACGCAGATTTTAAATAGAGATGTGCATTCGTTTGCAATGAAATAGGAAATATAGATGATATTTCCTAATTCGTCGCGTTTCGGGGGGTCGCCGAAGCAATAAGAAAACCCACGAAATTTCGTGTGGTTTTCTTATCGGTTTTTTTTGGGTGGGGGAGAAAGGGCACATAAAAAAAAAACCCCAAATCCATCCCAACCCTTCAAAGTTCATTAATTGCAAACCCCCACCCTCCCGACCCCCCAAGACATGCCCAACCCCCCACCCCTAAGACTTACCGAAAGCCCTGGTTGTCCAGCGGGGTTGCAGGAGCGATCTCCCCCTCTCAGGCCGTTGGCTGCCACTAATCAAAATGGCGCTGATGTCCCTTTGCCCTTAACATGTGACGGGGCTATCGGTGCCATTGGCCGGCCCCTGTCATATGGTAGGAGCAATGGATGGCCCGTGCCATTTTTTAAGATGGCACTGGCCGTCCATTGCTCCTACCATGTGACAGAGGCCGCCCAATGGTACCGACAGCAACTGTCACATGGTAAGGGCAAAGGGCCACTGGCACCATTTTGTTTACTGGCAGCTGATGGCCTGAGAGCAGGAGATCGCTCCCGGGACCCCCGCTGGACCACCAGAGACATCGTAAGGGTTGGGGTGTTTTGGGGTTTTTTTGGTTCAGGACAACCAAAAAAAATTCAGCCCGAACCACAGGAAACAAAATTTTCCGTGGTGGGCCAATAAAGAAGGCCGAACTGAAAGGTTCGGTTGAATCACATCTCTAATTTTAAAAGCCTCTAATTACATGTATTTATGCACATGTCTGAGCTAAAAAATGGAGTGGAAAAGGGGCAGGACATGGGTGATGGGTGTTCCATGGCGGGGCCAACAGTTACATACTTAAATCCATATTTTAAAACTGAAGACGGCGTGGCAGTTTGATAACTTGATTATATTTTCTGCTGCTCCCGATAAGCTGTAAAGCTGCAGAAACTGCTTTTTAGGCCTAACATGATAGGATGAGGGTTTGGGTCAACCTGGGGGAGTGCAGGGTGGATTACCTCGAGATAGATTGGGCAAACTGGTGGACTAATTGGTAAAACTGGGAATATCCTTCATTAGAGCATATTGTAAAATCCACTTACCTATGCGTGTTAAAGCCGACAAAGCCCTAAGAAAGATACGCGAAGTATGTTTGCTCGAGTAATGACTTAAAACTGGGACCACGCTTACATGCAGTAAAAGTATTTTAAATCATACTCATGCAACTGCACACATGATTTCAAATTCTAGCATATGTCTGCTTGTGCACCCGGGGAATAGCCACTACTTATCACTGCACAATAGCAGCAACGGATCTATTTACTGTTTGGCCCTTGCCAGATACTTGTAGCCTGGATTGGCCTCTGTTGGAAACAGGATACTGGGCTTCATGGACCCTTGGTCTGACCCAGTATAGCAATTCTTATGTTATAAAAACAGTAAAACAATATAAATATTACTAAAATTACAAAACAAGCTACTAATAAGACATTATCATTTTTAAGCAAATTGCTCTAAAACAGTTTATTTGACTTACTGGTGGCATTCACCTCAGGGGGATTGCTGAAAAAGCTTGCTGAAACAAGTTGCTCTTTAATTTCTTTTAAAACAAACTGAAATCAGTCTTGCTCTTAATAGCCAAAGGTAAAGCATTTCATAAAATAGGGCCTACAGTGGAAAAATATCCTCATCTTCATATAATTTGAAGCCTAACATCTATGACAGTATGTAAAATGTGCATGTGCTTGCATCTTTGGTCCACACATATGTGTAGATTTGGAATAAACATCCTTGCCAGAGTCCTCATGTCCCCCTGTCAGGCTCAAAACTTTTGGTGTGGATAGAACACCAAACATAAACGTTATTATGGTGAAAACCACTCAGACACAAAGATCCCATTAGCCTTCTCTTCCTTCAGAAAGAAGACTTCCAATTCTGAATAGTGAGCTATTTCTCACATTTCACCCTTCAGAGGCCAAACTGAAATTGGGGTGAATGAATGAAACACCAAAATAAGCAAATATACATATATCTACACCGACTTTGCAGTCTACTGATAATACACTAAAGTAAATAGCTTACAGTTATGACAATAGAAAATAAAAGGGCCAATTTCCAAAGCCCTGCATGCGTAAAAGTCGGGGGTTACGCGCATGGCCGAGAACTGCGCGCGCCACGCACATTTTGTAAAGGGCCCAGCCGCGCATGTGTCCCCCAATACGCGCCAAAGTGCTGTGCCTGAACAAAGGCACGGGAAGGGGGCGGGGGCTGGGCAGGGAGAGGCGGGGTAGGGAGGCAGGCTGGGACAGCACCATTAGATGTTGTCCCGGGGAAGCGTGTGCCGCCAGCTGGCCGGTGCATGGAAGATACTTCTGCTCCGGAGGAGCAGTAAGTATTACAATAAAAAATTTGGGGATAGTTAGGATAGGTTTAGGGGTCAAGGAGGAGAGGGGATGAGAGAGGAAGGATAGGGTTAGGCTTAGGGAAGTTCCCTCCCAGTCCACTCCTTTCTTGGAGCGAACTGGGAAAAACTGAAATCGCGTCACCACGCAAAAAATACCCCCCTGCTCACGCGAGTTGCAGGCCACTCACACATGAGGGCATGGATATTACAATCCGCCACGCATGCGCGCATGGACATCGCATTTTATAACATCTGCACGCCAACACATGCATGTTATAAAATGATTGTGTCCTTGTGAAAATAGCCACGGCTATTACTAGCATCAGTAGTGTGGGATATACTTAGTTTTTAGCCTGGATTGACCACTGTTGGAAACAGGATGCTGGACTTGATGGACCTTTAGTCTGACCCAGTATGGCATGTTCTTATGTTCTTATCTTCTTATGTGCATGCTGGGAACCGCGCATACCTTTTAAAATCTACCCCTAAATTCCATTTGATCACTAATTAACATGCTTCATTGATGCATCAAGTAAAGTAATCCAACAAACTTCTATCAACAAGACCAAACAGCTAACCCATTATTCCTACTTGTGAGGTTGTCATTCTACCAATATGATATAATGACTATGGAATGAATGCTCTGATCATTATAAATGAATGAATGAATGGATACAAACTTATTTGAGAAAAGCAATATTAAATAACATAATAACATAATAAATAGATACATAATAGTTTTATTTTTCATTTTTGAAAAACCTTCTTATAATGTTTCTCAAGTTCAGTCCTATTGGCACTCTGATAGCCAGCTGTTCAAAACACATCTTTGGTTTCAAATCTCATAGGATAGAACCTTAGTTTACAAAGAAATGCTTTAACTATACAATGAAGTCATTATTTACAAACATGTATGTCATATATGATCAACTGAAACAAAAAAAAATTACTTGCAATAAAATATACTATTCAACTGGGCACATATCCTTCCCACTGAAAAAAGGAAAATAGTATCAGATTGCAATTTGATTAGCATGTTTCTAAAATATACATGTCAAAATAAATCAGAAATGTATGGTTATAAGCAAACTATTAGATCAGTTTCTGTTCTTAAAGCATTTGCAACAAATGCACTCAGCAAGAAGATCCAGAACTGCCCCCTATTCTGCCAGGTCTTCTTTTCTTAATGTCAATATTAGGCCAGCCATCAATTTTGACAAATTAAATATTAGTATTAATACAGATTCTGAGATCTGAATATGATGGATTGATGAGACTATCTATTTATTCCTTTCCATATGTCTTCTTTCTCTTACAATATCTAGCAAAAGTGATCATTTCTAAGTGAAAAAGTTTGGATTTTACTAAAATATGTTTGTGAATTTGTTTCTTCGGCCCTTATGGAGAAGACTATAAAATAGAAGCATTTTGTGTGAAAGCTTTTTATTTCAATAAATAAAAGAAGAATGCAAATCAGACACACAGTGTACATGTGGTTCTTTGGCACATTGGATAACAATATGTTATAACATTTTACAATTACAATTCTCCTTCTCCCCTCCCCCCCCCCCACCATTATCAGTCCCTCTAAAAAGTGATTCCAAATAATTCTTTCAAATACTACATTTTAAGTTAAACTTGTAATAAAGCACATTTTAAATTCTCAATAGTCCCCCGTAAAACTCAGACAACTGGTTAATGAAACTCCAACCATTACCCTACTCCCTTCAAATAATCCTCCTTCCCTTCTATCTAGAGCTAATGGGGCACCAATACTTGCTCCAGCTTCTGTATGCCAAGTGGTAAGAATTCACTTTGGGCACACGTAGATACATTTTGAATGTAAGGTTCCCAAATCTTCTACATGCAAAGTCATCATGACTCATTAAATTCTTGAGGGGAGCCTTATAAGCCACCTCTCCCCCTTCCCTTTTCCTGTGTCTTTTCCTCGTTGCTTTCTTACGTCACCGTTGCTCTCCCCCCCCCCCCCCCCATCTTTCCTGGCTAGTGGTTGGCTGCCCCGCCCATATTGTGCCCTGCCCCAGACAATAGTCTGTTTGGCAGGGAACTATCTTGCGTAGTAGCTTTTGCCACTGCCAATAAGAAGATGCACAGGTATCCCTCCATGTAATCAAAATTATTTTCCTCTCCATCAAAAAGCACTTTCCACACATCAATAATGTGAGTAAAAATGAGGACCAGAGACTTAAACATTTTTAATTTGTATTTCTCTTCTAGAGAGTACTCCCTTTTTTTCAGGATTATTGCTCAGAGGATGTTCCATAAAATCAAGAGGACCACTTACTGTTGACCCACAACTTTCTCTGACACTGCCCACATTTTTCAGTGGATCCCTTTTCATGCCATTCAGATTTTATACCAGCCAAATTTGAAGAATGTGTAGAAACTGCATTATTTATGTCTAATAATGATTTCACCAAAAGGTGCTGATGAATAAATGAGTTAACTTTCAAAGGACTTACATGCATAAAATTAGCATATAAGATGGAACATATGCGCACATTATTAAAATAGCCCTGGTGCACATATGTGTGTCACTTATTTTAAACTTGTGCACACACAGCTGCATGTATCGGCTTTGGGACACGCATGTGAGGGAATTTTATAACAGACACTTGTCCAGCCCATGACCAATTTCACTAGTTCGTCCACCAGTTCACCCAGTCTAGAGCTAGGTCCACTAAACCCCCCTGATTCTTTAGCATACACTCCCTCCAGTTACCCAGATCTTTCAAGCACTACATAGATGCCTGGAAATGGTTTTATAAAACCTCCTCCATATCAGAAGTAAATGTGCACTGAAATATACCTGGCACTCGCCCAGGTGCGTAGCTGCTTGCACACATATCTCTTGACCTCGCCCCATGCCCTGCCCACAATCCACCCCTTTTTTCCCAATGCGAGATATTCACACATCGGTACTTGCACACGCATGTGGAAAGCTTAGAAAATCAGGCGGATACGCACATGTGCTAGATGTGCACACATTTCCTGATTTTGGTGCTTTTAAAATTCACCTTTAAGCGCATAAGTAGCTTGTTTTCATGTACGTACTATTTTATAAACATCAAAAGTAAGCATGTATTTTTGGTTTCATGCACACATTTACCTGGGCAAAAACAGGGCAATGTTCTGGGGTGGGTCCAAGAGGTACATGCATAAGTTGCTATTTTATAAGTGATTTAAGCAAGTACATTAGGCAACTTATTCACGTAACTTTACAGCTGCTAATTAACTAGCACAATTGATATCGGACTCGTCTGTCTGCTGTTTTGAAGGGAAAGATCTGAGTGAACTGGGAGGAGTTCAGGGTAAAATAGTAGGCGGGTCTGAGTGAACTGGAGATAAACTGAGTGAACTAGTGAAGATGATGGCAAACTGCTATTTTCAAGTGCATGTACATATTTTTAAATATACCTACTTCAGTATGTAATTAAGAGTTTTAAGAGTACAAGTAATATTCTTTTCATGTATAAAATATGCATGCATATGTTTATAAAAACATTGCATTTCAAATATTTGTGCATACTGAAATATACGTGGATATTCTGGGGACAGATACATGTGTATTTTATAATCTGGGTGGTCCAAATTTGGTCAGATTATAAAATACTATAGTAGATCTCCATGCAACCATATACATACATATTATCCTTTGAATTTTAAGGTTTTTTTCAAACTACATAATGATATATATAAAAAGTATTTTAAAATGGCAAATTCTTTGTAAATTGTCATACTTTTTATTGAGCTGACATAAGAATAATTCAGAGACATTTTAATACATAATGTTAGAATTCAGTCGTCTTCCCAGACTACTCGGCTTCGGATACGCACTGTGTGGCAGGGAGCTGCCATTGCATGCTCTGAAGTGTGTATTACTAGGATCCGGCAAAGAGACACATAGGGCATGCATGTGTATGTGTTCGCACGATTCTGCTGACTCTGGTGAGAAAGTTGGGTAGCCAACCTGATGATGATGTCATACACTCAAGACTACTTAGCTTGCCTGGACCTGGACTCCTTGCTTTGGTAACAGGTTCCTTGGCCTTTTCCTGGTTCCTGTCTCATTTGCTGTGTTCCTGGTTCTGGATGCTGCTTCTGCCTGCTTGATGACTGTCTTGACCTTGGACTGTTCTGGATTCTGCTTGCCTTGACCCCAAGCTGGTTACTGGATTCTGCTTGCCCACTGCCTGCCATGAACTTGGACCGGTTACTGGTTTCTGCTTGTCCATTGCCTGCCTCAACCATGGATTGGTTACTGGATTCTGCTTCCCACCACCTGCCTTGACCCCAGACTGCCTCCTGTCTTCTGCCTGTGCCTGATTGTGCCTTGGGATCTGCCTAAGTCCTGCTGGCCATCCACACTGAGGATTCAATCTGAGGGAACAATGGTAATTATAAGTAAAGCTTCCCCAGGTTCCTCTTTGGCACTTATGCCTGTGGTCAGGCTTATCAGGGGTGCTTCTTGCTACCTCACCACCCACAGGGGTCCACATCACCGTCTGTAATCCGAAAGGGCTTAGAGGGGCCGGAGGTCTACCCCCCTGACTCCAGCAAGGGCTGCCTTCCTAACACATGAGCTTTCAAAGCCACATAAGTACATTTTTCCATTTTGGTCTAGAACAGTGGTTCTCAACCCTGTCCTGGGGACCCCCCCAGCCAGTCGGGTTTTCATGATATCCACAATGAATATGCATGAGAGGGTTTTCAGGATATCCACAATGAATATGCATGAGAGAAAATTTGCATACACTGCCTCCATAACATGCACATTTTCTCTCATGCATATTCATTGTGGGTATCATGAAAACCCGACTGGCTGGGGGGGGTCCCCAGGATAGGGTTGAGAACCACTGGTCTAGAAAGTTCATGTAAGCACAGAGACAGCATGTTGGGACCACTCTTTTTCTTAAGCTTCCTTTCCATGGGAAAAAAATAGTTTGTTTCTTGTACATTTTTGCCTTGAAGATATTTGAATGTCACTATCATATCCCTTTATCTTTCCTCCAGGGTGTACATACTTAGGGCCTCAATTCTATGTCTTTGGATGATTCTTATGTTGATTCATTCTAAGATATCACAACCTATATATAATCCAGTTTTCCCCAGGATTATTAATGGTTCCTTGAAATCTGCATTAAATTTTAAAAATAAAAATGGATGATAGATAAAAGAAATGTTAAAATAGATGATTTATTTCCTTCCATTTGTTTCTCAAAAATGTAAAGATATATTAGGTCAGATTCAGTATGGCTAAAGGTAAACTTGTTCTAATTCAAATCTATCTTTGCCAGGTGTCACCATTACAATATCTTAGCTCAGATGAACTCACAGTTCCATGATTCATATCTCCACTAACAGTAAGCAGTTGCAAGTTTTGCCTCCGTTCAATGTGCAGCACCAATGCAAAAACTGGAGCTGCTAAAATGTTTTTGTAAATAATACTGCACACATTAAGGTGAATTTTAAAAACCCGATGCATGCCAAAACCGGGAGATACGCAAATTTGTTGGGCTAGCATGCACTGAGCAGATTTTAAAAGCCGCCCAAGTACGTGGGTATCTCTCGCTGTGCACGCAAAAGCAAAGCTCCCAAAAAGGCGCAGGATGTGCCTGACCAAGGCATGAGCGTTCCTGAATTTCACATTGAAATCTGCACATAATTACCCCCACACACAGGTGCATGCAGGGTCCCCTGCCATGTAACTTTACTTCTGCTATGGATGACGTGTAAGTCATAAAACAAAAAAAAACATATCAGTGGGACTTTAAGGATTGGGGCTAACAGGAGGAAAAGGAGGGCTATTAAACTAGGGGGGGGGGGGGTTCTGTCCCTAACCTGGGCAAACTAGGAACAAACTGGGAAAACTGGTAATGGCGTCGGTGTGCTTGTCTATTAAAATCCCCCCACTTAAGCGGTAGAAGCAACATTTGAGCGCATAAGTGTGCATCCACTTAAAATTGCATGCACATGTGCGAGCATTCAGGCTACTTTATATCATGCATGCATATGCACGCATATGTTATAAAATGGTCATGTTCCTAAGCGCGGGCCAACAAATGCAGACATATGTGCGCCTGCGTGCCAGTTTTAAACTGCACTTTATTATTTCTAGAATACCAATGTAACACCTGCTTACTGGCCACTGGGTAAATAATGGTTCAGATGGAATGTTCAAATAGAATGCCAAGTAGTACTGCAGGAGTGTAATATAGACACTTGTTATTATTGACCAGTCATAATAGGCTTCATCGTACAAACCAAATTGCTGGATGATTTGCCTTATTTTAAATCATTGGTCAAAGTCCAGAATCAGATATACATTTTTTTAGAAAGTTTTTCATTTGCTATGCTTATAATATGTGCAATCTGTGTGACTTATCTTGTCAACATTGCTGATAATATTAAGCTTTGGAAGCCGTGAGTTGTCAACATGCCCATGAGTTGTCAACATGCCCATGTCCATAATGTCGGGCATGCCCGACATGCCTGACATTATGGACCCATGTCGCGTACCCCATTGAAAATCTACCCCTAAGTAAACTTGATTAATAGCCATTAATGGACTTCACCTCCAAGAACTTATCCAAACCTTTTTTGAACCCAGCTACACTAACTGCACTAACTACATCCTCTGGCAACAAATTCCAGAGCTTTATTGTGCGTTGAGTGAAAAAGAATTTTCTCCGATTAATCTTAAATGTGCTACTTGCTAACTTCATGGAATGCCCCCTAGTCCTTCTATTATTCGAAAGTGTAAATAACCGATTCACATCAACTTGGTCAAGACCTCTCATGATCTTAAAGACCTCGATCATATCCTCTTAAAGACCTCTATCATATCATATTTAAAATCCGTGCGGCATGCACACGGCCCAGTCATGTGCATATCTCCCGAAATCGCAGCGTGCAGGGCTTTTAAAATGAGCCCTTTAGTGAATCAGGTACTTAGGCAGATAAGTTATCTATCTAAGGCTGAAGATCGCTACTTAGCTACATAATTGCGACTTAGCTACATAAAGTAGCACCACCCACTTTTTTATTTTTATTTATTTATTTATTTAACACTTTTTTATACCGGCATTCATAGGACACATCATGTCGGTTTACAAGTAACTGAGAAAGGAAATTACAATGAACGAGGAAAGAGGGCTAACTGGATAATATACAAAAGTACAGGTGAAGAGAGTCAACGAGCAGAGTTACCACTTTGCATTCATGTTAGGGTTAGATAAGCAAGTGAACTATAAACAATGTTAAGGAAGCATGTGCTCTTAAGAAGTTAGCATATGGAACTTATTTACAGTATGAAGGAGGCAAGTGCACGTATGTACAGATAAATGCTGGTGCAGTGGGGAGGAAAAGAGGGAGGGAGCGTGAAGGGAAAGGAGAGGGGAAAAGGAGCGGGGGGGTGGTGGGAACAGGGGTACAACAGAACGAGGGTACTTTCAGGGTACTTTCTACTTATCAAGCTATTGAGTGCTGAATGGACTTTGAATATTGGATTCTGGGAGTTTAATATGACTAATTATATCTATAAATTGTTCAGGTATGACAGCTTTTACTGCGATACAGTCTTACAGGCTAATTTTAAAATGAGCGCACGTGTGCCCATACATGTTGGTATCGGCGGGCAAGCAGCTATATACTGCCATTTTAAATCATGTGCACACTTGGCACGTATATGTTTTAAAATACACTTTCCACACATAAGTATACACCTAATCTTAAGAGAGTGCACGAGAAAATGTACTTTGATAATCTTTCCTAGGACTTTGCCTGCTTTTACGTGTGCATGTAGGTGGATTTTAAAACATGCTCGCACTAGGGACAATCCAGTTTTTCCAATTAGTTCACCAGTTTGCCCAGTTAAAATCAAGGTCTTGAAGAAGAACCCTCTGATTCTTCATCTTGCATGCCCCCCAGTAGACCCAGACTCCTAATCCTTGAGATCTACAGATTTGCTCCAAATTTGGAGCATCAATAAAGTAATGCAGATAACAAGCCGATGCGTGCCGCAGTTTCCAGTTTAAAAATATGGAGTTATGTGCCTAACTGTTGGCCTTGCTCAGGAAAACCCACTATGTCCTCTTCTTTTTGGCGTGGACACAGGTATAAACGTGCATACTTCGTGGCTTTTTTAAATCTACGTTGCTTGCTCGCAGCCCACATACTCTTATATGTAGACATTTTTATGTGAGCAATGCTCTTACAATCAAACTCTTAAAGTCAGTCTTAGTATGTAAATAAAGTCAGTCAGGTTTGGAGCTTTACTTTGAGTGTAGTCTGTTATTGTTTAAGTACATTGTATAGAAACAAGATATAGCCATAGTGGAGAGAGTTACCCTTCAAGAAATTGTAAATCACCATGATCTATGGATTGTGTGGTACAAAAAATGTTATAAATAAGTTAATAAGTACCCAAGCAGCACACCATCATCAGAAAAAGCAAGGAGATAAGATTAAAAGGAGTTACATGTATAAATGTAACATACTCTCATAGCAATTTTAAAAAGCCATTTACACCTTTGAAACAAGTACGCAGGAGCACACGTGCTCATACTTGCCGGGTCAGTCCAGAGATGCATCCATTTTATGACATACACGCATAAGGGGTTGATTTTCAAACAAAAGCGCATGCGTCCATGTACATGCAGTTCTCGGTGCGTGCACAAGGAAGTGATAATTTTATAACATGTGCACATCAGCATGTGCAGGTGGGTTGGGACTCGCGCTCGAACGGGGGTGAATTTTACAAACCAATTGCGGTGATGCAAGCAGGCCTTCCCCAGTTCCCTCCCAGTCCGCTACAAATAAGGAACAGACTGGGAGAGAACTTTCCTATACCTCTTTGTACTCTGCCTCCCTTTTCCGCTCTCCTCCTCGACCCCTAAAACCCCTTTCCCTACCTTTATTTTTTTTTAATTCAGAACTTACTTCATCTGAATAGATGAAGTAAGTTCTGTGCGCCGACCGGCTGCCAGCATGCGCTTCCCAGGACAGGTCCTAATGGCTGCTGTCCCGGCCGGCCCCCCCTCCACCCCTCCCCGCCGAGACCCCACCCCCCTGGCCCGGCACTTCTGCACTTATCGGGGGTTACGCGTGTGGCTGGGCCATTTCTAAAATGCGCTCGGCATGCACAAGGCCCAGCCAAGCGTATAACCCCCAGATTTTACATGCGCGGGCCTCTTAAAATTCAAATAATATGCACACATGTTATAAAATAGGCTGATCGCACGCACATGTGTGCACAATTTTAAATGGATGCACACAAATGCCGCTTCTACTATGTAAGTGGGGGAATTTTATAAGGGACGCACACCAATACCATAGGAAGATTTCCCTGTATCCCAGTTCACCCAGTTAAGGAATAGAAATTCCCATCTCCCCTACTTTAATAGTCTCTCTTTATTCCTGTTAGCCGAGACCCTTAAAAACCTGCTGAATGGTCTAGACTTTTTAATTTTATTACTTACACACCATCCAAAGCATTAGTACAGTTATGTGGCAGGGGACCCCAGCACATGCCTAATTGCGTAAGTATTTACATGTACATTTCTTGGTGTTCCCTCAACGCGTTCATGCCACACCCAGACCATGCCCATTCCCCGCCCCTTTTTAAAAACTTTTGATTTGTGCGCGTAGCAAGAGATAGGTGTGTACATGAGCAGCTTATAAAATCTGCTCAGTGCACACCAGTCTGACTTATACGCACAGCTCCTGACTTTGGTGTATGCAGGCCTTTTAAAATTCACCTTTTAAAGTGTACTTACACATGATTATCCTATTGACAATTCAATGGCATACACTACAGCAATTTTCAAAAGCCCACTCACACATGTTAAGTACATTTACCTGTGTGAAACCCACTTTTATGTGTGTAAATGCTTTTCCCAATCAAGCCCCAAGTACATATGTAACCCCAGAGACATGGCTATATGTATTGAGCAGTGATCAAGTTCAAGGACAGAGTTACAAGATCCTCAGTATTCCCCAGTAGAGATTCTATTTTCCCTGCTTAGATATCTCCTTTCCAATAAATCAGACCTCCTGGGTAGTGACATTTTACATTATGACTGGTCTTGATTGATTATTTGTGGACATACTCTCACAATAACAGATATAAAAAAGTTAAACATATCATTCCCAAGTTTCATGGCTATCACTTAAATGATAATGTCATTATTTATTGAGTTGGGAATTAACATTTATTTACATTTAGTTTTCCATGTCAAGGTTTTGTTATGTTTAGTAAAAAAAATGGAGAGCAGAGAGGAAGTTTCTATGTACAGAATAGTGGAATTTGAGTTGTCCCATCTGAACATAAAGAATGTAGTACCTTCTCGGGTGGTAACATATCTCAGGCAATTTACATTTACAGTTCATACTGAAAACCTTTTACTTTCCTTTCCTGTTTATCACTTGTTCTATACTACTTTTATAGAATCCCTCAGAAACTAGTAGGTTTAGCAATAGCTGCCAGTAGCTACAAGACTTTACACAAAGGGGTATACATGCTAAATATTTTTCCCATGGACATAAGGAAGACAATATTCATAAATGATCTAGGTGCCTAGCCACTGAGTTAAGCATCTAGAACACATCTGAAAATTGTCTAGCGCACAGCAGCTAAATATAGCCAAACAGTTTCATAGCTATTTTCCACGTAGGCGTTCTCAGGGGCATGTTTGGGTCGAGGAGAAATTTAGGAATTGCATAATTGCTACCACTATTTATCATTTATAACATGCAACTAGAGGTACACAGCACTGTACAGACCCTTTTGTGTGGAACTTACAGTCTGGTCAAGACAAACATTCATGACCACCAAGAGTCAATGGGAAGTGTATTTATAAGTGAGTTTTCAATTTCAAAAACTGTGTGCAGTTTTCTCCCCTGGAATCTCAGCCACAGAAATAGCATGGACAAAATACATGAGTATTTTTGTACCCATGCACTTTTAGCCAATATTCAAAGATAAACTACCCAAATAAATTCTCATAGGTAACCATGTACTTTGCCACTATGCAGCTTGGTGGAAGTTGCCTCCAAAATGGGAAAAATCCTTTAGTGACTTAGACCCAAAGCCACTAACTTCCACAGTTCCATCAATCTTGACCTTGAGTTGAATATGCTCAGATTTATAGTCCTGTATTTCAATGCTCTTTCTTTTAAAAATCAAATTGAGAAAAAAAAAAGCACATGGCTCATTGTGTATTAAAATGTGATGCATTTTGATTGATGTGGTTCTGATTTCAGTGGATTGACTGGACCTTAATGAAGTGATAAAGGAGGCAGAAAAGCAAGACTGCACATTGCTGGATGTTTGTGTTTGCTGACCAGAACAAGCATTTCAACTTCAGTGCCTACAAATAAATTATTTCATTTCAAACAGTAGTTTGGTTATAAAGCACGCCCAAAAAGGATTTTGAAGTCCTTTAGAATCTCATACAATATGTGTTAAAACAAATTGTTTTATCTTCTTTAATAAACCATGTAATAAGGAAGAAAAGAGATTAGCATGCTCTTCAAACAAATCTTCAAAACCCTACATTTTGAGTTCCTGAAGTGTATTGCTCCTACTTCATTGCTTCACAAGTCTTAGCTTTGGAAACATACAGGTCAATTTTCAAAGGATTTAGAAGCCAAACTTTTGGGAGTTAGGCTTCTAAAATGGCCATTTTGGAAATATACTAGGGCTGAGTTCCAAGATTTAGGATCTTAGTTTCCCTAGACTTCTTTATTTAGGAGTCAAAAAAGTGGGTGGTGACAGAAGTGGAGTTAAGCAGGGAAAATGTTGTGCGCTTAGCACTGATTTTCAGCACTAGACTCTTAATTTAGGACTCTAAGGGGGTCATTTTCCAAAGGGATCGCACGCGGAGGTGGCGGAGTCTGCACCAGAAAAGGAGGAGTTGGGGTGGCGTCGGGGCAGACTCCGCGACGACTTCGCTGACAGCGAAAAGGTAGGACACCTTACCGCTGGCAGCAGCGCACCCAATAGCGCCACCTTTCACGGTGGCGCTATTGGGTGTGAAAGCCAGCAGCGATCGCACCACAGAGGTGCAATCGCTGCCAGCTTTCACAGGCCCGCTCCCCGCTTCACCCTCCCCCCGCCCCCCGGTACCATGCGATTCATAAAGGCCTGCAATCTTAGAAAATCCAGGCCTAAATCTAGGAAAAAGAAATGCATCCAAAATGTAGCTCCTAACTTTAAGGGTCCAAAGTGTAGGTGAACTTAGAGCTGAAAAATTAGGCTCTTAAATTTGATTAAAAATAGATGCCTAACTTAGGCCTAGATTTATCAAAATGTTATAAATATAGCAGAAATAGCAGTCACGATAAAAAGAGGAGTGGTTAGGCTAATTACCCTGCTCCCGCATCACATAGGGGATTTCTGCAAGGTATGATACATATATCCCACCTGCGCTATTTTTCGCTTCATGCACTAATTAATAAACCACAGGGTGTGTTACTGGGAAAAGTTTTTATCGCACATGCCATTCAGAGAGAGAGAGAGAGCTAGGTAGAGAGAGTACAAATCAACTGTGTGCAAATCTGGTCGTTGAAACTCAAAAAAGATATAGTTGCACAGAAGAAAGTGCAGAGAAGGGCAACCAAAATGATAAGTGGCATGGAACAGCTGCCCTATGAGTTAAGGCTAAGGGGGTCATTTATCAAAGTGCTATATGGCGTTTTCGCATGCGTTAAGGCATTTTCGAATGCAAAAAAACCGCCTTTAACGCATGTGAAAATGCCATAAATGCGTGCAAAAGCACCATAACGCATGGTGTGATGCAAATGAGAAAAAGGGGAGGATATTGGGGTGGGATTTTTGGCCAAGTGGGCTGGGCTCACAGTTTTGCAAAGTATTGCCCAGGTAGAGAATCCATCAAGCTAGGTTGAGAGAACATTGCACAAATCCCATCTTTGGGTGAGTTTCCTCACTCCGAAGGTCATCAAATCTTCACAAGAGAGCACTGTTCTGTTCGTAAGTCTCACTTTGAATGTTACAGTGGCCCCTAACCCCTACACTAATACCTAAACCTCACCTCGAGTAACTAGGTGGGTCTCCCATAGAGATAAAAATACCTATCTAGTGGTAGGGCATTATGTTCTCTCTCTCTCTCTCTCTCAGAGGTACTATCACTGATAAGATAGCACTTCAGATAGGTATTAGCACAAATTTAAATCAGTTAGTTACTCTCAGATAATAGAACGACAAGGGGGCATGCTATGAGGATAGCAAGTAGCTCATTTAAATCAAAGAAAATTATTTTTCACTCAGCACATATTCATTTACAGAGGATATGGTTACAGCAGTTAGTGTAACTGGGTTTAAAAAAGATTTGGATAAGTTCCTAGAGGAAAGCTCCATAAACTGTTATTAATTATTAAGGAATAGTAGCTTGGAGATTTATTTAATACTTGGGTATTTGACAGGTACTTGTGACATGGATTGGCTACTGTTGGAAACAGGATACTAGGCTTGATGTACCCTTGGACTGACCCAGTAAGGCAATTTTTATGTTCTTATGTTCTAACTCCTCTTGTCCCTTTCAACAATTGAAATGGCAGAAAATCTTCAGTGATAGAGTTAAAAGTGCCCCTTCTTACAGTGGTACAAATGGAAGAGTGACAAATTATGCACTCTCCCTCTCTCTCCAATGGCATGTAACGCTAGCGTTAAAGCCCTAACGTAAAATGATAAATGACCCTGTTAGAATCTTAAATTTATGAGCTCAGCTTTTTCTGAATATCAGCCAATTAGTAGTGGTCATTAGGGATGTGCATTCATTTAAAATGAATTAGACAATGTCAACATTGTCTATTTTGTTTCATTTTGTTGGAACCACAAAACGAAAGAAAAAAATGCCAAAATTGTATTTTTTGCATTTCAAGTTAGTGGACACTAACAGAACTTTAAGGTGAATTTTAAAAGCCTGGAGTGCAGCAAATCGGGAGATGCCCACACAAGTCAGGCTTACACACGCCCACCAAATTTTAAAAGCCATTCAGCAGTGTATCTCCCACTGCTTGTACATCTCATTTATAAAAAGTGGCATGTTCTGGGCGGAGTGCGAGTATTTTGGGATGTGGCCAAGAGATGTGCATATAAATACTTACATGCCCTGGCACACAGTCAGGTCCACTGCCACATAAGTTTACTTCTGCTGTTGAGGAGGTGTAAGTTGTAAAAAAGAAATCCTTTTTGGAGGGGTTTATAGGGTCTGGGGTAACTGGGGCTATTAAACCAAATAGTTTAGGGGACCTAGTTCATCACTGGGAGAACTGGTGGATGAACTACTGAAACTGGTCATGGCGTGTACATGCTCCAGCTTTAAAATACACTGACTTACATGGTAGAAACAGGATTTATGCACCTAGGCGCGTGCCCACTTAAAATTAAGTGTACATGTCCATGTGCTCAGATTATTTTACAATATGCCCTCATATGTGTACGCAAGTTATAAAATCAGCAAATCCCTGGGAGTGAGCTGAGGCACACGTGCCAACGTGCACCCTCTCAAAGCTTTGAAAGTTACCATCTTTATGCACACTAACCATGAAATAAGGGGAAAATGAAGAAAACTCCAATCATTCATTGCAAAAATGAACTCAAGCAAAAATGACATGAAATGAAAATGACACCAAAAAAAGTGCACACTAGGGATGTGAAAGAGTAAAAATTTTGTTTGTCATTTCATTTTTGGAGGGTTTATCTCCCATGAATTTTGTTTTGTTTTATGTTTATTTCTTTTAAAATAATGAAATAAACTAAAAAAAAAAAAACTGAAAAAAAAGAAAATAGGACTTCCAGAGCCTCCCACCCTCCACCCATCAATCCCATATACAAAATGCTGGAGCCAGGATCCTCCCCAACCCCACTTATCCGGTCCAGGGGGAATCCAATGACAAGGCCTAGGTCCAGGAAAAAGCCTTGGCCTTGCAAAGGCCTAGGCCGTGATTGATTACTGCATCCCCAGCTTAGAAACTATGTAAGCCATGGTCCAAGCTCGATGCCGTGGCCCAATCTGGAGGCTAGGTCCCAACACCTGGTCCTCAGCCTAGGCCTGGTCCTGATTTATTTTATTTATTTATTTGCTTTTATATACCGACATTCCTTGGAGTACATCACAACGGTTCACATTATAACAGTTGGAATAGTATGACAGGGAGTCATACTATTTATACATTGTAACATTAACCTTAGTGGGGAATATTAAAACATATAGCGATAAATCTTGGTGGGTGAACATTAAACAAATATAACGACAGATATTAAGGGCTGGTTATTTTAATTTCAGTTTTAGAACTGGGCTAGGGTGCCTCATTAACCGAAGCAGTATATACAATATATACAATAGGGTATCACAGATACAATATATGCAGAATGGCATGTACCAGATTTAACAGGAAGGTTAAGGTATCTTAATAAAGGTACTAGGGGGGATTGGGGGGGAAGGGAAAGGTAATGGTGAGTGGCGTGGAGCAAGGAGGGAGGGGGGGATTAGTTTGTGTGTTGGTAGGCTTTATGGAATAGCCATGTTTTCAATTGCTTTTTGAACGATTGGGTGGAGGGTTCCAGTCTGAGTTGGGAGGGTAGCTTGTTCCAGAGGGTGGGGCCAGCTACAGAGAAGTTACGTTGTCTGGTGGAGGTAAGGTGTGCTAGTTTTGTGTGGGGTATGATAAGCAAGCCTGTGTTTTGGGATCGCAGGTTTTTCTGGCTGTGGTGTGGTTGGGGAGGGTCTTTAGTCCAATTGATTTTTCGGTTGTTGATGGTTTTGTGCAGCATGGTGAGAATTTTGTATTGTGATCTGTGTGATATGGGGAGCCAGTGTAGTTCTTTTAGAATTGGGGTTATGTGTGAAGAACGGTTGGTGTTTCAGAGAGATCTGGATGCTGTGTTTTGCAGCAGCTGGAGAGGTTTTGTGGTGGAGACAGGCAGTCCGAGGAGGAGGGAGTTACAGTAGTCCAACTTGGATAGTATGAGGGATTGTAGTACTGTGTGGTAATCATGGTGGAATAGTAGTGGTTTGAGTTTTTTTGAGGACTTGGAGTTTGTAAAAGCCCTCTTTGATTGTTATGTTGATGTGTTTTTTCATGTTGAGATCTGAGTCAAGGGTGATGCCAAGATCTCTAACCTCATGCTTCCAAGGTCCAGCGCAGGCCCAGTCCTCCCACATCTGCTATCTTATTTCTTCATCTTCTTTCTTCATCTTTTTTGTTCAAATGATGCTGTTCGCTGGTGACTTGCCAGAGTAAATTAACTCCAGTGCATCCTCCTCAGCTTATGTTGCCATTTTATTATACAGCAGTTCAATTAAATGCTGTACAACAAAATGGCAGCCACCACTGAGGAGGATGCGCCATAGTTAATTTACTTTGGTGTGTCCCCGGTGGATGTCATCCTTTGAAGAAAGAAAATGAAGAAAGAAGAATGCAGACTTTCGAGGCCTGGACTCTAGTTGCAGGGCCTGATCTGACCCTGATCCTTGGCAGAAGCCTCGGCGTGAGGCCCAGGCCTGGGCCCTGGCCTACTCTAAGGCCCAGGTATTTGGACCCAGCCATTGGGCCTGGGCTTGAGCCAAGGCCCAGGCATCGGGAGCAGGCCTGGATTCCCAACAGATAAGGTAAGTGGGGTTCAGGAAATTTCCCATGGCTGGAGCTTTGCTCAAGTCTTGGCCAAGGCTCAGGCATTGGGTCAGGGTCTATGCTGAGACTCTGGCATTATACTTGGTATAGGTAATGGCCCCTGCATCGTGCCACAGCCTATGCCTAGGCAAAGCCCCAGCTTTGGGCCTAGGCTGAGGACAAGGCACCAGCATCACACTCGGGTATAGGCCAGGGCTCCTTCTTTGGGTCTCAGCCTATTCTCTACTTGAGGCCCTGGCTTTTCAAAACAGGACAAAATTCCAACTTAATTTCATCAGATCGTTCCATTTTGAAAACAACCCAAAATGAAATAGGAAATTTTGTCACATTTCCTATTTTGTTTCTCCCAAATGCACATCCCTACTGTAAATCCTAGTGGTCATTGACTTAGTTCCTTGACTCAAAAACAGTTTTCTAATAGTCACTGGGAAAAAGAAGCCATTCACTAAAGCCATTCTTTTATAGTGCAACTAAATCCAGCACCTCTTGCTAAGCTAGCTTTAGACACATGTTCTTTTTCTTCAGTTGAAAAAACTAGTTTCTGCAGGGTCCTGCAAATGACAGTCTTCCAATAACTGATTACTTGCTTTTCAGCAAAGGTTTTTATTCTCTTGCACATAGAAGGCTCTTAAATAAACCTAAGGATGGGCCCCAAGGTGATGGATTGGATTAGAACTGGGTTGAGTGATAGGCAATAGGATAGTGGTGGTAAATGGAATTCACTCTTGAGAAAATAAGGGTGATTAGTGGAATGCCTCAGGGATCTGTCCTGGGTCTAGTTTTGTTCAATATTTTTGAAAGTGATAGTTGAGATGGGTTATAAGGAAAAATGTACCTTTTTGTAGAAGACACTAATGTAAACACTCACCTATAGGCGGGGCCACATAAATAACTCCATCTCTCAGCTGTGTGATTTAGAATGGGCATTTGTAACATCCCACACACAACTAAAGGTTCTCCCAGAGATGGGGTGGAGAGGCTGGAGCAGAAAAACATAAAATACCCCCCACACACACACACACAAACACACAAATACATAAAAAAATACATGTACACACATTTTTTTAATACAAACAATGCAAAAACTGTTTCTCAACAGCAATGATAAAAAATCAACCATGCTCCCTATCATTGACAGCCATCCATACTGATTTATAAAAACAAAACATATCTAGCTTGTGAAACTGCTAAGAGCTAGACAAATATTTATATATGATGACTTCTTTCATCCTTGTTTCCCTTTCAGAAAACCCCAACAATGGGCCCTGTTGTTTTACTAAATTGGCTTCTTCAGGGGGATTAGTATGCTTCTTCAATTTTCCTGTTGAAAAAAGATTTCAATTTTTCTTTGGGATATGTAATCGGTCACTTCATGCTGTTTAACTACTTCTTTGAATGGAGTGCACTTCATCAATTAAATAAAGATGACTACTCCATCATCTAAAAAATGAAAACACTAATTAAACACCTAAATAAACATGTATTAATTTTCCTACCAAATTTGAAGACTAACTTACCCTTCAAAATCTGTGACTGCTTATAGATAATTCCCATCTTGTATGGTTCATACACCGGAAAACCAATAACATCTATAAACAAGAGATGACCCTCTATAAAAATCTTCTAAATAACTATGATAACCTGCAACAACCTATATATAAATTTGCCAAAATATCAAACTTATACAGGCTTCAAAATGTGCCACCGACCGGGAATCCTACCCCCACATGATCACAAAAACTCTGTGCTTCTCAGAAACACCAATGGGTTTTAAACTAACCCGACCGGAAACTGAAGTCTCCTACTTGCACCAAATAACATCTACCAAAAAATAACTTCAATACTTCCAAATTCCAATCATGAGGTTGAGTGGAATAGCTTATTATGATGCAGTAGTGCATTTCTCTTTTTGGTAACCCATATAGAACAATATTACCGTATAGTGGGATTATGTGATGCGGCTGCACAATTCCCTCTTTGGTTTAGTTCACCTAGGAATGTGTGATTTAGCAATGTGGTACTATTCTCTTTTTGGTTATCTCATTCAGAGCAATACAACATTACGCAATAGTTATTTAGTGTACTTTTTGGTCAGCTTTATATAGGAATACATGGCCATTCTAATGGTAGTCCTCTGTTAGGTTGTTTTATCTTGTGCTGATAAAGAGGCTGTAATGTTTTGCACTGTTTTAATTTGTCGGATGATATTGAAAAATTGAATTTCTTTATATTTGAAAGTATTAAAGCTATTTTTTGGTCGATGTTACCATTTGTTATATTGAATTAAGCCTTGCTGCAGAGGAAGAAGAATTAAAATTAATAAATACTTCTAAGACATTGTGCTACACAAAGATCTGCAACAGAGTTCATACCCCTGAAAGAGTAGACAGAATGTGTAGTGATCTACGAAAGCTCAAGGAGCAATTGGGTGCTTGACAGTTCAGATTTAATCAAATAAACTGCAGAAATGTATGGGAGCAATGGAAGATAGGGAGGGGATGAGATATTGATGTGTATTGACTAAGAAAGAAATCTCAGGGTGATCATGTCAGATTTTAAGGAAGCAAAAAAGTATGACCAGGCTTGACTAGAGCCAGAAAAATGCTAAGGTGCATAGGGTGAGACATAACCACTAGAATAAAGAAAGTGGTGATTCATCTATACAGGTCATTGGTGAGATCTCACCATAAGGCCCATACAGTACAGTGAGTTTGACAGCCACAGCTTTTTGGACCTTTCTCTAGACCATCTCCAGCCTCTAGAATTGGATACAATATTCTAGCAGGCCGATACAGAAAAAGTCATGGGAGGGCGGGCGAACCTCAATACCATTGGTACTCTTTGATTTAATCTACAAGTGCAAAAGTGGTATTGAGGTATTTTTTCCTCTGTATTGCCTAAATCGTGATGTTGCCCTGGGGGCGTTCCTTCCCAAAACAGGACATGATGGAAGACTTGTATGTTTTTATTAGGGGGTGAAGTGGACTCGATTGAGGACTTGCACTTGATTGGATCGTGATGATGTTTAGGGGCGTGTGAGTTGATAGGACATGATAGGAGACTTGTTGTGTTTGTACTCTATGTAGAGAAGAGGACTTTATTGAGAACTGCGTTTTCAGCTGTGTTTCCGGTGGAGCTCCATAAAGTGTTCCGGTTTGTCGCCATTTTTCAAATTGTGTGAGTCTGAGTGCAGACCGCGGAAAGAAAGTTCTTTGCACTAAAACAGCCGTTTCGATGATGAGATGCTGATGGAATGATATATGCTCTTCGATGACGAAATGATATATGGATTTGGATTGGATTATCAAGTCATTCCCCTGAAGCAGTACCTCTGGTCCGAAACATGGCCATGTCGGGACTTTGACGTTTGGGACCTTGACGTTTCCTTGATGTTAAGTATTATATTTTAAACTAAGCCTTTGGGATGGTGACCGGAAAGTTTTTCTTGCCTCAGTTTTTTCGTCTCAGCATTATGTAGGATGACTAGTCCATTTGAAGGATTTGAAATTCGTCAGCATTTTTGAGACGTTGGTTTTTATGAAAAATGGAAAATATATAAAAATATGAACAAAATAGAAATGCTATTTAAATAAAAGCAAAGTGACCCAATATCACAAACGAGTCTACTATAAATTCTGACTCGAGATTTGAGGGTCCAACAAACTTTGTTGGCAGTAGGGTGTGTTATAAATGAATACCAGTATACTGCTGTTTATATTTTGTTTAAATATTTCTGAAACATCATAAAATATTTCAAAACAGCAGTCACATCAAACAACTAATAAGGATTAAAAAAAAAAAAAAGATACTACTTTCCATATCTAGAAACTTTTGATTTCTGTCACCATAAAGTATAAATAGACAAAACTGAAGTGGAAACCGCAACAAGCCAGACACTGTATATGAAAAACAGAAACATTACCATTCTTCATAAAACATCAAATAATAAAGCTAACAAATTTAATAGTTAAATTATACTAAAAAATGAACAAATATTTTAAAATAGCTAATGAATAGAATATCTATTAATTAAAAATCAAATGTTTTAAAAATTTTACTATTTTGAAATATGTTTTTGTGTTTGGGAGACACATCAAATACCACCAAATAATTTAACATAATAAGGATCTTAAAATCCCATACTCTACATACCTTTGATTTCCAGTATTCCAAAGATTGTCATGGATTCGCAGGAGAGAGAGAGGTGCACAAACTTTCTTTTTTCTCTCCCTCTTGTACAAAGGGAGACAGAACTATCCTCTTTCTCTCTCACACACACATGCAGACAGAACCATGCTCCATCTCTTTCTCACACACACACATGCAGTCAGACAGAACCATGATCTGTCTCACACATACAGACAGAACTATGCTCCTTCTCTATTATACACACTCTCAGAAAGACAAAACCAAGCTCCCACTCTCACACAGGCAGGCAGACCCACAGAACCATGCTCCCTCCCTCTCAAACACAGACAGAACCATGCTCCCTCCCACTCACATACTGAGAGAACCATGATGCCCTCTTTCTTTCACACACATGCAGAGAACCATGTGTCCTCTCTCATGATTGTGCCTCTGCTTTTTCTTTCCCCCTGCAGGTAGCCACAGCCTCATTCTTCTTTCTTCAGCCTCATCCTCCTGGACTCCAGCAGCGGCCTGCAGCTTCCCTCTTCTTTCTTTGGCCCTGCCTGCGGCCTGCAGCATCCCTTTTCTTTCTTCGGCCCTGCTGGCCTGAGCTCCGAAGGTTGTCCACAGCCTCCCTCTTCTTTTCTCGGCCCTGCTGGACTGGGCTCAGACGACGGCACATACCTTCCCTCTTTTATTGGCCCCACCGGCCTGGACACCGCTGCAGTCCGCTGCCTCCCTCTTTACTTCGGCCCCTCCGGCCTGAGTTCTGATGGCAGCCCACTGTTAGGCCCACAGCCTCCCTCTTCTTTTTTTTGGTTCCATCGGCCTGGGCTTCTCAGCTTTCCTCTTCCTTAGCCTTCTCTTCTTTACTTGGGCTTCGGCGGCAGTCTTCAGCTGGAGAAGCATTGGGCATTTGCCAGCACTGCTGCCGCGATGTTGGGAGGAGGAGGGGCACCCGGAGAGAGCAAGGAGCATGTCGCAGGGTCACACTGCCACGAAGCCAGTTGAGAAAAGTCAGAGGACAGGCCTGTCACTGCTGCAGACATCCTTGTAATAAAACATTTGTTTCCTCTCTCTAACAAGAACTACTGCAGGCTGGTGTTGGTTGCAGCAGCTCCGTGGGCATGGGGCCGCTGCGACCGACACCCAGCCCATGTGATTGGCCAGACCAGCCTGCCGGGGCATGCCTGAAGCTCTGATAGGCCAATCCACCCCTGCCGACTAACCATAGCAGATAACTTTAAAAATAACTGGATATTCTTGTCTGAACATGATCTCTGAAGGGTGGGTTGGGAGGGTGGGGTCCTGAGGGGAGGGAATAAGGGTACCGATGTCATGGGGGATGATGTACAGCAGCCGTTATATTAAACCTGAATATGCATTTAGATCCAGGGGAAGCAAAGGAGCAATGCCCCCTGGGTCTTGGGTTGCTTTAAGAATGCTGGATGTTACTTTCGGGGAGGGTGGGGTGGTGGTTTATTCACTTGTATAAAAGGTGATTACATGACGGTATTCCGTTGCTGTTACTGTATATGGTTTTTTTTCTACCAGTTAAGTGCTGTCTTTCAGCGTTTGTTTTGTAAGCTGTTTTCTACATGTATCACTTAATAAAACAGATAAAACATAACTGGATATTCTTTTGAATATCGCCAGTTATGTCTAAAGTTATTCAGCTATGGATGGCCATATAAATGTAGACTTAACTGGCTATATTCAAAAGAATATAGCTGGTTTAGTTACGTTCCAGTTAAAAAAAAAAAAATTCACATCATGGCCTGTCCTCCGCCTCCCTCCCACCCGAGGCGCAAAGGCTCTATGGGGCCGAACTTGCCATGCCCTCCCCAAAACAGCCCATTTCATGTTTAAAATAAAATTATTGAGTCCCAGAGTCTCCCTTCCTCACCCTCTGCTCCCACTTTCCCTTTTATTTTTTTCAGCATATCTCGCGGGCTCCAGATCCCCCCCCCCCCCCACCAACACCCACCTCGACCCTTACCCCTTCTACGCCCCTCGCCCCATACCTTTATTTGTAGTTGATCTCCCGGATCGCAGTAGCTTCCTACCATGATCTGGGGCCGGCGCTTCTGCTGGCACTTCTGCTGTTGCTAGGCCACTAAGATGGAGTAGTCTACAATAGCAGAAGTGCCTGCAGAAACCCTAGAGGCCTAGCAGTAGCTGAAGCGCTAGCAGACGCGCCAGTCCCAGATCACGGTAGAAGGCTAGCACGATCCGGGAGACCAACTACAAGTAAATGTATGAGGCAGGGGATGTAGAAGGGAAAGGGTTGGGGTGGGGGCGGGAAATCTGGAGCCCATGAGATATGCTGAAAAACATAAAAGGAAAATGGGAGCAGGGGGTGGGAGAGAGAGTCTCTTTTGAATATAGCCGGTTAAGTCTAAAGTTATCCGGCCACATGAGGCCGAATAACTTTAGAGCTGCTTCCGAGCAAGTCTAAAGTTATTCAGCTAACTTAGGGGGTCATTTATCAAGGTTCTCTCAACCTAGCTTGATGGACTCTCTACCTGGGTAACATCAAGCTAGGTTGAGAGAACATTGCCAAAATCTCATCTTGGAGTGAGTTTCCTCACTCCGAAGGCCAGCAAATCTTCACAAGAGACCACTGTTCTATTCGTAGGTATCACGTAGAAGTCAAAGTGGCCCCTAAGCCCCTACACTCTTACCTAATCCCCACCTCGAGTTACTAGGTGGCCCTACCATAGGGATACAAATACCTACCTATGGCCCATGATATTATTCTCTCTCTCTCTCTCTCTCTCTCTCTCTCTCATTAAAAATGGTCCCCCAGTGGTTGAATGCAGGAAATACAACAGGTCTGGCACTTATTGCAGATTCTGAAATGGTATCACAATTTGTGCTAACTTAGCTCTTCACACAGGTAAATGCTATATTAGCATAAAACACACCCCTTTTGCTATCACATGCGGTACTTACCGCATTTTGATAAATCCAGGCCTTAGCTGTATATAGCCGATATTCAGCTAAGTTAGCCGGATAACGGGACCATTCCCCAAAATGCTCCTTTTATATCCAGCTAAATTAAAGCTGGATAAGAACATATCTGGCTAAAATGTAGCTGAATAAAAGGCTAAATATGCTGTATAATCCATTTAGATGGATAACTTGTGAGTTATCCGACTTACAAGGTCATTCTTTATTTTGCGATGTGATGGTATCACGTGCGGTATAGCCTTATTGCATGCGATAAAGCTTTACCACATGCAATACCGGCCGCATCGTGATGGTATTATTCTAATTAGGGGAGCTCTGCAGGAGATAATGTTTTTCACATTATCACCGGCAGCACCGCGGGAAATAACTACTCTTTTTCCTGCCTCTGCTATAAATCTAGGGGTAAATGGCTATTTAATATCTATCCACTATATCTGTTTCAGGCATAGATTTCTATTGGGGGCTCTGTCCAATTTTGAATAGTTTGGAGTTAATGATAGACCCTAGACCTCACTCCCATATAAGATGATTGATTGAATGATGCTATCAAATTTTTTAAAAGTAGCTTTATTGGGGGGTTGTATTTATCCAGAAATGTATTTATTGCATATAGAACTTTCCTTGAAATGTCTTTAAAGTCAGTTTATAATTCCCAGATGCACTTAGTCTCAAGCCAAGTTTTGTATAATCTAGGGTATGCTCAACTTCTTGTTTATTCAGGAAGAATTTGAATTTATATTGTAGATTTTTTGGCTTTTTCTGGAAAATCACAATTTTTGTTTTCTCCAGATTTACTTTTAAAGCCAGTTATTTATAGTAGATCTCAAGCAGGTTTAGGTTCTCTTGTAGACCTTCTGCAGTAGAGGTCAGAATGGCCAAATCATCTGCATATAGTAAACATTTGACTTTTGAATCATTTAGTTTTAGTTCTGGGGCTAAAGAATTCTCCCTACTGTGGGGAAGTTCATTGATGTAGATGCTGAAGAGAGTGGGGTTCAGGTTACATCTCTGTCTCATTCTTTGCCCCTGTTTATTTCTACCCTTTAGCTTATGGATGAATACATATATTTACTTATGTCGTAATTTTTCCCCCCAATTTCAATTTGAAGTAGTGCAAAATTGAGGCTCGGTTTCCAGACAGAGTAGAAGGCTTTTGTAAAGTCAATAAAACATGCAAATATTCTCCCTGATAAGCCATTCTTTACATGTTTGTTGTTCAGTGTTTGTAAGTTAAAGGTGTGGTCAGTAGTTCGGTGTTTTGGGAAGAAGCCAATCTGACTTCTGTATAGACTTTTGCTGTTAAGAATTTTTGTTTTTGTTTGTTGAGGACAATTACAGCACAGTTTTCTAATATTACTGTTGATTAGGGATGTGCAGAGCAAAATTTTATGTTCATATTTTTTATGTCTGAAAGGGGGTCCCACTTGCGGCCAATATGGACATAAAAAAAATCCAATGAGTTGGGTATATGTACATATGTGCAAAAAAAAAATTTAAACCCCCTCACCCTCCTTAATCCCCCCCCCCAGACTTACCACAACTCCCTGGTGATGGAGCGAGGAGTGAGGACGTCATTTCTGCAATCCTTGGCGAGAAGCATGTGACGTCGGTGGCACGTCGAGTGACGCGGCGTCACGTGATTCCCGGCTCGTTCGCGCCGGACGGCTCGTTCGGCCCAAAAAGAACTTTTGGCCAGCTTGGGGGGGCCTCCTGACCCCCTCAAGCTGGCCAAAAGTTCTTTTTGGGCCGAACGAGCCGTCCGGCGCGAACGAGCCGGGAATCACGTGACGCCGACGTCACGTGATTCCCGGCAAGTTCGCGCCGGACGGCTCGTTCGGCCCAAAAAGAACTTTTGGCCAGCTTGGGGGGGGCCTCCTGACCCCCTCAAGCTGGCCAAAAGTTCTTTTTGGGCCGAACGAGCCGTCCGGCGCGAACTTGCCGGGAATCACGTGACTTCGCGTCTGAGTGACGCGGCGCCACGTGATTCCCGGCTCGTTCGCGCCGGACGGCTCGTTCGGCCCAAAAAGAACTTTTGGCCAGCTTGGGGGGGCCTCCTGACCCCCCCAAGCTGGCCAAAAGTTCTTTTTGGGCCGAACGAGCCGTCCGGCGCGAACGAGCCGGGAATCACGTGACGCCGGCGTCACTCGACGTGCCGCCGACGTCACATGCTTCTCGCCAAGGATTGCAGAAATGGCGTCCTCACTCCTCGCTCCATCACCAGGGAGTTGTGGTAAGTCGGGGGGGAGGGATTAAGGAGGGTGAGGGGGTTTATATTTTTATTTTGGCTCAACAATCGCAATTTCCCACATATCGAACATATCTGTGTTCAATATGTGGGAAATCCGATCGTTTATGTCGAATCAATTTTTTAAGTAAAAAAAAAATATGAGTTGCGTTTTACTAATGCGGTCAATCCGAATGCACACCCCTACTGTTGATACAGATCCTTCTCTAGTTATTTGGGTTAGTGGTAACCCCATGTTTATAGCTTGGTATAATTAACCCTTCTGACCATGTTTTAAGGAAGTGTCAAGAATGTAGAATCAGGTTAATTAGTGTTACTAGTGTATCCTGTATTTGTACATTGCTGTATTTGAGCACTTCATTTAGTATCCTTTCAGGGTCACTTGTTTTCTGGGCTTAAGTGTCTTAAGCATTCTCTGATTTCCTGTATTGTTATGATGGTGTCAAGGGGTGTTTGATATTCTTTGACTGCCCTTTCTAGCAGGTATAATCTCTCTTGGGTGTGTTTTGATTTTGTATGACATCTTCAGGTTTGATCTCTTTATTTAGGTGCTGGAAGTGCTCAGTCCATGTTTTTCCATTTTGGACTGCGTGGTGGAAAGGCTTCCAGAGCAGCCGAAAATAGGTACACCGGGTACCACTTGGCCAATGGTCATTTAAGAAGAGTCAGTTTGCCTTACACTGGCCTACTGGAAGCTGACATCCTACTGAAGAAGTGAATCAAGAAGTGAGAGCTGACAGTGTCAGATTCAATCCATGCTTACACTCTGATAGGACTGCTACATATCAAACTGAAAAATAGAAGGAAAAGCTCCCAATTCAAGTTCCTCAAGCGTTTTCATTTTTCCCATTCTTCTGTATAAATTCAGGACCTATGGATTTCCAGAATGTTAGAGTTGGAACATTTATACTATAGCAACGTTAGACCCCAGGTTAAGATACCCATGCATGAGCCAATAACCTTCCCCCTGGGTACAGGCTTATTATAGGTAAAGGGCCGTACTTTGTTGAAAGCATCTTTTCAGAACTTCAAGTCCTCTGTTCCTGTTGATGTTTCTTTTCCTTCTCTACTTATAGTAATACAAACTATATAATTTGGGGAAAGTCAAACCAAACAGCTATTTCATAATGTTGATCTGTGGCAGACTAGGGAAGAAATTTAGACCAGTTTAAGAGAGCTGGAAATAGACTGTGAGTAATCTGACCATTTTTGGTATTTTCTGACTCTGGTGTAGATAAGGAATACTTAAAATCATGAGGGAAAATGAATAAATGTAACAAACAGCCTCTTTGTCTACTAGCAGGAGAAAAGTTGTGTCTGTATGCTACTTGAATGGTCTTTTCTGAGAAAATATTTAGCATTTTTGGCAGTATTATTGCTATAGGTACCTGTTATCCAAAATGTTACAAAAGCTTATGTAGGACCACATTAAGATCCCTTTGTGCACACCTTCGTGCAACCCTTTGTGTTATTTCTTTAATATGCTCCTTGTTATACCTTTTGCTTAATTGTTAAAAACTTTGATTTTGATGGTTTTATTTTTGTAATCTCTTAGCCTCAATTACAAAAATTTTAGATTGCAAGCCCTTTTAGGGGATAGTGAATTACCTATTGTACCTTATTGTAAACCGATGTGATATCTCTTTTTGAAATGAACGTTGGTATATAAAAATCGTAAATAAAATAAATAAATAAATAAATCCCTATAAGGACTGTAGTCTAGTAGCAAGGTCATATAATATGGAGAAGAGGAATGCACCATCTTTGCCACTATACTCCCACTGGAAACTGCAGTAATGGTTTATAACTGGTTCTATATAACAAGGTGACCTCTACTGTCTGTGTGGATTTTTTGTTTGGAGTTGAAAGGGTAGGAACTTTTCCTTTCAGTTCCTTTAAGTTCACATAGTTAACCCATATTTATTTATTTATTTAAAGCTTTTTTATACCGGCATTCATGATAGAATCACATCATGCCGGTTTACAAGTAACAAGGGGGGTGATAACCTAGAACTTTTAACAGGTGACAAGATGTAAGAAAGTTACAATAAAACAGGGAAAGCAGGAACTGGGAGAAGACATGAGGCCTGAATAGTTTTTAGAAATAAGAACAAAAAAGACAACTATGTAAATAGTAGTATCCAGTAGTTAGTGGCTTATCTTGTTTAATATGCATATACATTCTATGATTTTTATTGGAAGGAAGTTTTACCCACCTTTCCTACCTTCTAAAGAGTAGTGAGGTTTTGAATAGGGTTTTTTTAGTCATCCATTTGTCCCTTAGTCTGAGATACTCTGTGGCTCATCCAGCAAACAGATAAGGAGTGGAATCCATCTACTATTTCACTTGGGTGGAGAGAGGAGAAGAGCGAGCCACCACACCAGCACTTGACTAGAGGACACAGTAAAAGAGGTATCCATAAGATACAACAAAAAGGAGAGAAGAAAATTGGAGAGTTCAAGAACAAGCAGTAGATCCCAGGTATTTCAGGAGAATCCTTACTGGGATAGGAGGACCCTTTTTAGTTTACCCAGGACATCTTTACATTCAATCCAAGGAGAAAGAAGGGACCCTGAAGGAGAAATAAAGGGAACAACAATTCACAGATTTACTGCTTTCAATTACATTATGGATGCAACCCAAATGAAACTTTTATCAAGTGCCATATTTTTCTTGTTTAATTTCTCTGTAAAGTTGTATGAAGGAGCAGCAATACCATGCCAGCTTCTTTCTTGACATTTAAAAGCTCATAGTATACAAAATGCTTAGGACCTTGGGGGTTTAACCTTTACCCCAACAGAAGGCCTGCTTTGTGGGTGCAAGAGAGTGAATCTATGACTTAGCCCTAGTAATAATTGGAGCTCATCCATCTTGGAATAGGCCTGAGACAGGGTTATACATGAATTTATTAAATTCAGCTTTTCTATGTTCTCTGGGAACAGCAATGGCAGTGATACTGATAACAATAGTAATGATTAATATAACAATGTTATGATGATAAGGATAATAAGGATGACACTAATGCGGAGGCTCCAACTAGTATTGAATCAAAATGTAAACTAGACCTACCTTAAATTGTATAAACTCACTAACATCCAAAACTTCCTCATTGGACTTTGGTGCTTTCCATGGAGTTACAGACAACAGTAAAACATACATATTTAGACTCATCAACTATGAATCCCACAATCAAACCACATCAAAATCTAGCTCTGTCTGTTAGTCTGATATCATGCCATCACTACACATAAAAATTACAATATAATCCATTGAGAGTTATCCATTAAAGAAATATCTACAATAATGTATCATGATTTCTTGTTTAGTCAATTTAATCAATTCAACATTTACAATAGTCACTTTGCCTCAATCTCTTGTCAATCATGTTGATGCTACTCTGCCTGCACACATACTGTTAACGATATATTTCCAAGTCTATTTGCAGGTTATTGGATTTTCTGCTGGAGCTCCCCATTAATCCCAGAAACATTACCACGGGCAGACATATCCAATAATAAAAGCCAAATCACAACATCCTCCATACTCATGCTCATGGCTGTCTTGTGATGAAGATATAACAACTGAATTCTCTTGACTGTAACCTAGGGAGGATAATTCCTTCTCCCTTCCAAGTATATTTTATAATCTGCCCTACTTGCAAGAATATTTGACTACAATTTTCTATTTACTACAGAATGTGGTGATTTACCAAGTGTTTGGTTTTTTTTGGATTAAGAACCACAAAATGTGGAATAAACCATCCCAAATAAAAATTAACATTTTTACCACTAAACTAAGCTGATAATTTGATAATCATTGGGCTACTGTGCATTTACAACCCAAAGGTCTCATACTTGCTAAATTAATTCTATCATTAGCAGACAACAAATTTAAACGTTCACAGGTATAAATCTAAGAGGGTTATTTACTAATGATTTCTCCCATTTTGTGTCTAAGGAGGAAGTGCTTAGTAAATGGGGTCCTAAGAGAGGGTAAATAAAGATAGATGGTATATAAAGAAATTAATATAAATTTGACAGCACAATAATAATGGGAGATTTCAATTATCCTAGTTTGATTAGTCAATTTCTCATCGAAACATGCTAGAGTGTAAGTTTTAAGATTTCATAAATGACTGCTTCATGGAGCGGCTGATCCTAGAGCAGATTCTTTAGATCTAGTTCTCAGTGGAATGTATGACCTAGTGCAAAGCATTACTGTGGTGGGGCAGCTTAGCAATAGTGATCATAATGTGATTACATTTGACATTATCACTGGAAGACAGACATTAAGTAAAATGACTTTAGTAGTGTATAACTTTTGAAAGGTAGACTATGATAGAATGAGGAAATTAGAAAAAACTAAAAGGTTAAAAGTTTGCATGGGGCAGGTGCATTGTTTCAAAATATCATCTTGGAAGCTCAGATAAAATGTATTGCATACATTAAAAAAGGGTAAAGAATGACCAAACAACTGACAGCATGGTTTAATAGTAAGGTGGAAGAGGCAGTTAAAGCCAAAAGACCACCAATCAAAAAATGGAAATTAGACCCAAATGAAGAAACTAGGCAAGAGTAAAAGCACTGTCAAATTAATGTAAAACAGTAGTAAGTTAGGCTGAGAGAGAATTTGAGAAGAAGCTTGCCAAAAAGACAAAAAACTAATAATGTCAACTGGGCTGCTAGATGACTGAGTGGTAAAAGATATGCTCAGGGAAGATATGGAAATAGCAGAAAAGCTGAATGAATTTTTTGATTTGGTCTTTACTGAAGAGGATGTTGGGAACATATTCATGCCTGAAACATTTTTTAAGAGTGATGATTCTGGATAACTAAAACAACTCTCTGTGAAAATAGAGGAAACAGTAGATCAAACTGAAAAACTAAAGAATATAAAATCACCAGTACCAGATAGCATCTACTCCAGAGTCCTAAAATAACTCAAACATAAAATTGCAAACCTGTTACTAATAATCTGTAATATATAATTTAAAACAGCCACAATCCCTTTAGGATGGAGAGTGGCCAAGAGTGACCTGGGAAACTATAAACCAGTAAGCATCATATTGGTGTGGGGAAAATGGTAGAAGCTATTCATAATAACAAAATTATGGCCTGCATAGATAGACATGGTTTAATGGGGAAGTGTCAATATGGTTTTGGCAAAGGGAAGTCTTGCCTTACCAATCTTTTAGATTTTTTTGAAGGCATAAAGAAACATGTAGATAAAGTGAGCTGGTTGATATATATGCATTTGGATTTCAGAAAACATTTGATAAAGGCCCCCATGAGAAATTTCTCAGGAAATTAAAAAGTCACAGAATAGGAGTCAGGGTCTTACTGTGAATTGGTAAGTGGTTAAAAGACAGGAAACAGAAGTAGGACTAAAAGGTTAGTTTTCCAAATGGAGAAAGGTCATTAGTGGTGTAATACAGCGATTAGTACTGGGATCTGTGATGTTTAATCTATTCATAAGTGATTTGGAAACTGGACAATAAGAGGTAGATGTTTAAAAAAAAAGGTGCGCGTATCCATGTGTCCGCGATTCCCATCGCGCAAACATGGATGTGCCAATTTTATAACATGCGTACGCCAACACGCGCATGTTAGAAAATCTGATACCCACGTGCACCTGTGTACCCAATTTTATATTGGCGTGCATGTACACAGGTGGCACGTAAGGGGGGATTTTCTTAAAAAGTGTGCAGTGATGCAATTGGGACATCCCCAGGTCCCTATCCCCCTACCTACTCTTTCTCCTCTCGTCCCTGACCCCTACCCCCCTAACTATTAGAATTTTATTGTTTCACAACTTACTTCATCTTCCGCTGCCAGCATACGTCACCAGGACAGTACAAAATGGTGCTATCCCGGCTGGCCCCAGCCCTGCCCCGTCCCGCCCCTTTTTGCACTGCTGGTACTTCTGCGCATACCGGCAGATATGTATGTGGCCGGGCCATTTTGAAAATGCCCTCGCCATGCTCTCGGCCCAGCCACGCATGTATCTACCGGGATTTCCACATGCCAGCATTTTAAAATCAACCTTTATGTGAGGTGATCAAATTTGTACAGGACACAATATTATTCAAAGTTGTTAAAACAGCAGGAGATTGCAAGGAACTGCAGAAAGACCTTGTGAGAATAAAAGACTGGGCATCTGAATGGCAAATTAAGTTTAATGTGGCAAAGTGAGGCACATAGGGAAAAACAATCTCAACTGTAGGTACACAATGCTGGGTTCTGTATAGAGAGTTACCACTTAGTAAAAAGATCTTGGAGTCCTGTTGGATAATACATTAACATTCTCATCTCAGTGTGAGATGGCAGTCAAAAAAGCAAATTGAATATTAAGAATGATCTGAAAAAGAATGCCGAATAAAACAGAATATATCACATTGCCTCTGTATCTATCCATCCATATGCCACTGTACCTTGAGTATTGTGTGCAGTTCTGGTTGCCCCCATTTCAAAAGATAAGATACACAGCAAAACTAGAAAAGATGCAGAGGAGGGCATCAAAAATGATAAAGGGAATGGAATGGCACACCTCTAATGATAAGCCACATAGGATAGGGCTCTTCAGCTTGGAAGTAAGACAGCTCAGAGGGGACATGATACAATTTTATACAATCATGACTATAGTAGAACAGGTAAATAAAGGCTTGCTATTTACATTTTTAAATAATACTAAGGCAAGAGGACACTGTATGAAATTAACAACATATCGTAGAACATAATTGTTCATTTGGCGCACAATCAAGCTGTGGAATCTGTTGCCAGAGGACATGGTCAAGACAATTAGCAAATCAGCATTAAATAGAGGTTTGGAAAAATTCCTGGAGAAAAAGTCCATAAACCACTACAGACTACAGACAGCTCTTGCTATCTCTGGTAGTGACTGGCTGGGATGGGTAGGTGGGGGAAGCAGGCCATATTTTAAATTCTATTTCCTGGGAGGAGTGCTGGAAGTGTCTCTTTATTTTTTATATTTACCATCAGGTGGTTTGTGGGGAGGTGGGGATGGCCAGCAGGGGTGCTTAAAATTTGTGATGGGGAGTGGGAATTGAGTCAGGAGGCCTGTGGTCAAATAATAAAAAAAACAACATATGAGTGCCATTTAACTGGATATCCCTATCACCCACACTATTCAATATTTACCTCCTCCCACTCTGCCATCTACTGACCAATCTCAAGCTAACGCACTTCCTATACGCGGATGACATACAGATCCTCATCCCTATAGCTGAATCACTCCACAAAACATGGTCTTACTGGAATAGCTGCCTTACAGCAATCAACAACCTACTCACCAGCCTCAACCTTGTACTAAACACTAACAAAACCGAAATCCTCCTATTAGCCCCAGACAACTACATTCCGCTCAACCCTCCCAACTCCCCATCACATCTATCGACCACATAACGCATGTAAAAGACCTTGGTGTGCTACTAGACAACCAACTCAACCTAAGCAAATTCATAAACAATACCACCAAGGAATGCTTCTTTAAATTGCAAGTATTAAAAAAATTAAAACCACTTCTGCACTTCCGAGATTTCCGCCTGGTACTACAATCTATCATCCTCCCGAAACTAGATTACTGAAACTCACTCCTTCTGGGCCTTCCCGCCAGCACTATCAAACCACTTCAGATGGTCCAGAACGCGACAGCCAGGATCCTCACAAACACCAACAAAAGGGAACACATCACCCCTATCCTCCAGAACCTTCACTGGCTGCCTATTAAATTCAGGATACTCTTTAAAGATGATACACAAGGCCTTACACAACATCTCCCCCCTCAACCTAACTTTCCAACTTCAACAGCACATTTCCAAGAGATCCATCAGAAGTGAGTACAAGGATATGCTACATACCCAGCCAGCAAAAACCTCACTGAGGAAACGTGCCCTTTCCACTGTGGGTCCCCCACTTTGGAATTCGCTCCCTCCGGACCTCCGCCAAGAACCCTGCCTTCTGGTATTCAAAAAGAAGCTAAAGACTTGGCTTTTCAGCCAAGCGTTCCCTGAGAGCTAAGATCTGATGAATCGAACTTTATTGACGCTGGTCCACCTATCCCACTGTATATATGTTTTGAATTGTACTTTATTTTAGCTAATCGTGTTTGGAAATGTAGTCCATCTGTTTCACTGTAAGTTCATTTTCTACCTGTTCCAATGTATCCGCCCCAGAGGTGACAGTTCAGTTCTCTGTAAACCGGTGCGATATGTATGCTATACAGGAACATCGGTATATAAAAATTAAAAATAAATAAATAAATAAATATCTTTTGAAGATATCCAGTTAAATGTCAGTTTTGTTTATTTTATTATTTATAAAATATTTATAAACTCTCCATCTAAAATTCTAGGTGGTGTACAATAAAAAATCATCCATACTATAATGCCATAAGTATTAAAACAATAAAAACACAAGACAACATACTTTTCTGTTCAGTTCTATCCATACAAATAACTGTCAGATAGCTTTAAATCTAACTGGCCATATTCATAGTAACATAGAAACATGATGGCAGAAAAAGACCGCATAGCCCTTCTAGTCTGGCCAAACATTCAATTAACTTAGCATTATAATTCTCATCACTTCCTTAGAGATCCCCTGTATTTATCCTATGCTTCCTTGAATTCAGATACTGTTTTTGTCTCCACCACTTCCACTGGAAGACTGTTCCACACATCTACAATCCTCTCTGTAAAGAAATATTTCCTAAAATTACTCCTGAGTCTACCCCCTTTCAACCTCATTTCATGCCCCCTCATTCTAGAGCCTCCTTTCCATTGAAAAAAAGATTGCCTTCTGTGCATGGAAACCTTTAAGTTATTTGAATATCTCTATCATATCTCCCCTATCTCGCCTTTCGTAAACACATTTACATCTTTAAGTCTATCCCTATATGCTTTAGAACGAACAGCACTGACCAATCCATTTAGTAGCTACCTTTTGGACAGGCTCCATCCTGTTTATATTCTTTTTAAGGTGCAATCTCCAGAACTGTGCACAGTATTCCAAGTGAGGTCTCACCAGGGACCTATATAGGGGCAATATCACCTCCCTTTTCTGATGACCATTTCTTCTCTCTTATGCAGTCAAGCATTTTTCTGGGCAGACTGGATGGGCCTATTGGTCTTCTTCTGCCATCATTTCATTTCTATGTATTTGACTAAACTAAGTTCATCAGATACAACTACTCCCAGATCCCGCTCTTCCATTGTGCTTAGAAGAATTTCACCTCCAATACTGTAATTTTCCCTTTGGTTTTTGCATCCGAAATGCATTACTCTGCATTTTTTAGCATTAAATCTTAGCTGCCAGACCTTAAACAATTCCTCGAGCTTCACTGGCTGATTAGATTTAAAGTTATACTGCTAATAAATAGCTGGATAACTTTAATCAGGGATATTTATTTATTTATTTATTATTTTTATATACTGACATTCAATCTGAGATATCACTTCGGTTTACATTCAGGTACTGTAAGTATTTCCCTATCCCCAGAGGGCTTACAATGTAAGTTTATTCAGTGAAACATTTATCCCACTGAATATCTAGACAAGTAACCAGCTAAATTTACCCAGATAACTTGGCTGTTCACAGCTTGCTGAATGAGGGCCTCTTAAGGGTCCATTTTCATCAGCTGTCCAATGAGCAAAGTTAGTTGGATATACTTATCCGGCTAACTTTGGAAAGATATTCAGTGGTACAGCCGCACTACGGAATATACCTGACAATCTTAAAATTAGCCAAACTCATCCCTGCTGTAAAACTCAATAATGCTATAGGTCCTGATTTTGATTGTGCAGCATGTTTGATTTTGGCACAATTGCATTGTCTTCTTCTCAAGGACTCCCTCTAGAAATATTATTGAAATTTCACTCAGAAACATTCCAGAAGATGGTTCCTATATTTAGGAATGGCACAATTGAAAGTACTGGAGGTAGCAGGGAAAAGGTGATAAAGTTCACGCCCTACACAGCAGCATTTAATGTATTTTCTCTCAAGCATTCCAAATGTTATAATAGGTCACAACACGTAGGGTAAAAGTCTGCAAACAGAAAGTACTGGCTGACTTTATCACACATTTTCAAAGTGGATGTATACACCAGTCTACTTTGAAAATTAAGGCTGTACTTGGAAACCCTTCCATGCACACATTTACACCTCCTCCAGCAGAGGTATAAATGCATGTTTGCACATTTACACACGTACTTTAGTAAATCAAAAGTGCATGCGTAAATGATTTACCCACATATAAGTGAGCTAAGCAGGCACTTTTACATGCACGTCTCTCCAGGCAGTTTTCAAAAGCCCATTTATGTGAATAAAACTGGGCTTAACGCACAAACAAGGCTGTGAATATTCAGTCCAAAATGTCATGGGTTTTTTCTTTGAAAAAACTGATAATCCTGCGATAAGTCTCATTATCATATAATGCTATAAATGTAAAATATTAAATTAACATACGGTATAGATGTCCTAAATATGCACTATTATACTAGCATGCATCCTGTCCCTTTATTTGGTTCAGGTTTACACTACTACATAGAATTACCAGCAGGACATATTTTTTGCTGTTTTATGATGTGGTTTACTTTTTTAACTGTTGATATGATGTTTTAAATGTGGTGTGAATCACCTTGGGCAACAATTTTGTTGTTAGTGCAATTTGAAAATGCTGAAATAAATAAAAAGTAAATATTTCCCTGTGTGATTTTACATTTCTAGTATTGATTCAAAATCTGTCCAGCTTTCCTGTGCACTTAATCTTAAACACATAAATCACAAATCTGTGCAGCACTGCTTATCTTTGAAAATTCAGGCCTGTATGTGTAACCTGAGACCACAGGTCAAATTTTAAAGGCATTAAATGGCCATCTGGATCATAGCTGCTAACTCATGAGTGACACTTTGAACTAAAGCTGGTTTTATCAGTCTCCCTCCTCTAAGCACTTGTACTGACAACAATAAGAAAATGCCTGGGATGTTCAGAGGGAGGCTAAAAAAAAACTGGAGTTGACTACAATGTCATTTTTGGCTTGGGTTATTTGGCAACTTTATCAACTATTTAATATAGAGATTTCAACGCATATTTATTAGAGATGTGAATCGGAACCAGAATCGGTTCGGATTTCAGTTCCGATTCACATCTCTAATATTTATGATGCATATACTTTCCAGATCTTCAGTCTAATGCAATGAGACAGCATTCAGATTTGCACTTACAAGCACATGCCCATCACAACAGAATCTACATGTAAAGACTGATTGCCCAAAGATATACTATTTCCAGATTTTGCATGATCCTTAGGATACCTCATACATGGAGCACTGGGACTGAACAAATTGGTCTTATGTCCTATCGTGCATGCTCAGGTGTTTATAATCATCGGTCTTTGAGGGTGTGGTTCACGCAGCTCAAATATATATATATATATATATATATACTATTTTTTTTTTTATTTTTAATATGCATTTAAAAAAAACAAAGTGTAAAAAAGAACTGGCACTTATCTCAGGTCCATAGGCAAAACCAGTCTGAATGGTGCACAATTCTGAGTAAAATGTTCAACAGGGATGTTAAAGTCTCTTACACATAGTCGGCAGGAGTGTTGTGCAGTTTCTGCTATATCTACTATTGGGAAAAAAAAATCCCTCCCATTATTCTCCATCAGTTAAACTGTAGAAGCTCTGGTACAGTGATATTTAACTCTCAGAGGTTTATTACATATTTCTCCCTTTTTAACAAATGTTTGACCATGAACACACAGGGGCAGATTTTCAAAGCCTACGCTCGTAAATCCAGGCGGATTGATATCTTGTACAAATTCTCCATCACATTTTAAAGGAGCATCCTGATCTCCCAGCAACTACAGGGTAGATATTTAAAAGCAAAATGGCTAAGTAACTTAGCCAAATAACACTTATCTGGCTATATTACAAGCATATTCAGCGGCACGGCTATGCCAATGAATATCCATGCTCAAAATGCTACTTAGCCAGATAAGAGTTATACAGCTAAGTCTAGATGTGCTAAATAGCATGTCAAGTAGGGACGTGCAGACCAAAAGTTTATGTTCATAAGTCCATAAGTCGAAAGGGGGGGGGGGGGGGGGGTCAATTTTGGTCAATATGGACATATGGAGAATTCCATAAGTTGAGTCTATGTCCATACGTGCACCGATTCCCTAAATAAAAATTTAAACCCCTCACCCTCCTTAATCCCCCCCAAGACTTACCAAAACTCCCTGGTGGTCTAGCGGGGAGTCAGGACGCCATTTCTGTACTCCTTTGCAAGGAGCACGTGACGTCGGTGTCACGTCAAAGTGACGCGGACGTCACGTCGGAGTGACGCGGACGTCACGTGATTCCCCGCGCGTTCGCTCCGGGACCCTCGTTGGACCCAAAAGGAACTTTTGGCCAGCTTGGGGGGGTCAGGAGGCCCCCCCAAGCTGGCCAAAAGTCCCGGAGCGAACGCGCGGGAATCACGTGACATCCGTGTCACTCCGACGTGACGCCGACGTCACGTGCTCCTCGCAAAGGAGTGCAGAAATGGCGTCCTGACTCCCCGCTAGACCACCAGGGAGTTTTGGTAAGTCTTGGGGGGGGATTAAGGAGGGTGAGGGGTTTAAATTTTTATTTAGGATCAACAATCGCGATTTCCAACGTATTCAACATAGCTATGTTGAATACGTTGGAAATCCGATCGTTTTCGCCTCATCACTTTTTTAAGCTAAAAAAAAAATAAGTTGCGTTTTACCTATAAGTTCAAAACGAATGCACACCCCTAATGTCAAGAATTAGCCAGTTAACTTATCTGGCTAAGTATCAATATTGCTACTTAGCTGAATAGGTTATCTGGCTAAGTATTGCTGCCCCATTCTCCCATTACTTGCCTACATTTTCTTCAGCTGATAGCTGGATAAGTGACTTATCTGGCTAACAGTCGCTCAATTTACCAGATACTACTTATCCAGCTATTTGCTGTTTGAATATCAGGCTCTGTTTCTTCAGGTAGTTATTTAAAATGCAAACTACTGTATTTAGGAATGTCATGATTTTCATGAATACTTTGTCAGCCATATTTTAGCTTCTCTTGTTTGACTTTCTAATACATTTTTCCAGAGATTTTTTTTTTTTTTTAACAGTTAGTCCCTGGTATATTCTGCTGAATATATCACCCCCTTTAACTGATGGCAGGGCATCAGAAAACTGGAGGGTGGGGCCTCCTGACCTCCCCAAGCTGGCCAAAAGTTCCGTTTGTGTCCAATGAGGGGTCCGGGAGCGGAACCGCGGTGGACCACGTGACGGCCGCGTCACTCCGACGTGACGCGGACGTCACGTGCTCCTCACAAAGGAATAGAGGAATGGCTTCCTGACTCCCTGCTGGACCACCAGGGAGTTTTGGTAAGTCTTGAGGGGGATTAAGGAGGGTGAGGGGTTTAAATTTTTATTTAGGATCAACGATCGTGATTTCCAACGTATTCAACATAGCTATGTTGAATAAGTTGGAAATCCAATCGTTTTCGCCTCATCACTTTTTTAAGTTAAAAAAAAAAAAAGTAGCGTTTTACATATAAGTTCAAAACGAATGCACACCCCTAGTATTGTCCACAGATGAAATATCTGCTGCCTCTGAGCACTTCTGCAAATTACTTGCACCAGGACAGCCTGCTCCTCTTGCACCCTCCTTTCTGGAGTAGCCTAGTAGTTAGAACAACAGGCTGTACGCCAAGGATGCCAGGTTTCAATCCCATTGCTACTCCTTGTGACCTTGGGCAAGTCACTTCACCCTCCACTACCTCAGGAAACTTAGGCCTAGATTTACTAAGCTGTGATTTTTTATTGTGGAAGGGCTATACTATCGCAGGGGGAGGGGGCAGTTCTGAAATACTTTGCCCCTCTCTGACAAATATCGCAGCATTCTTTTGTATTACATGAAAAGTCCACAATACTAAAGAATGTTGCTGGGGCCTCCTACACGTGTGATGGAGGCCTCCTATGCACAGGGACACCATCACTTTAAAGGGTCATGCAGTCTGCCACAACCCCCCCCCCCCAAAAGGTTCCCCCTTCTCCCAATACCAAATCATTAGTCTGGTGGGCTAGTCAAAATACTGATTGGTGGTGAGCTCAGGGCCCGGGGCACCCTCTAGTCCTGGGTCCAGTTGGCACCATTTTGAAAAATGGCAGCAACCTGACCCCAGGGCTAGGGGGCGCCCCTAGGGCAAAGGCCGGTTAGCACCATTTTAGAAAATGGCACCAAGCTTACCTGGGCTGCTCTGCGCCCTCCACCCACCATCAATGAGCATTTTAAAGGTATGGAGTGACAGGGAGAGTCTGGGGTGTACTAGCGCACCAGAGTTACTGGAAGGATCATTAATAGGAAGGGGGGCCGGGGAGTGGGAATTTACTAAAGGGTGGGGTCCTTTTCTTTGCCTAGAAGAGGTATTTGATTTAATGGGGATGGGTTTGAGAACGGGGCTGGACATCACCGCACAATTACTATTCTGTTTTTTTTTAAACATTTTTTTATGGGGCTGCCTCAAAAAAAATATATAAATGTTTCATCCGCCATCAAAAAGAATAAAAAAATATATGGCTTAGATTTAAGACAATGAAATTTTTTCCTTACATTTTAACGTACATTTTATTAGCACAATTAATCTGTACTATATTATGTTATTGGGACTCTTTTTTCCTGACTAACCCTAAATAGTTTATGATTCACTATTTGCAAGAAATAAATAACAACAATCTCTACATTTTTTATAGATTTCCTTCTAATGAATGAAATGGTAGTTTGATATGAGGGTGCTAGCGTTTCTAGGAAATCTGCTTAGTGTGCTGGACTGTAATTTGGAATGATTTCTGGAGCATGATTTTAAAAATCTCCTAGAATCAAACTTTTGTGTGAATTTCCTCAACTCCTTTTATTTTCTTGCGCCTCTAGGATCAAGGCAAAAGCAAAGCAATTGTCTTAAGCTGAGTTCCTTGGTCATCACACTTATATATATAAAAAAAGTATGGTTATCGAATCTAATTTGATACGAGGGTGAGAGGATTTCTATTAATATATATATATATATATAGATATATAGATATTTAAAGATATGGATTATCTAGAAAGGGATTCAGGAACAATAAAACTAAATGTAACAACAATTAAAAATTCAGTATTCAACTACAGCAAAAGCAAGTTCCATACATGTTGGTATGGGGGTATATACAAATTGTCAGGCTGACAATTTGTCGGTGTGCCATTAGAAAGAGCATTTTGCCTGAAGGGCTATCCATGTGAATAAGAAATAAACAAACCATTAATTAACATGATTTAAGAAGGGACTGATGCTGGGGAGAATGACCTTTTCTCTATGTCACATGTCACAGGGATTTCAATCTCAGTCTAATACTGTGTCACCAGCAAACCTCCTTCCCGTCATGGTTAGATTGCAGGTGCTGTTGTGATTTTGTTTATTTTACTGAAATAAAAATATAGAAAGAGCTATCTCTAGCCCTGGATCAGATGAGGTGAGTGCAGAGGTTCTTGTCCATTAGCGAGATGAGGGAGTGATCAATAATCTCCAGGGCCCTGTGGTTGGGGGCACATGAATTTTAGTAACTCTAGCACATACAATGAATAATGCGCAACACGCAGGATTGTTGTCTCCAAAAGATTCTCCATTTACTTAGAGGTAGATAGTAGCCAAATATTTTCATCAGAGTAATTCACTCTTTTGCCTTTCTTTGTTAGAGGCCAGGTTTTTGTAATAAAGATATTGCTCAAGTCAACAAGATCTTCATTTCCTCCAGCACAATCTCCACATACATTCTACCCAGCTAGTGACTTCCAAGAGTTTATTGCTCTCTGCCCACCACTGGAACACTCCCGAGATTTAATTTAATTTATTATGCCTTTCACTAATTTGTTATGCCACTCCTAATTTTGCAGTGAATAGCAGTGCAACATGAATATCTTTCTGGAACAATTCAGTATATATTGAAGAGAGTTCCTTTCTTTGTGTGGCTACTCTCGACAAATAGTCATTAAACAGCATAATTTTAGTGCTTTCAGATTCCAAGGTACCTTTTGCATGATAAACTCTGAGTCCTTTCACCGTATCTGACCAGTTTAAAATTCTGGCCATAACAGGCCTTGGCCACCCAGCATTCTCCTGCAACACACCTAGAGGATGGGCCTTTTCACATGTTAATGCATCAGATTACTTATTCAGGCCTCTGCTAAACAGGTTTCAAGGAAAGCAGCAAAAGATCTTTTTCTTTTACAGATTCAGGTAAACCTAATATGAACAAGTTGTTATGTCATCCTCTATGCTCCAGGTTTTCAGTTCTTTCCATCAACAAAATATTCTCCTTTTGCAAAGCTGCTTTCTGTTGGTTAGCCCAGTCTTTGCATTTCTCTTGTTCTGAAATTCTCTGCTCAATTTCCATAATTCTCTGACCCTGCATCTCAATCCTTCTTTAATCTCATCTATTGCAGGCTGCAATTTACTCAACCTGTCTTTTAGGACTGCTGAATCACTTTTAGAGATGTTAATCTATAAAGTTTTACATGTCAGGGAAAGATGATTTGAAGAGAGTTCTTCCTTTTCTGTGTATCTCCTCACTGATCGCCCCAACTACTGGAATTCTATTTACCCTGGTTTTCATGTCACAATGCTGAAAGCATTTCAGATTCAATACTCGGCCACAGAGGTATTAACTGGCACTACCCACAATCAACATGCTATCCCTGTTCTACAATCCTCCACTGGCTACCAGTCTTAATTCATAAGGCACTCAGTAATGACAACAGCAATGCACTACTGAAAATGTACAGACCAACCAGGAATTTAAGATCTGTTGGATGCAGTCACCATGATGCTCCATCTGTTCAATCAGTCTGGCTCACAGAATCTCACAAAAAGACATTTGTAGTGGCCGGTCCCGTATTATGGAATTCCCTTCCAGATCAGCTTCGGATAATAGAAAGACTAGGGGGCACTCAATGAAGTTAGCATGTGGCACATTTAAACCTAATCGGAGAAAGTTCTTTTTTACTCAACGCACAATTAAACTCTGGAATTTGTTGCCAGAGGACGTGGTTAGTGCAGTTAGTATAGCTGTGTTTAAAAAAGGATTGGATAGGTTCTTGGAGGAAAAGTCCATTACCTGCTATTAAGTTCACTTAGGGGCGGATTTACGCGAGCAGGGCCCTGCGCGCCGGTGCGCCTATTTTACATAGGCCCACCGGCGCGCGCAGAGCCCCGGGACTCACGTAAGTCCCGGGGTTCTCCGAGGGGGGCGTGTCGGGGGCGGTCCCTGTCGGCGTGCCGTTTTGGGGGCGTGTCTGCAGCGTTTGGGGGCGGGTACGGGGGGCGTGGCTACGGCTCTGGGCGGTCCGGGGGCGTGGCCGCGCCCTCCGTACCCACCCCCAGGTCGCGGCCCGGCACGGAGGAGGCCCGCTGGCGCGCGGGGATTTACGCCTCCCAGAGGGAGGCGTAAATCCCCCAACAAAGGTAAGGGGGGGGGGTTAGACAGGGCTGGGCGGGTGGGTTACGTAGAGGAAGGGAGGGGAAGGTTAGGGGAGGGCGTTAGAGGATTCCCTCCGAGGCCGCTCCGATTTCGGAGCGGCCTCGGAGGGAACGGGGGTAGGCCGCGCGGCTCGGCGCGCGCCGGCTATACAAAATTGATAGCCTTGCGCGCGCCGACCCAGGTTTTTTAGTAGATACGCGCGGCTCCGCGCGTATCTACTAAAATCCAGCTTACTTTTGTTTGCACCTGGAGCGCAAACAAAAGTAAGCTATTCGCGGAGTTTTGAAAATCCGCCCCTTAGAGAATAGCCACTGCCATTAGCAATGGTAGCATGGAATAGACTTAGTTTTTGGGTACTTGCCAGGTTCTTATGGCCTGGATTGGCCACTGTTGGAAACAGGATGCTGGGCTTGATGGACCCTTGGTCTGAACCAGTATGGTAAAAAAAAAAAAAAAAGAAGGAGCCATGCTTTTCCACTTTCAAAAAGCAACTGGAAACTTCCCGTTTTAGGAAGTCTTTTGATTCTAATCACAATAGTTCATATGATTTAGATTTTACAGGTTTGAGCTTGCAGTTTTCAGTCCTTTGTACAGCAGCTCAACAATTGGAAAGTGGTCTAGTCACAAACTTGTTTCCAAAAACAGCAGATCTGTAACAGTCATTTTTATTGTTTTCCTGTAACCACATGCATTTTATTGAAAGCCACCTCGAGCACTGGATCATGTAAGAACATAAGAAAATGCCATACTGGGTCAGACCAAGGGTCCATCAAGCCCAGCATCCTGTTTTCAAAAAAAAAAAAAGTAAAATATATTAATTCCCAAGAACTAATGGGTACAATTGTACAATGTTTTGAAAATTCTGGCTAAAGTCTGTTAAAGGACCTGGGCATCATAGTGGACAATATTTGAAATCTTCTGTTCAGTGTGCAATGATGGTCAAAAAACAAACAGAATGTTAGGAATTATTAGGAAAGGAATGGAGAATAAAATAGCAAATATCAATATCTCCTTAGTTGATTGGTCCGCAAATATTTGGCGCCTTTTTTGACAGAATTAAAGCTAGTCCCTAACATAGTGTTGTGCGCTCCCTGCCAAGTAATTTTGAAACCGTATGCAGGTAAGACTTGTGTGAACGTGCTTACAAAGAATTTGATTTGTACGGTACTGGCACCATTCCTAACACAGTCCTTTCTTATATTTGTTTATAGAATTGTTGACATTATTCGTGTGTCCCTCCCGACGCAGCCTCAGCGAAACACGAGTCCGTGTCGGGGGACCTTCCCTTTGAGAATATGGTTATTATATACAGTGGAGTTGCTATTTCAAAATAAAGAACTATCTTGGATTTAAAAAAATTTTTATTTGGAATCCTGGACTGTGTAACCTTGGATCTGGCACTCATCGTGGTGTGTGATATTGTATTTTGAGTGCTGGCTGATGCTCGTTTGTTGTTGTGGATTCTTCCAGTTTAAGCCATGACCAGCCCATTATCTGAATGGGAAGAGCCAGGCTTAGCAAAATTTGAGGAGGACAAATCTCCTTGAACATCCTCACAGTGCTGACACAAGTTGGAAGACAGGTCAGGCTGTGAAGACCTAATATAACAAGCAGCACAAAGAAAACGGCACCATTAGCAGCAGTAACTAGGCGTTCAATTGGCTCGTGTTTAACAATTTATATGCACAAATTTCAAGCACCTAGGTATAAAGGGCGCCACGAGGCGTATGTATAGTTCATGTGCCCAGCCGGAGTTTATCCCACACTTTTAAAAGTTGTGCATGTAGAGACATTCCTGGCATTATGCGCACAGCGCATGTACAGAGCTGATGCAATGCGCACACCGATGTCCTATAGAGGGCAATAAGGCATGCAAAGAAAAGCACGAAAGATGGCGCCACTGCAGCCTACCACACGGTTTGCCAACAAAGCCTAAAGTGGGGCCTAGCCCACTGGGGCCACTCAACCCACCCGGCTGCCCAATTCTCCTTATCCCAACTGGAGCGGGAACAACATCCGGTCAGCATGCTGAGTACGGAGACCAAAGGAAGTCCTACTAAAACGCCTCTAATCGTCTCTGAATCAGAAGGTAAAACTTCTTCTGTTTTTATTTTTTTTTTGGGGAAAACTTACCTAGGCTCAATCCTTACTGGTTGAGTAAAGAGATGGTCTCCGGCTGTGGGGGGAGAGGGCTTTGGCCTTCACCGCTATACTTGGCTTCCTGCACCCGTTGCCTTTCAGCTGCATAAGCAGCAATGTCCACGCTGAGAACTGGCTACCTGATCAAGGCACACCTCTGAGGGACCATGGAAATCATCTCAGGAGCAGGGCTCAGTTTTCTTCAACTTAGTGTAGAATTGTCTCCTTCCTAAAGTACAGCAATCCCAATAGGGAAAGGTATTAGGGATGTGAATCGTGTCCTCGATCGTCTTAACGATCGATTTCGGCTGGGAGGGGGAGGGAATCGTATTGTTGCCGTTTGGGGGGGTAAAATATCGTGAAAAATCGTGAAAAATCTAAAAATCGAAAAATCGCAAAACCGGCACATTAAAACCCCCTAAAACCCACCCCCGACCCTTTAAATTAAATCCCCCACCCTCCCGAACCCCCCCCAAATGACTTAAATAACCTGCGGGTCCAGCGGCGGTCCGGAACGGCAGCGGTCCGGAACGGGCTCCTGCTCCTCAATCTTGTTGTCTTCAGCCGGCGCCATTTTCCAAAATGGCGGCGAAAAATGGCGGCGGCCATAGACGAACACGATTGGACGGCAGGAGGTCCTTCTGGACCCCCGCTGGACTTTTGGCAAGTCTCGTGGGGGTCAGGAGGCCCCCCACAAGCTGGCCAAAAGTTCCTGGAGGTCCAGCGGGGGTCAGGGAGCGATTTCCCGCCGCGAATCGTTTTCGTACGGAAAATGGCGTCGGCAGGAGATCGACTGCAGGAGGTCGTTAGAATCTCTATTGTATTGTGTTCCATAACGGTTTAAGACGATATTAAAATTATCGGACGATAATTTTAATCGTCCTAAAACGATTCACATCCCTAAAAGGTATGTCCACCATCTGCTAGAGATGGAGAATCAGAGAATACTGGCGGGCTGATATCACTGCAGGGGTATATATACTGTGACATCAGCTTACTCCATCTCTATCTGCTGGCAGATTGGTCCTGAGTCCATCTGTCTACACGCTAGGAAATGAGGTATTTTCCATGCTGTAGTGCAGAGTTCTAGGAGTTTCAAGTAATAAGTAAAAGAGCTATTCCCTGTCATGAAAGAACTATTGAGAGGTAGTCACAAGTTGTGGAAACTGCCTCCCTCCCCCCCCCCCCTCCCATATTTAACAGAGTTAACATTCATGTATTTCATTCAAGTCACTTATAAAATGAATTTTGCTTAACTTTGAATATTGCACCTATTTACGATATTCCTGTTTCAGGTTGTTTTAGTTTAATTATAATTTTATTAGTGCCTTTATAATGTTGTCATTTACTGTGGAAACTGCTCTCTTCAGCTTTCATCTGTATGGTTCCTGGTCAGATTGACCAAGGAGTCATTAACTTGTGCTTTTCTTCTACTTCACTTCCCTCTCCTGGATCCCTAAATCACAAAGGAAAGGCTCATTTGATTAACTTATCAGTAATTCTTGCAGTTAGCTAAAGACATCTAAGGTATATGATTCTCTTCTTTTTCCTATGAAACCAAGGTATGTCAACTTCAAAGTCTACTTAGACTCAGAAGAACATGAAAATTATTCCTTACCTGCTAATTTTCGTTCCTGTAGTACCATGGATCAGTCCAGACGGTGGGTTATGTTCCCCGTCCAGCAGATGGAGTCAGAACAGATTTCTGGGGGGAGGTGCTATATTACCTCCCCACCCTCGTCACCATAACCAGTATCTAGCCTAGCAAAGCCAAGCCGAAAGGAAGAGAGGGATCAAGTAACTGAATTCAATGAAAAAATAAACTGGTAGAGAACTACAACGAGAACCTCAACAGAGAACTTGCCAACACAGAAATACTGAACAACAGACCCTGGATGTCCAGGATGAGCAGAAATATCAGGAGAGTACAGTCGAGCAGAGGTAGCCCACCACAAATCAAATCCCCCAAACTTAAGGGAGGGTGTCTGGACTGATCCATGGTACTACAGGAACAAAAATTAGCAGGTAAGGAATAATTTTCATTTCCCTGTACGTACCAGGATCAGTCCAGACGGTGGGATGTACCCAAGCTTCCCTCCTATGGGCGGGCCGTGGATAGCACTGCTCGGATGACTCGATCCCCGAAAGAATCGTCTGGCGGTGCAAAAATATCCAGACGATAATGTCTCGCAAAAGTATGGAGCGACTTCCAGGTCGCCGCTCTACAAATCTCCTGAGCTGACACAGAGCTAGACTCTGCCCAGGACGCCGCTTGCGCGCGAATGGAATGGGCCTTAACCCCCAAGGGAGGTTGCTTACCGGCCCCAATATACGCTGCCGCAATCGTCCCCTTCAGCCAGCAGGCGATAGAGGCCTTGGATGCCATGTGCCCCTTTCTGAACCCCGACCAGAGAACGAAGAGATGGTCGGATACCCGGAACTCATTCGTAGCCTCCAGGTAACGCAACAAGCATCGCTTCTCATCCAAGACACGCAGATCCCTAGGATCGCTGGCTTTAAAGGAAGGTAACTCGACCGACTGATTAAGATGGAAGGCCGAAACCACCTTGGGAAGAAAGGATGGAACCGTGCGTAGGGACACTCCCTCGTCCGTGAAACAGAGATACGGTTCGCGACAGGATAGCGCCTGCAGCTCTGATATACGTCGCGCCAAACTGATTGCCACCAAGAAGATAGTCTTAAAAGTGAGATCCTTGAGAGAGGAGACTCTCAAGGGCTCAAAGGGCGAAACACTACGTGCCCGCAGGACTAAGTTCAGGTTCCAGGACGGACAAGGAGGACGTAACGGAGGCTTCAAATGTCGTACCCCTTTAAGGAAACGACCAACATCCGGATGGGAGGAGAGACGCGACCCGTCCCCATCATGTAAGAGGGCTCCCAGTGCCGCGACCTGTACCCGGACCGAGTTATAAGCGAGGCCCAAATTCAGTCCCTCCAGCAGAAACGAGAGAATTTGGGGTATCGACGCGTTGGTGGGCTGAATGTCATGAGACGCGCACCAAGTCTCAAAGACCTTACAAACCCGGACATAAGTTACCTAAGTAGACCTTTTACGCGCTAGAAGTAGAGTCGAAATGACCTCCTCTTGGTAGCCTCTGTGCCTCAGCTTGCACCTCTCAAAAGCCAAGCCACTAGACAGAAGCGATCGGCCTCCTCCAAAAATATGGGGCCCTGCCGGAGCAGCCGTGGAATGTGGCTGAGACGTAGAGGGCCTTCCGTGGCTAGGAGAAGGAGATCCGCGAACCACGGCCGGCGGGGCCACTCCGGTGCTACGAGGACCACTGGTCCGTGGTGATTTTCTATCCTTCGAACCACTTTCCCCACAAGAGGCCACGGTGGAAAAACATACAGTAGGACGTGCCTCGGCCATGGCAAGACTAGAGCATCGATTTCCTCCGCGCCGCGTTCTCTTCTGCGGCTGAAGAAGCGGGGAGCCTTCACATTGCTTGGGGTGGCCATGAGATCCAGGTGGGGACACCCCCATCGGGAGACTATCAAATCCATCGCCTCCCCCGAGAGCTCCCACTCCCCGGGGTCCAGGTGTTGACGACTTAGAAAGTCCGCCTGTACATTGTCCACCCCTGCAATGTGGGAGGCTGCTAGACGCAGGAGGTGTCGTTCCGCCCAGTGCATCAATTTGTCCGCTTCCAAGGAGACTTGGAGACTGTGCGTGCCCCCCTGCCTGTTGATGTAGGACACTGTGGTCGCATTGTCCGATAGAATCCTGACTGCTCTGTGGTTCAGCCGTGGGAGAAATCCTTTTAAAGCCAGGCGTACCGCCCTGGTCTCCAATCGGTTGATGGGCCACCGGGCCTGTTCCGCCGTCCATCGACCCTGCAGAGAACTCTCCTGACAGACCGCTCCCCAGCCTGAAAGGCTGGCATCCGTGGTAACCACTATCTACTCCGGCATTTCCAGGGAGAATCCCCGAGCTAGGTTTTGGGGTTCCAGCCACCACTGAAGACTGTTGATGGTAGTCCTCGGGACCGGGAGGACCATCTGGTAATCTCGCGAGGCCGGTTTCCATCTGGACAAGAGAGCCCTATGAAGAGGACGCAGATGAGCAAAGGACCACGGGACGTGGTCAATAGTGGAGGCCATGGTGCCCAGGAGCTGGAGATAATCCCACGCCGTTGGCTCCCGGAGGTCCGAGAAACGCAGGACCTGATCGCGAAGAGACTGTGCCCTTTCCTTCTTGAGGAACACCATGCCCTCTTTTGTGTCGAAATGTGCCCCCAGAAAATCCAGGGACTGGGAAGGGACCAGGTGACTCTTGGCATAATTTACAATCCACCCGAGCGACCGGAGCATCCGAAGCACTCTGCTGACCGCCCGGCAGCCCTGGTCCCAGGACTTCACCCATATGAGCCAGTCGTCCAGGTAGGGGTGCACCAGAATGCCCTCCCGGCGCAACGCCGCTGCCACCACTACCATGATCTTCGTGAAGACTCGTGGCGCCGTGGCCAGACCGAAAGGTAAGGCACGGAACTGAAAATGGCGACCCATGATCTTGAATCGTAGGTACCGCTGATGATCCCTGTGGATAGGAATATGCAAGTAGGCCTCGGTGAGATCCAACGACGCTAGAAATTCCCCCCGATGTACCGCTGCCAGCACCAAACGAAGAGTTTCCATGCGAAAACGAGGAACCCGAAGGAACCTGTTCACCACCTTGAGGTCCAGGATGGGACGAAAGGTACCCTCCTTCTTCGAAACCGCAAAATAGATGGAGTAATGACCCCTGCCCAACTCGGAGGCAGGGACCGGCACTATCGCTCCCAGCGCGGAAAGACGTTCGAGGGTGTGACCAACCGCCTCTTGCTTGTAGCGGGATCCGCAAGGAGAGAAAAGGAACCTGTCTCTGGGCGGATGGACAAAATCCAACGCGTAGCCATGCTTTAGAATATCCAGGACCCACTGGTCCGACGTAATTTGGACCCACGCTCCGTAAAAGAGAGCGATCCGACCCCCCAGCCGGGGAACCGGGTCGTGGGTCCGTCTGGCATCATTGGTTAGACTTGTTGGAGGTCGAATTGGAGGAACCCCGTCCCTGTCCCTCCCTGCCGGGACGGCGCCCTCGAAAGGGCCGGTTCCAGGAACCTGAACGAGAGGACGGGTTCCGAGGAGCTTGCTGACGCGGGTTTCGCATCCTCCGCTGGTTCTTGTATCGATACCTAGAGGAAGAGGAGGAAAACCTCGAGGACCGTGGACGGTCTTCCAGAAGCTTATGAACTGCATTCTCATTTAGAGACTTAATGATCTGATTTAAATCTTCCCCAAAGAGAAACTTACCCTTGAAGGGGAGGGATCCCAGGCGGGTTTAGAGGATGAGTCCGCCGACCAGTTTCGTAGCCAGAGTAGGCGCTGAGCCGAGACTGCCGCCACCATGGAGCGAGCAAGCACTCTAAGTAGATCATAGAAGGCATCCGCCCCGTATGCCATCACGGCCTCCAGCCGGTCCGCCTGTTGGGCCTCCGCCTCTGGCAAGTCCTGCGAGGTGAGCAGCTGCTGTACCCAACGCAGCCCTGCTCTCTGTGCCAGAGCACTGCAAATAGCCGCTCGCATCCCCAGTGTGGAAACCTCAAAGATCCTCTTGAGGTAGACTTCCAATTTCCTGTCCTGAGTGTCCTTCAGAGCCTTACCTCCCGTGACAGGTATGGTGGTATGTTTGGTCACCGCCGAAACCGCCGAATCCACGGCGGGAACCTTGAGGATGTCCAAGAAATCTTGTGGCAGTGGATAGAGCTTGTCCATCGCCCTACTAACCCTGAGGGTCGCCTCAGGGGTATCCCACTCCCGGGAGATGAGTTGAAGAAAGGAAGGATGGGTGGGAAAAGCTTTGGCCAGAGGTCGGAGACCCGCTAGCAGAGGATCTCCCTTCCTGACGTTTGGCTGTGGTCTGACTGGTTCCGGGGGGGGGGGGGGGGGTGTCGATGTCCATTTCCGTCAATATATGAGGGATAAGGTCATCCAATTCCTCCGATTTAAATATACGTAGGATCCTCGGGTCATCTCCTTCCACTTGGGTGATCAAGGTGGGATCCTCCCCCGACGGATCTCCCGGAGAGGCCCCCCCCGGGCAACCAACAGGAGCTCGAGGTGTTCCCGGAGGATCCTTGGAGGGTCCAGGAGTAGTCCCCAACGACTGAGAGTTCCCTTGAGAGGGAGACCCCCCTGCAGCGCTGATAAACGGACCAACTTCGAGGGAGTGGGACCCGGTAAATCCATAGGTGCATCCCTGCACTGAAGGAAAGCCTTATGCATTAAGACAATAAACTCTGATGAGAAGGCAGAAAACCCCCCGGGAGGGGCTCCCGAGGCCTCTCCTTCCCGGTGCCCAGAGTCGGACATGGTCAGCGGTGCCCTCAAAAGGGGTGCGGTGGTAACCGGGGAGTCCTCCTCTGACATCCCCGCTTCAGAATCTGACATCAAAATGTCCGCCGTTCCCGCGCTCAGCGGGAACAGGGCCTGCCGTTTTCTAGATTCACACTCCAAAACTCCCTCTGCGTCCCCCTCAGCAGGGCTAGCTTCCCCGTCGGGGAGGCAGCCAGAGCAATGCCCCTCCCTGGCGATTTTCACCCCCTGCCGACCGCAGGAGATACAAGGAGCCGACCGCGGCATTAGCATACGTTGAGGAGAATAGGGGGAGGGGCGGGCGAGCGCAGCAAACTTTCCCTCGCGCTGCAGCACAGCTCCAATGGAGAAAACCCCCCTACCGACCCGAAGGACCGCCGAGGAATCATCCCTCCCGGCAGCCGGTGGCCCCGAGGAATGTTCGTCGCGGGGCCGCGGGTCAACTCGCTAGCGTTGGGGGGGGGAGGGGGGGGGAGAGGCTGGACCACCAGCATGCACCCCAACGGTCCAACTTCAACGAAGCCGCTGAGCTCCTAGCTCCCTCGCCGAAAGCTGATGTAACCTACAAATTCAATTAAAAACACTTACCCCTGCCAAGTACCACGAGGGAGGCGAGGAACAAGAGAAAAAGAGAGAGAGAGAGAGGTAGAGAGAGAGAGAGAGAGAGAGGCCTGTCAGCAAGCCTCGGTGAGGTTAAACCGTCACTCCCTCCCGCAGTTCTTTCAAGCCTATTAAAGAACTCCTCTTTTTTTTTTTTTTTACTTGATCCCTTTCAAAAACAAAAATTAGAAAGAGCCTAAAACTAAGGCGTAGCTGTGGGGAACTCAGGTTCCCCCACTCGCATCTGCTGGAGTCAGAAAGATACTGGTTATGGTGACGAGGGTGGTGAGGTAATATAGCACCTCCCCCCAGAAATCTGCTGGACGGGGAACATAACCCACCGTCTGGACTGATCCTGGTATGTACAGGGAACTCTTGTTTTTGACACGACTCCCAAACTTGAGCTTGTCTATGCTGGTAATAAGGACATTTGAGTATAATTCATTTTTGTCATTGTCATTTTGACTGCAGACTTTAGCCACTGTGTATAAATCAGATGTAGAACTTTAAAACATTCACAAATGAAATTCTAAATCTCTGATGAGCTTGGCTTCCTCAGTTTCCTGTTTGCAGCACAGCTGTCTATGTTGGAATGATTTGTTAACCAGCATCCTTAAGTTAGAAACTAAGAATTATCAAAATTCACAGAGAAAACAGAAAGAATGAAAAGACAATAAACCAGAAAATGATCTCTCCTATCATAACATTTTGAATTCTAGTACATAGTGACCTTGGAAAGAATTCAAAATAAATGAAGTAAATGTGTATTTCATTAAATGCTAATATTTGGAAGATATGAAAACAATGAAACTCTTCCAACCACAGTTTTCTAAAATATATCCATCCAATGTCTAATTCTGCAACCCTGGACAGAGTTTCTCAGTTCTCAGCATGAGAGGGAAATCACCACTGCATGGACTCTCAACAATAATTTTCCCAAGTGTATGTACTAGCATCTTTAATTTGCTACTATAATTAAATGATTGCAGCTAAACTGATGAAGAAATAGGATAACATTTTTTCAATGAAATCACAATTGACATTCCCTTGAAAGAAGTGTTACAGTCAATAAAAAATCATGTTAGAGAGATGAATATAACTGCAATTTAGAGGCCTATATACTAAAACATAAGGGGGACAATTTTGAAGACCCCTAGGCAGTTTGATGGTCAATGAATACTTTTGTATTAGTTTCCGACTAGCTTCAGGATGCAGAGTCAGGACAGAGAAACCATTTGCATGCATACTTGCAATTTTTGCAAGTATGCATACAAATGTACACACAGTAAGTTACTCCTACTCCAGCACCTGCACATTCACAATACCTGCCTAACCAGGTGTGCCTAAGGATAACAAGCCAAGCCAAGAGAACTGCAGCAATATCCAGTTCACTCCATCCAGCTGCATTTATAAAAGCATTAATAAGTGATGAGCATAACAGGAGGGTGAGAGAGAATGATAGGGCCATTCCTGGGAGAGAGATAGTGTTGGGCATGGGAATCAACCTCATGGGCATGGTAGTTACTTGAACATCCCCAATATCAGATGTTCCTCCTACATCAACTCTTCAACCTCCCAAACCTACAACAACTGAAAGAAAAGGTGAGGATGAAGAGTTGATATGGGAAGCAGATCTGATATTTTATTTACTTTCATGATAGATTTTTATATCACTGAAGGAGGCTTTTTAGACCTTTGAATTAATTTCATCCAGTTGATTGTTAACATGAAAGCAATTTTAGCTTCAGTCTAAGGTCTTTTTCTCCTATGACTACACTTCCAATTTTTTAAATGAAAATGTTGAGGTTTTTTTTGGCGAGGGTATTTTCTTTGTTTTTGGTTTGAATTTCCTCACTTGCTTCTTTCATTTCGGTGATCAAATACCCACAGAACTGACATCTAAGAGCTAGTGGGGAAGAGAGTGATAGGGTTGGGGAACAGTGTGAGAGAGAGGAAAGAGGAATGTGGCTGATCTGGGGAGGAATGTGAAAATGCTGAAAAATGCTGATTTTATCCATCCACACAAAAAAAAAGCAAAATAGTTGTAAAATAATTACTTAAATTTATATTTCATAAATACCTACAATCAGATGCCTTACTTCTGTAGAAGTCTATAAATATTTAATTGTATTTTTGTAGAAGTAATGCATCAGCACATCATGCAAGAAGTTAAATATATGTTGATTTATTGTTCCATTTTGTTGATAATATCTTTGAAGCAACTGTCAGTTTTGTATATCACTAAGGTTATCTGCTCTGTGTATAGTGCCATTGATTCTGTAATATCTATAATTTAAAAATATTCTAAACAGAATTCACCCCTCTTAAAGAAGAAACAAACCTCATATTGCACAACCTACTGGAAATATATTACTATTTGCCAATTAACTTTAACAAACAGATATTAATGAATTAGTAACTAGTTGACCTCAATTGCTGGTAATGCATTGAGAGCGTAAAATTCAAACAAATGTATACTGTATTTATTCTACATTCCAACTCAACATCTGTTATTGTTGACTTTTTGTTACTTTGCTTTGCAGCACTAATTAGCATGAAAAATATAACTCAATTCATGATGCTGTTGGAACATACACAAATGTCTCAAAGATTATCTGTCTGTATCTATTATATCATATTTTCACACATATGTTCAAGCTCTTTCTCTGGCTATGACAGTAGTAATAGGCTTGATAGGGTCCTGAAGAGGTGGCATAAGATCTACAGTGCCCAGGGTTAATAGCAGTTGACATTTTCTTTAACTCTAAGGCAACACAGTGGAACTTTCCTATCAAATGGTATTTTATGTCTCTTAAAAGGGGTTAGAACAGATGCAAGACTCCAGAGGAATAAGAAATGGTAAGAGGCAACAATAACCTAGAAGAAAGTAGCTGGAGAAAGTGTGTTGGGTGAAAGGACTAAATGTTCTATAGTTGTTAGAACAGCCATAATAGTTTTAATAAACAACTAGTATGTTACTCGTCCCCAGGAATCCAGCTGTGCCAGCTCTGGTTCAGCCTCGCTTGCGGCGGTGGACAGCCGCCTCCGTCCCTGAACGCCTGAAGCCACCTCTGCTGCTTCTGAATCCTGCGCGGTTCCTCCTTGCACCCGATGGGCCACATGGGCCACAGAGAGACGCCGCCATCCTGCTTCCTCTGGGCCCTGGCTTAGGTGCGTGTGTGCGCGACTCGTGCACTCTTAAAGGGGCCACAGCGGGAAAGTAATCCGCAGCCCTAGATGATGATATCACTGGGCCTCTGTATAAAAGGCAGGGCCCAGCCATGTGTTCCCTGCCTTGGCAACAGGTCTCCACAATTACTCGTGTGCTCATTGCTCATTCCTGGCTCCTGTTCCTGTCATCGTTCCTGTCTCCTGTTCCTGTCGTTGTTCCTGGTTCCTGTTCCTGCTTCTTCCATCATCTGCTCCTCGTACCTTTGGACTGATTCTCTGGTATTGACCCCTGCTTCGCCTGGACAATGCTTGGACTGATTCTCTGGTATTGACCCCTGCTTTGTCTGGACTACCTTTGATCTGATCTCCTGACTCTGACCTCAGCCCTGTTTCTGGTACTTCGCCTCCTGCTGCCTGCCCTGACTCCAGCTTGCCTTGGAACTCTCTCTTGTATCCTATGGACCTGGCCTCTCAGGCTTTGGCCTATCTTTGCCTGGACGCCCCCTGTCTACCATTGTTCCTGTTGGAGTCCGGGTCTCTGGAACTATCCTTGGCCCTCTGGACTATCCTTGGCCCTCCAATACCTCTGCTGGTTTCTGGCGTACCTTTGTCTACATCAACTGGGAATCATCACACGGAGGCCCACCTAAGTCCAGCCTGCCCTGGCACCCAAGAGCTCAACCTAAGGGGAATGTGAGCTGGTATAGGCAAAGCTCCAGTCAGCCTCCATCTCCTTCCCTGCTCTGCCTCCCGATGGTGGGGACCCATAGGGCTTGCCCTGCGGGTAGTGTCAACCCCACCTCAGGCCAAGGGTCCACCAATAATGCAACATAGTGAAGTTATACTCTAATTTTGGCTCAATTACAGACAGCTAAAGAATATAAGAACATAAGATATGCCATATTGGGTTAGACCAAGGGTCCATCAAGCACAGTATCCTGTGTCCAAAAGAGGCCAACCAAGGCACAGTTACTTGGTAAGTACCCAAACATTAAATTAATATATCCCAAACTACTCATCCTTATTGATTAATAGCAATTTATGGACTTCTGCTCCAGGAACTTACCCAAACATTTTTTAAACCCAGCTACACTAACTGCCATAATCAAATCCTCTGGCAATGAATTCCAGAGCTTAATTATGCATTGAGCGAAAAATAATGTTCCCCAATTTGTTTTAAATGAGCTATTTGTTAACTTCATAGAGTGACCCCTAGTCCTTGTATTATCCAAAAGAGTAAATAACCATTTCACATTTACCCATTCAAGTCCTTGCATGATTTTGAAGACCTCTATCATATCCCTCCTCAGCCATCTCTTCTCCAAGCTGAACAGCCCTAACCTTTTTAGCCTTTCCTGATAAGGGAGCCATTCCATCCCCTGTATCATTTTAGTCGCCCTTCCCAGTACTTTCTCCAGTGCAACTATATCTTTTTTGAGATGCGGCGACCAGAATTGTACACAGTATTCAAGGTGTGGTCTCACCATGGAGCAATACAAAGGCATTATGACATCCACCATTTTATTGCCATTCCCTTTCTAATAATTCTTAACCGCCACAGCATATTGAGCTGATGATTTCAATGTATTATCCACTATGATGCCTAGATCGTTTTTCTGGGTGGAAACTCCTAATGTGTAGCAAGAGTTAGTTTTCCTAATATGCATCACCTTGCATTTGTTCACATTAAATTTCATCTGCCATTTGGATGCCCAGTCTTTCAGTCTCACAAGGTCCTCCTGCAATTTATCACAATCCAGTTGAGATTTAACTATGCTGCATACTTTTGTGTCATCTGCAAATTTAAGCACCTCAATCATCGTGCCCCTTTCCAAATCATTTATAAATATATTAAAAAGCACCGGTCCAAGTAGAGAATAACCACTGCTATTATTAGCAACAGTAGCATGGGATAGACTTAATTTTGGGGTACTTGCCAGGTTCTTATGGCCTGGATGGTCGCCTTTGGAAACAGGATGCTGGGCTTGATGGATCCTTGGTCTGACCCAGTATGGCATATTCTTATGTTCTTAAGTACAGATCCCTGAGGCACTCCACTGTTTACCCTTTTCCACTAAGAAAATTGACCATTTAATCCTACTCTCTGTTTCCTGTCTTTTAACCAGTTTGCAATCAACAAAAGGATATCTCCTCCTATACCATGACTTTTTCATTTTCTTAGAAGCCTCTCATGAGGGACTTTGTCGAACGCCTTCTGAAAATCTAAATACACCACATCTACGGGTCCATCTCTGTCCACATGTTTATTCACCTCTTCATAAAAATGTAGAAGATTTGTGAGGCAAGACTTGCCTTGGGTAAATCCATGCTGGCTGTGTCCCATTAAACCATGTCTATCTAAAAGTTCTGAGATTTTATTCTTTGTAATATTTTGCATGATTTTTTTGGCACTGAAGTCAGGTCTATAGTTTCCCAGATCTCCCCTGGAGCCCTTTTTAAATATTGGGGTTGCATTGGCCACCCTCCAGTCTTCCGGTACATTGGATGATTTTAATGATAGGTTACAAATTTTTACTAATAGGTCTGAAATTTCATGTTTGAATTGTTTCAGAACCCTGGGGTGTATACCATCTGGTCTAGGCAATTTAATACTCTTCAATTTGTCAATATGGCCTATTACATTTTCCAGGTTCACCATAATTTGGTTCAGTTCATCTGAATCATCAACCTTGAGAACTGTTTCCAGAATGGGTATCTCCCCAACATCCTCTTCAGTAAACACCAAAGCGCAGAATTTGTTTAGTCTTTCTGCAATGGTCTTATCTTCCCTAAGTGCCCCTCAACCTCTCAATCATCTAATGGTCCAACTGACTCTCTCACATGCTTTCTGCTTCAAATATATTTAACAAAGTTTTTATTATCAGTTTTTGCCTCTACACCCAACTTATTTACAAATTCTCTCTTAGTCTGTCCTATCAATGTCTTACATTTAACTTACCAAGTGCAGGAGGTTGCTCCGGGACCCCCGTTGGACCCCCAGGGACTTTTGGCCAGCTTGGGGGGGCATCCTGACCCCCACAAGACTTGCCAAAAGTCCAGCGGAGGTCCGGGAGCAACCTCCTGCACGCCAGTCGTCCGATGCCAGTACTCAAAATGGTGCCGATCGCCTTTGCCCTTACTATGTCACAGGTACCGACGATTGGCCCCTGTGACATAGTGAGGGCAAAGGCGATCGGTGCCATTTTGTATACTGGCAGCAGATCGCCTTTGCCCTCACTATGTCACAGAGGCCGACCGTCGGTACCTGTGACATAGTGAGGGCAAAGGCGATTGGCGCCATTTTGAGTACTGGCACCGGACGGACGGCGTGCAGGAGGTCGCTCCCAGACCCCCGCTGGACTTTTAGCAAGTCTTGTGGGGGTCAGGAGGCCCCCCCAAGCTGGCCAAAAGTCCCTGGGGGTCTCGGAGTGACATCCTTCACTCCGGCCGTCCTATGCCACTACTCAAAATGGCGCCGATAGCCTTTGCCCATACTATGTCACAGGGGCTACCGGTGCCATTGGTCAGCCCCTGTCACATGGTAGGAGCACAAGATGGCACCGATGGCCATGTGACAGCGGCTGACCAATGGCACTGGTAGCCCCAGTGACAAAGGCTATCGGCGCCATGATGAAACCAGCACCGAGGGTGTGAGTGCAGGGGATGGTTTCTGGACCCCCCGCTGGACCAGCAGGGAGTTTTGGTAAGTCTTGGGGGGGTCAGGAGGGTGGGGGGTTGTAGTTAATTTGAATTTTAGCTGGCACATGAATATAAATCGCCGTATTAATGCATTGGGGCGCCATACGGCCGAATGCAACGTATCTGAACCCCGACGAATCCGAATCACGAATGCAACGTATGGCGTTGCATTCGTGATTCGTGATTCAGCCCCTATTATACTATACTCTATAATAGAGGCTGATGAGTAATGATGGCCGGCGCCATCTTTAAAGATGGCGCCGGCCATCCAGTGCTCCTACCATGTGACAGGGGCCGGCCAATGGCACGGATTCCCTGTCACATGGTAAGGGCAAAGGGGCATCGGTGCCATTTCTTTTAGCGCAGCTGATGCCTGGGAATGGGTAATCGTCCCCCGAGGCCCCCCTGGACCACCAGGTAATGTTAAAAGGTTTTGGGGGGGTCGGAAGGGTGGGGGAGGCTAAGGGGGGTTGATTTAAAGGGTCGGGTGGGTTTTTTTTTTATCGGGCCATCGGCGCCATTTTAATTAGTGGCAGCCAAAATGGCGCCGATGGCCCGAGAGCAGGAGATTGTGCCGGCCCCCCCCCCCCCCCCCATTGGACCACCAGGTAATTTAACATTTTGGGGGGGGTTCAGGAGGGTAAGGAATTGGTTTTAAAGGGTCGGGGTGGGTTTAGGGGTTGTTTTGGTGTGCTGGTTTTCCCGCCCTCCCCAAATAATTCCCGTGCCCTATTTAACGATTTATGACGATAAATCGGGGGCATTTGTATTGTATTGTGCACTCTGATGATTTAGGACGATTTTAAAATTATCTGACGATAATTTTAATCGTTCAAAAACGATTCACATCCCTAGTAAGGATAATTTGGAATCCTTTACTTATAGGCACATGGACTACTTTTGCATTTATTAGAACCTCTCTGTTTTTTGTTTGCCTGTACATATCGGGCAACCAAAAAACAGCAGTACATGCAGAAAAGAAACAGAAAAATAAAAATGTAAAAAAATGGTGAATATAAGTTTTGGGCAACAGTATTACAAAAATATAAAAAGCCTACTAGCCAGTGTGTTTGAGAGTTTTAAAATAGTGCATCTTTTGTCAAAAGATTTAATTCCCTGTAACTTCTAGAATGGAAAACAAAATACATTAAATTATCAGGCAAACAAAAATTTCCCCAGAAAGTACAAAGGGACTGTTTTATCTGATAACCTTTATTTGCATGATGTAAGGACTGTAAGTAAAGAAACATTTAAATATTAGACAGAGGGATTATGAGAGAAGGAAGAATGTAGCAAAAAAAAAAAAAAGCAAGAGAACAGATAGAAAAAAAATAAAGTAACAGAATTAGCAATGTGCAAAGTCAATGGAGTAGAATTAAAGAGGGTCAGAGAAAACGAAAGTTCCTGCAACAGAACTGTCTGATGAAATTAATGGTCGTTTAATGGGATATGAAAAGATGCTTTACTGGAGACAATGAGGAACAATTGCCTACCTCACATTCCATTTCACAGGTCATTATTACATTATGAAGTAAATCAGCCAAGTCCTGTAAATAACAGTCTGTGGATTTTTAAGAGCCTCCAACAATCTTAGTAGTCACCGCCTAATATGTCTGTCATTTTTTGAACTTGCAGGTGAATGCTAGGGGCTAAACAATTACAATTTTCAACCAGCCCTGGCAGGTAAGCATTATTCAGTTTAACAGAATCCCATGAGGATATATTTAAGTACATTGTTTTGTTTATTAGCCGGTATATCCTAGATTGTATCTGCTAGCACTGAAAACAATAACATTTTAGTGATTGCTGCAGGCATATTCATACAGCCTCTTTCCATCTGTTAAATTAATTGTAATAAGATCACCATCCAAAGTACAGTGTCCACAATCTGGAAGCTTTGTGCACTAGACTACAATTTAGCAGCAAATGGCAAAAATGCATCCTGATTTATAGCAATAAATTTGGATGTACTTTGCATGGAAGTTTTTCTTCTGTGCTAGACTAGCACTGTAGAACCGGTACTAATGTATCTACACGCTTATACAGTTAAAGTGAACAGGTTTAAAAATTCTAACCCCTTAACTAAGTATAATAGCATAAAGATCATTTTCAATAGTGTATATAACTCAGCACATACTTGCATAACTAAGTGAGCCTAAAATTATGTCTGTATTTTATAAACTGCAGCGGGAGCCACAAGGTGTATAAAATACTGCATATCTCTGCCCTGAATGTACACGTGAATGATTCAGTATGCACCGATATTTTATGCAGGGATCCTCATTGTTTGTACACCTGTTTTATAAAAACATTTGCATATGTTTTACATGTAAAATAATCGTTAATGTGCACATAATAACCATCAGTTTATATAGGGATGCAGATATTTTATAAGGATGTGTACATGTATCTCACTTTTTTTTTTAATTCTTTATCAATTTTAACAAATTTTTACAAAGCGACAAGTTTACCCAATACATTCCACATAAAATACAAGCAATTTTAACATAAGCAGTAAACTTATTTTCCCACTTTTCAGTGTATAAGGAAATAAACGAAGGATCTCAGGAAAAAGAAAATGGAACAATAATTTGAAGTAATCTTTAAGAAAGATGGTAGGAAAAAACAGCAGCTTTTATCTTTTATCCTTATTCCTGCTATGGTTATCATGTTAAGCTTGTCTCTTCTTTACATTTATCCACATAGTTTTTCATCTGCACAGGGTCATAAAAGATATAACTCTTCCCTCTGTGTTGCATTAAATACTTACAAGGATACCTAATGTTAACCTGGGCACCTAACTGTCTAGCCTCCTTAGCTAACCCTACAAAGATTTTTCTACGATTTTGTGTATCCTTCACAATATCTGGATAAATCCAGAGTTTTTGACCATAATACAATTTACTACGATTTTTCAAAAACAATCTTAAAACTAAATCTCTTTCTGCTGGATATACAAAAGATACTAATAACGTTCCCCTTTGTTCTACCTGCTCTTCAGTAGGAGCTTCTAAATACGCTGTTAGATCTGTTTCCAGATTTAAATTAGGAACCCCTATTCTAGAATCGTTCCCATTTTTTAATAAAGGAACAAAATAAATTCTTGCTATCTCTGGCATAGCATCAGTAGACATCATTAATATGTCTTTTAAATATTTTTTAAATTGTTCCTTAGGGGAAATCAATTTTACACTTGGAAAGTTGAGGACTCTTAAATTTAAGTAGCGCATTTTATTTTCTATGTTTTCTAACCTCCTCCTTAACATAGAATCTGACTGAATCAAGGTAGTCTGTACTTCTTGTACTGTTGTTATCTTATTAGTAACTTCTTTCAAAGGGGCGTGGGATAAACACTGTGGAAGTTATTAGTAACTTCTTTCAAAGGGGCGTGGGATAAACACTGGGATCCATCAAGTCTAGAGGGCGTGAATAAAGAGGAGGCAGCAAAACACTGCACGGAGCGGCAGTAGCCACATAGGCATTCATGGAGCGGGATGCCAGTGGTTGGTGTTCCACCTTCACGGAGCGGAAGGATGGAGGGCTGCCATCTCCAAAAAAAAAACAAAAAAAACAGGGGTGGGTAAGAGTATGGGGCAGGGGTGTGGCCTGCTTGTTGCAGCGGTTGCTACCCCTAATTGAGCTGGATGTTCACTTGGATGCAGATACGGTGCTGCTCTCTACATTGGTGGTGGGGTGGAGGGGAATTAGGGCTGGAGGGTACTGGAAGCCAATAGTAACAGGTGGGAGACAGAAAAAGGAAAAAAAAATGGATAAAGTGCGTAGCTTGCTGGGCAGACTGGATGGGCCGTTTGGTCTTCTTCTGCCGTCATTTCTATGTTTCTATATGTTTCTGTTTCATTTGTATATCAAAATTATTTACCTTTGGGTCTATAATTTGTACCATATTTTGTATATTATTCATTGAGCTAGCTAACAAGGAAATAGATTTTTCTAAAGTTATTATTGCTTGCCAAATTGAATCCAAGGTTATAACATTAGATTTTTCCATTTGGGTAATATTACACTAGCTTTCACCCGCCCTGCATGGCAGGCTTTCGAAATCAGTTGCATTTCGCCTGCCGGCTCCTCCCCCCTCACAACGTCGTTACTTGCATCTTCAATAGCATGCAAAGAATCCCCGGTACTCTCACTAAGTCCTCCCTCTGCCTCCAGGGCTCACTTGGCCGGTTCTCCTGGATGAGGTCTAGGTGATTCCCCTGGTTTGGAGGTGGAGGAATAGCAGGAGTATCTCACTTATAAAAATACTTACCTGTATACTTTCAGCACCAGTTTGCTGAGACCTCCATCAGTTGACCCAGACCTCTATCAATTGACTCACACTCTCCAGAAGTTCACCTATGTTCAAATCATAGTAGCCTAGCAACAGCAAAAGTGCCAGGCCTGGATTGCAGTAGGATGCAGCCACGTACCAGGCTGAAGAAATGCTACATATTTAGGTACTGGGGGTTGGGAGTTGAAAGAGAAAAGATTGGGGTGGGGGGAGGGAAGAGCATCCGAAAAGAAGGATATTTAAAAAATAAAAGGGAACTGGGAACAGGGGATGGGGAAGAAAGGATTAACTTTCAGTTACTTGAAACACTATTATATATTTTTTAAACATGCAGATGGAGCAGGGGCTGGAAGGTTTGACTCCGCAGAGCCTTTGGAGCTCGGGTGGGAGGAAAGCAGGGGACAGGTTTGGGCTTGTAGACCTGTGCTGTAATTTTCTTTCTTTTTCTTTTTTTTAAACCAGGAATGCCACTTAACCAGCTATATTCTTTTGAAAACAGCATTATGCTCCAAGTTTAACTTTAATTGTTCTCTAATTTCCTATTCATTTCCTATGTAGGGGATATTATGATAATATAATATTAATGTAATTTTGAATTTCTTGCGATGAGATTTGTGATCATGACTATCCTATGTATACTTTGTTTATTACATTGAAATGCAATAAAAAGAAAATTAAAAAAAAAAAAAAAGAAAACAGCATTTACTATTTTATATGCATATCTGCTGGTTTTTACAAATGCAACTTTTGAAAAAATACCTTACAGGTCGTTAGTGTTTCTATGCACACCTACAAATTCTCATAGAGGATTTATACACATAAATCTGCTTTGAGAATTAGGATACAGTCTGCACGACAGCAGCCATTATCTTGGTTTGCGGCTATTATCGAGCATGATACAATGAGGCCTTCCATCAGACACACCTACCAAGCCCTCTTGGGCCAATAAAAACTCCTTTTCTTACCTGACCTGTCTTCCTAAAGCTACAATGTTATGGGGAGGTTTACTTGTAGTAAATACCTGCAGAATTTAGCCAATGCTGGCTGTTTAAAATTACCCTCTATGAGAATATACAGGGCGATTCGAATAGATCAAAGTTTAACTGGAATAGGCTTGCAGATAATCTGCCTGAAGCATAGTTTGTCAAAAGAAAAATAAAACAAGCAAAAGCACAGTCACTAGCTTTATGGTCCTTACAGAGAACTGTATGGGTCAACAAAATTTCAGTATCTAGTAGGGATGTGAATTGTTTTTCTAACGAATTGAAATATCGTACGATATTTCTAAATTCGTTAATATATTGGGTAAAAAAAGAAGCGATCACTTTTCCCCCCGAATTTTCATAAAAATAGTTTTTCGGGTTAGGGCGCGCTAAAGGGAGTTAGTGCGCGCTAACTCCCGTTAGTGCACGCCAACTCATGTTAGCGCGCATTAACAAAAAGCGTTTATTTTTGTTATTTTTTGTTACTTTTTGTTATTTTTGTTAGTGCGCGCTAACATGAGTTAGCGCGCACTAACCCGAAAAATGATTTTTCACTAAAAAAAAAAAGATTTTCCCACGGGTAGACGAACCCGAAAGCGGGAACAATCGGGCACCTAATTCACATCCCTAGTATCTAGTGTTCTGCCTCCACAGGTGTTTTTCTGTTTATTTTTTTCTGCTTTCACAGTGTCCTGCTTCCACAGCAGATTTTCTGTTTCTATTTGCTAATTCTGTTGATCATGCTTTTGTTCTGCATAAATTTTCTTGTTTTCTGTTATTCTGCATAGCACTTATCTGGCTAATTTTGGAGATATATTCAATAGTGCATCTGCACCTTTGAATATTGCCAGCTATCTTAAAATTTACTAGATAACTTTATACAGCTAACTTAAGGACAGCTCTTTGGCATGACCAGACTTACATGGTCATTTATCAAATTGCATTGAGGCCAAAATGCAAGATAATTTAAGTCTAATGTGCATTCCACGCACGATAAATATTACGTTGCAATCTAGCATGTAAATTTTTCTTATAAGTATGCAAATGAGAGGTGTTAATGGAAATGAGGGTCTTCTACCACATTCTGCGGTAATTTAATGCACAATAACATGAGATTTAACATAGGAAATAACCACACCATTTTTTTTTTGTATTAGAGGAGAAATACATTTTTTATCGCAAGACAGCGGCCGTTATCATGGATTGCAGCTTTATCGCATGCAGTAAAATGAGGCCTTCCATCAGACACACCTACCAAGCCCTCCTGGGCCAACAAAAACATCGTTTCCTTCCTGACCTGTCTTCCTAAAGCTACAATGTTATGGGGAAGTTTACTTGTAGTGGGTTACTGGCTGCTTCTGGATGCTCACCACTGACAACAAGAACAACAACTACAACAAAAGGCAAGAGAAGTTCAAACCCCTCCTAGGGAGCTCTCTGTAGTGGAACCACAGCCACTAGCCCACCAGGAGAACAGCGGGGCCCATGGCAGCACTTGCAAAACAGGAGGGCACAGTGGTGATATGGGGAGCACATCTTTCCTCCATGAACCATGTTGCTGGGCATGCCAGTGGAACACGTGGTTAGCAGATATCACCTCAGCTCTCAGGTATCATGGAATTATATGAACAACTCATAGGGGATCTGGATATGGTCATGGAAAGGTCCCACACTATACCGGGCCTCACCAAACTATTGTCCACCCTACATTTCTTGGAATCTGGCACCTTCAGAACAACAGTCGGGGTCATCGGGGGAATGTCCCAAACCTCTTTTTCCCACTATCTGGACGAGGTCATAGGAACATAACAACATAAGAACATGCCGTACTGGGTCAGACAAGGGTCCATCAGGCCCAGCAACCTGTTTCCAACAGTGGCCAATCCAGGCCATAAGAACCTGGCCTCGAGCAAGTTTCTAAAAAAAAGAAAAGTTCAAGATGGTTTCCCTGAGCACTTTGATCCTCCCTTTGCAAAAAGGGGACTGACTGTGCTCCCTCGATCTAAAGTACACATACTCCATAAGATCTTCCCTGGTCACAGGATGTAGCTCTGATTTTGTGTTGGTAAAACAGCACTTCTAGTACAGACTGTTGCTGTTCGGGGTAGCGTTAGCCCCACAGGTCTTCCCAAAATGCCTGGCTGTGGTGGCAGCACACCTCTACAGGCTAGGAGTATATGTTTTCCCTTATCTAAATAATTGGCTAGTCAAGAGCAGGTCAGATGGCAGGACCACTGTCCATGCGCTTAACCCACAGGGTGTATGGAGTCACTAGGTTCGTTCTCAACTACCCAAAGTCCCATCTCAGTCAGTCACTTCAATTGGACTTCATAGGAGCCCTGCTAGACATGGTTCAGGCTAAGTTCTTCCTATCTTGCCAGATGCCCATCATCTTGACTATTATAATGGAAGATTCAATAGCCAGCAGGAATCAGTTTGGCACATGTTGAGGCTGTTGGGCCATATGGCTGCAACAGTCCATGTTATTCCTTTGGCACATTTACACATGTGCAGAGCCCGGTGGACCCTGAGGATGCAGTGGCAGTAGGATACTCAGCCTCCAGGATTGCATCAGACACCCCATCTCTCTGGGACTCATTGTTCTGGTTCTGTTGAACGTTTAGAAACTGGTACTGCATAACAGCTGTACATGACCACATTAATCGCTACATAGCATTCCCTCACGACAGGCAGAACTTGATGGAATTGAAGCGAGGACTTTATGCCATTGCCAACTTTCCTAATGTTCTAGGAGCTATCAGCCCACCCTGTGGCAGAGAGGAGATCTACCGCAACAGAAAGCTCTTCCACTCCATCAGCGTTCAAGTGATCTGTGATGATTGAATGCGCATCCTTGACGTGGTGGCCAGGTACCCGGGAGCTGCACATGATTCCTTTATACATAGGAAATCGGCCCTGTTTGACAATTTTGAAGATGGCCTCTACAGTGACAGTTGACTCGTAGGTATGAGCGATGTATCTTTCTCTAGTCCCTCTCTGGCTATGTGTTTGCAGCCAAAGGCACTGACACAGGGGGCTACGATGGATGTGACAGCATAGGTTACATGTTATCGAGCTTGTACAGTAACATCTACAAGCCAGTGAACCAGGGCCAGGCTTTCTCTCTCCATGATGGAGAGGCCTGCTGATGTTGCGTACTAAACAATGCATGTGCCACAAAACTTTGGGTGTGACCAGCCACTACATACTTTCTTCGGATTTACTTTAAACAATTGCCTTTTCAAATGCTCCCATTTGAAGCATGGGAAATCTCACTTGATAGTCACAAACGTTTAGTGTACACACTGCAGGGAATCCCAGATCAGATGTGGCCTGTTAGTGATTGGTCAGCCAGGATGTCAGCCACAGTTTGTCTTCACCATTACACAGGTAAAATAAAAGCTGGGCCTGTGCATTTTTGCCCTCCCTTATTCACTGTGTGAGGTTAGACAAGTGTGTATCTCTGGAGGACATTCTGCCAGGGACATGCACAATCAAACCACGAAGTTGATGTTTTTCTGCTATGACATTATATGGCAATTGTGATGTGCTGCTTCAGTGTTAGAGCAGTGCTAGAAACGAATACCAAGAGCTTGGTTATGAATGACATGCACCCATTTGTTAGGAACCCAGATGCAGTTTCTCATTCTGGAAGCAAGTGCTATAGTATTCATATACAGGCTGATACAATACTGGTCACTGCGCACAGCTCAACATGCAATTGGAGACACTTCCATAACCCATGATGCAAAATGGAGGTTAGTGCATCCAAAACGCATTTCCAACTGAGCATGTAGCTAATAGCACTCATCACATGTAAATTCATGTTGATGAAGCCATTAGGTATTTCCTCCGACACAAAAAAAAAATGTTGCTGTACAAGCTTGTTGACATGTAACCTATGCTGTCACATCCATGGTAGCCCCCTGTGTGCCCAACCTGCATATTTTTACCCTCAAAATTTAATGCCTGCTCCGGAGCAAGTGTTAATTCTTGAGGAGCCCAAAATGTTTACAGTAAAGCAGAAAATATTGCTTTTCTGTAGTTCCTTCGACTTAATATCGTGGTGATATTAAGTTGGAGGAACCAAATAAGGAGAACCCTAAAACATTTTTTTTTAATTTAAAAAATGTGTGCCAGCAGTCAGGTTAGGAAAATGGACACTCAATTAACAAGCGTCCATTTTCCTAACCCATGGCTGTGCACAGGTTAGGAATATGGATGCTCGTAAAATTGAGCATCTGTTTTCCTAACTCACTGACAGCCACCTCTTCTGGGTGCCCAATACCAAGGAGGCGCTAGGGACACAAACTTTTCCCTAGTGCCTCCTTTTTACCTGTCTTATAGCATGCTGTGGGTTAGCAGCAATATCATAAAGTCACGGTGGTGTAAGTGATGCAGCCGTTCTCTCTGCCATAGGAGATTTGGGATACAGTTGCAGGACCTGGCTTCTCACCTCTGTTGCTATTCCCCAACATGCCAGCGGAGACGAGATACAAAGAGGCCTTATGTTCTACCCACTGTGTCATAGAATACATCTCTGGAGTTCTCAAAAGTAGATTTCACTGTTTGGACAAAACAGGGGCAGTGTTAATATATGCCCCACCCAAAGTTGTGTAGATAGTGCTGCTCTGCTGTGTATTCCATAATATCGCTGCACGCCATGATATCCCAACAGAGTTACTTCCAGGTCTACCTGAGGATCCTCCATGTCTATCCGCACATACCGAGGACACCTCATTGACTGGCAGCCAGCTTTGGCAAAGCATCATACAATGCTACTTTGCTGGTTAGGCCTCAACTACCCATTCCCCTTCCATGAAAGAGAGCCCAACAGAATGTTTCCAACTGCTCTCCTCTCTATCTTTCTTTTATCCCTGGTTCTCTATATAGGGTCAGGGTGTAACAGAAACCACTTAAGCCTAGTTAGGCTACATTTTCTCAATAGAGCAATAGAGTGTAGCATAAAAAGTATACTCAAAGTAAAGCAGAGTTGCTTACCTGTAACAGGTGTTCTTACAGGACAGCAGGATGTTAGTCCTCACATATGGGTGACATCATCAGGATGGAGCCCAATCACGGATCACTTTTGTCAAAGTTTCTAGAACTTGGCACCTACTGGGCATGCCTAGCATAGCACCAACCCTGCAACCAGCAGGGTCCCCCTTCAGTCTCGTCTTATAGTAAAAATTACATGCGAAAACAAAATAAGAAAACATGAACAAACCCAACTCCACGGGGTGGCGGGCGGGTTTCGTGAGGAATAACATCCTGCTGTCCTGTGAGAACACCTGTTACAGGTACGCAACTCTGCTTTCTCACAGGACAAGCAGGATGGTAGTCCTCACATATGGGTGAGTACCGAGCTGAGGATGCCTGAGCAATGCACCAAATGTACCCAAAGACGTGCAACAGGCACAACAACTGGGGTGGAATTTGGTAGAGGGCATCCTGAACCCTACTGGGTTGGCGGAAGGATGTTGGAACCTCAGTTCACAAATAAGTTGCTTAGCACAGACTGGTCGAAGATGGAATCTTGTCTGCCAGCCTTGTCTAAACAATTATGGGCTGTGAAGGTGTGGAGAGAGCTCCAGGTAGCAGCCTTACAAATGTCAGGAAGCAGCACCGAGCGTAGGTGCACTACCGACGTTGCCATGGCCTTGATAAGAGTGTGCCTTGACATGATCTTGTAGCAGAATGCCTGCCTGCTGGTAGCAAAAGGAAATACAGTCCGCTAACCAGGAGGAGAGAGTCTGCTTACCCACAGGTTTGTCCAACTTGATGGGATCAAAGGAAACAAATAATTGAGTGGATTTCCTGTGGGCAGCTGTATGGTCTAGATAGAATGCTAGAGCACGTTTACAGTCAAGGGTATTCAAAGCCTGTTTTCCTGGATTTGAATGGGGCCTGGGAAAGAAGGTGGGTAGTATAATTAATTGATTAATATGAAACTCCGATACTACTTTAGGCAGGAACTTAGGATGAGTACGGAGTATTGCCCTATCATGCAGAAGCTTAGTGTAGGGCGGGTAGGTGACTAAGGCCTGTAATTCACTAACTCTGCGAGTGGATGTGATTGCTAAAAGAAAAATCACTTTCCAGGTGAGATAGTGGAGATCACAGGATTGGAGAGGCTTGAAAGAAGGTTTCATGAGCCGACCCAAAACCATGTTGAGGTCCCAGGAAGGGGCCAGAGGGCACAGTGGAGGTTTGAGATGAAGCAAACCCTCCAAAAAGCGTGTTACAAGGGGTTGTACTGAAATGGGTACATCCCCGACACCTTTATGGAAGGCAGCTACCGCACTGACATGTACTCTGATAAAAGAAATTTTAAGGCCTGACTCTGACAGGTGCCAGAGATAGTCCAGAAACTTCAGTGTGGAACAAGTGAAGGGATCGATGGACATAGAAGTACACCATATCGTAAATCTGTTCCACTTATAACGGTAAGACTGCCTTGTGGAAGGCTTTCGTGAAGCTACCAGGACACGGGACACCGGCTCTGAAAGGTTAAGGGGTTGGAGAATTAACCTTTCAACATCCAGGCCATCAGAGACAGAGCCTGGAGATTGGGGTGGCGAAGGCAGCCATCGTTCTGAGTGATCAGAAGTGGGTCCTGCCTCAGAGGAATGTGCCGGTGCACCGATAGGTCTTGGAGAATTGGAAACCAGACCTGGCATGGCCAATGAGGGGCTATGAGAATCATGAGTCCCTTGTCTTTGAAATGAGTGGAAGTGGAGGGTATGCATAAAGGAGACCGCTGGCCCATGAGAGGGAGAAAGCGTCCCTCGGCTGCCAGTGTTGGCTGCGAGTGAGGGAGCAGAAGTTCCTTACTTTGCGGTTGGGGATCGACGCAAAGAGGTCTATGTAAGGGTAACCCCAACATTGGAATAGGGAGTCCACTACAGTGGGGTTGAGGGACCACTTGTGCGATTGAAAAGTGCGACTCAGCTTGTCCGCCAATACGTTGTCCACTCCTGGCAAGTAGGTGGTCCTGAGGCACATTGAGTGAGAAAGGGCTTCCGCTCATATCTGTGCAGCTTCTTGACACAGAAGGTAGGAGCCCGTTCCCCCTTGCTTGTTGATGTACCACATGGCTACCTGGTTGTCGGTCTGAATCAGCATGACCTGGTTGGATAGGCGACCCTGAAAGACTCTGAGGGCATATCTGATTGCACGAAGCTCCAGGAAATTTATTTGGTGTTTGGCTTCCTGTGGAGACCAAATGCCTTGAGTTTGAAATTCCCCACATATGCACCCCAACCGAAGTTGGAGGCATCTGTTGTCAAAGTTATTTGAGATTCTGGAACCTGAAATGGAAGGCCTTGTAACAGATTGGATTGGTTTGCCCAAGCTAGCAATAACTGGAGCTGTTTGGTGATGTGGACCGTGGAGGACATTGGCTGAGAAGACTGAGTCCACTGCAATCTTAAATTCCACTGCATTACTCTCATGGCAAGGCACGCCATGGAAGTGACATGCACCATGGAGGCCAAATGACCCAACAATATTAGGAAGTGACGTGCAGTTGAATGTTGTCGAGACTGCAGTCGATGAGCCAGAGAAGCAAAAGTGAGAGCTCGATCCTGAGGAAGGAACGTTGTCATTTTTAAAGTGTCCAGGTCGGCCCCTATGAACGATAGAGTTTGAGAAGGAACTAGCCTTCATTTTGGATAGTTTATGAGGAACCCTGGGGAGATCAGGGTATGCAAAGTGAGACGTAGGGACGTCAGGGCACTTTGCTGAGTGGGAGCCATGATCAACCAATCATCTAGATAGGGGTAGATGTGGACACTTTGGTTTCTGAGATATGCAGCTTCCACTACGAGACACTTGGTGAAGACTCGTGGGGCAGATGCTAGTCCAAATGGCAACACACGATATTGGAAGTGTTTTCCTGAAGGCCCTGGCCTGGGCATCGATGGCCTAGAAGGAGGAACCGCAGGCATCAATGAGGCAAGGAAGGCATCGATGTCGGCACCGATGGAATCTGTGACATTGATGGTTGTGTCGTGGCAGCACTCCTGAAGGTGGAATGAATATCGGTGTTTCTTCTTCTTCTTCACCCAATGACAAGGGTATCAGAGAGGAAGGATCGGATCCATGGGGTCCATCGGTTCCCTCAGGTCCATCGGTGGAAAGGCACCGATTAGTTTTTCCATTCTTGCCAAAAGCAGTGCAAGCACCATGGGTATAGGATTGGTGGCCGGCGGAGGAGGAACCGGAACCAGCATCGATAGTGGATGAAATCCTTGGAGTGCTTTGCTGATGGCCTCTTGGATCATCCGATCCAATTCTCACGAAAACCTGGGACATGGATGCCTGGTTCCGGAGTAGGAGGCAGCACTGACGTAGCCGGAGGGTCCACCGATAAAGGTGGAATCGTGGATCCCGGCACCTGTCCAGGTGGGGATCGCCTCGGTGACCCCGAGACAGAAGAGGACGAGGCCCTTTCTGTACGGGGCTTTTTCGACGGTGGCTCAGATGACGTCAATGCTGAGGGCTTGTCTGTAACGATGGTCTGAGGCTTCCGATGGCGGTGTTGATGCTTCTCTCAATGTTCACCTTGGTGCTTTTCCTGAGGCGGAAAAGAGGGGATTGACATCCATGGAATCGTTGAAGCCGGTCGGATAGCAGCAGTTTCCCAGTGCTGGTGTGACGTAGAGGGCACTGATTCAGACGATGTCGAAGCAATCGATGGAGTCGAGGTTTTAGGCCTAAAGAGAAGACCCATCTTATTGAGTCTAGCCTTGCGACCCTTCGGTGTCATTTGGGCACATTTGGTGCAGGTTAGGACATTGTGGCCGGACCCCAAGCAAATCTCACAGACCGTGTGAGGATCAGTGATGGACATCGTTTGAGTGCAGTCGGGGCATGGATGAAAACCCGACGCCATGGCCTCGAGAAAATTTAGTCACGGTGCAGTCAATGGCTGGTAGGCCGCGAGGGAGAAACTCGACGGGAATCGACCGCAAATGAGCAAAAAACTTACCGTTTGACCGTGGAGTGAAAATATTGATAAGGGGACCCCTGTGGGATAATCTTTTTTGAAATTTTTGAACAAAGTTCCGTGAGGAAAAATTCCTCTGAAGAGCTCCTTAACCCGCGTGGCTACTGCTGTGCGGAAAAAAGAAGACTGAAGCGGGACCCCTGCTGGTTGCAGGGCATGCCCAGTAGGTGCCAGTCAAAGTTGCAGGCCATGCCCAGTAGGTGCCAGTCAAAGTTCTAGAAACTTTGACAAAAGTGTTCCGTGATTGGACTCCATCCTGATGATGTCACCCATATGTGAGGATTACCGTCCTGCTTGTCCTGTGAGAAATATTACACCAAAGACATGTGGCTGGTCTACAGTTTTCTGACTAGTACTGGGTCTAAAAGAGCCATGTCTCAAAATAGTGCTCATGTTAGAATGCCAACACAGTGCACATAGCTTGGCCTAGCTTGCACCTTCTTACTTGGCGGCCCTATGACTTGGATCCTGTCCTAGCTCTCATATGTGGGCGAGATAGTGGCATAGGTCAGATGGACCTACAGCAGGGACTTGAACATGGAGGCCAACTTGTATAGAAATCATATAAATCACAAGTAGCACAGCTACTTAATGGCACAGCTAATGCAACAAGTTGACAGGTAAAAGTGTCAATTAATTGATATTTTTCACCCACATTCCTTAGTGACATCTTTTGCATCTGAAGATATGCATCGGTACTAGGGATGTGAATCGTTTTTTAACGATTAAAATTATCGTCCGATAATTTTCATATCGTCTTAAATCGTTATAGAACACGATATAATAGAAATTCTAACGATTTATCGTTAAAAATCGTTAAATCGTGTTAGTGCGCACTAACGGGAGTTAGTGCGCACTAACTCCGAGTTAGCGCACTAACTCGAGTTAGTGCGCACTAACTGAAAATGATACAAATTGACACTTTCCAGGTCAGTAAAGGTCATTAGGAATGAATATGTGTTCCTATTGGCTGGCTGCCCTCTTATCTATTGATGTTAACCAGGTTCCCACTGAGGTGATGGTTGGGGGGATGGGAAATGGAAATGGAAACTCAGGAACACTAACAGAAAATGATACAAATTATTGACACTATCCAGGTCAGTAAAGGTCAGTTAGGAATGAATATGTATTCCTATTGGCTGGCTGCCCTCTTATCTATTGATGTTACCAAGGTTCCAACTGAGGTGATGGTTGGGGGGATGGGAAATGAAAACTGTTGGTAGTTGACAAAAAAAGTAATGTGATCAGTCAATATGACTAGAACCTGTGCCCTATTCCTGATACAAGGGGTGTTGTGATCTTCCTGCACTCAGTGCCCTATCCCTGATACCAGTCTGAGACAGCTCCCTCCCTGCATTACTAGTGAGAGGCTGGCTTCACAGACAGGGGGAGCTGCCTGACCCTCACTCCTGACTTCCCCCATGTCCCAGCTAGTGAATGGTGTGTGGGTGAGGGGGGGGGGGGAGGATGGTGAAGGTCTGAGACAGCTCCCTCCCTGCATTACTACTGAGAGGCTGTGCGTCACAGACAGGGGGGAGCTGCCTGACCCTCACTCCTGACTTCCCTCATGTCCCACGCTAGTGAATGGTGGTGGGTGAGGGGGGGGGAGGATGGTGAAGTCTGAGACAGCTCCCTCCCTGCATTACCTAGTGAGGAGGCTGGCTTCACAGACAGGGGGGAGCCTGCCTGACCCTCACTCCTGACGTCCCCCATGTCCCAACTAGTGAATGGTGTGTGGGTGAGGGGGGGGGAGGATGGTGAAGTCTGAGACAGCTCCCTCCCTGCATTACTAGTGAGAGCTGGCTTCACAAGACAGGGGAAGCTGCCTGACCCTCACTCCTCACTTACTGATTCCCCCATGTCCCAGCTAGTGAATGGTGTGTGGGTGAGGGGGGGGGGGGGGGGGGGGGGGGGAGGATGGTGAAGTCTGAGACAGCTCCCTCCCTGCATTACTAGTGAGAGGCTGGCTTCACAGACAGGGGGGAGCTGCCTGACCCTCACTCCTGACTTCCCGCATGTCCCAGCTAGTGATGGTGTGTGGGTGAGGGGGGGGAGGATGGTGAAGTCTGAGACAGCTCCCTCCCTGCATTACTAGTGAGAGGCTGGCTTCACAGACAGGGGGGAGCTGCCTGACCCTCACTCCTGACTTCCCCCATGTCCCCAGCTAGTGAATGGTGTGTGGGTTGAGGGGGGGGGGGGAGGATGGTGAAGTCTGAGACAGCTCCCTCCCTGCATTACTAGTGAGAGGCTGGCTTCACAGACAGGGGGGAGCTGCCTGACCCTCACTCCTGACTTCCCCCATGTCCCAGCTAGTTGAATGGTGTGTGGGTGAGGGGGGGGGGAGGATGGTGATAGTCTGAGACAGCTCCCTCCCTGCATTACTAGTGAGAGGCTGGCTTCACAGACAGGGGGAGCTGCCTGACCCTCACTCCTGACTTCCCCCATGTCCCAGCTAGTGAATGGTGTGTGGGTGAGGGGGGGGGGAGGATGGTGAGTCTGAGACAGCTCCTCCCTGCATTACTAGTGAGAGGCTGGCTTCACAGACAGGGGGGAGCTGCCTGACCCTCACTCCTGACTTCCCCCATGTCCCAGCTAGTGAATGGTGTGTGGGTGAGGGGGGGGGGGGAGGATGGTGAAGTCTGAGACAGCTCCCTCCCTGCATTACTAGTGAGAGGCTGGCTTCACAGACAGGGGGGGCTGCCTGACCCTCACTCCTGACTTTCCCCATGTCCCAGCTAGTGAATGGTGGTGTGGGTGAGGGGGGGGGGGAGAATGGTGAAGTCTGAGACAGCTCCCTCCCTCCATTACTAGTGAGAGGCTGGCTTCACAGACAGGGGGGAGCTGCCTGACCCTCACTCCTGACTTCCCCCATGTCCCAGCTAGTGAATGGTGTGTGGGTGAGGGGGGGGGAGGATGGTGAAGTCTGAGACAGCTCCCACCCTGCATTACTCGTGAGAGGCGGGCTTCACAGACAGGGGGGAGCTGCCTGACCCTCACTCCTCCGGGGTATTGTGATCTTCCTGCACACAGTGCCCTATCCCTGATACCAGGGGTGTTGTGATCTTCCTGCATGCAGTGCCCTATCCCTATTAATACCAGGAGTGTTGTGATCTTCCTGCACACAGTGCCCTATTCCTGATACCAGGAGTGTTGTGATCTTCCTGCATGCAGTGCCCTATCCCTGATACCGGATGTGTGCAAGAAGATCCCAACACCCCCGGTATCAGGAATAGGGCACTGTTGTGCAGGAAGATCACAACACCCCTGGTATTAGGGATAGGGCACTGTGTGCAGGAAGATCACACACTCCTGGTATTAATAGGGATAGGGCACTGTGTACATGAAGATCACAACACCCCTGGTATGCCAGGGATAGGGCACTGTGTGCAGGAAGATCACAACACCCCTGGTGTCAGGGTTAGGGCACTGTGTGGCAGGAAGATCACAACACTCCTGGTATTAATAGGGATAGGGGCACTGTGTGCAGGAAGATCACAACACCCCTGGTGCCAGGGTTAGGGCACTGTGTGCAGGAAGATCACAACACTCCTGGTATTAATAGGGATAGGGCACTGTGTGCAGGAAGATCACAACACCCCTGGTGCCAGGGTTAGGGCACTGTGTGCAGGAAGATCACAACTCTCCTGGTATTAATAGGGATAGGGCACTGTGTGCAGGAAGATCACAATACCCCTGGTATCAGGGTTAGGGCACAAGTTCTAGTCACATTGACTGATCACATTACTTGTTTTGTCAAGCTACCAACTGTTTTCCATTTCCCGTCCCCCATATACTGTCAATGGGAAGCTGGTAACATGAATAAATAAGAGGGCAGCCAATAGGAATACATATTCATTCCTAAACTGACCTTAACTGACCTGAAAGTGTCAAATTGTATCATTTTCAGTTAGTGCGCACTAACTCCCAGTTAGTGCGCACTAATCGGAAAAAACGATTTTTAACGATTTTTTAACTAAAAAATCGTGCCTAACACGATTTTCTTGCCCTGCCACACGATTTCTATCGTTAAGACGATATGGAAAACGATTCACATCTCTAATCGGTACAACATATGCATTGTGTTGCTTGAGCCTGCAAAGACACAGATGACAGCACTGCCTTAGTTCTTTCAGAGGCAGTGCTGACCTCAGAATGCTCACCTAGCACACCTTCACTTAGAGCCTCTAGGAAAGCGCCTGTCAAAGAATGTAGCATTCCCAAAATGGTCACCGGCCATTGCAAGCTAGCATATTTCATTTTGGTTGCATGCACCCCTACACAGCTGGAGCCTGCTACACCTCCCTAGGCAAATTGTCAACTCTTAAGTACAGATGGTGAGAGAGGGCCTTGGCCATAGGGATGTCATATTGCTTGTGTACGCTGCTTGGGGAGCCTAAACAAGGATGCTGGTATACTGTATGAAGACTGGATTGGGAATAGGATGGTGCATGCCTTCACTTGTAGTTGAAATTCACCTCAGAAATGTGTAGGTCAGAGTATAATTTGTAATGACTCTAAGAGCACACATATATCACCTACAAAAAGATGCACCTCATTGAACCCAAGGCAAAGGTGTGTTAGAAGCTATTTGCCTAGCCTGACACGTCACAGGAAGCCTTTGTCAAATATGGAGATGACATGGTGCTGCAAGGCCCTTGGGCTGTCCAGCTCATGGCTTGTCATGTTGTCCTACTGTATGTATGTATATAGAATATATACAGAATAGTTTGTTACGATTGCAGTAACACTACTTATCCTATTTGTGGCCACCCTTACCCTTAAAGCACTAGGCTGAGGACTCCAGGGAAGAGCAGCTTGCTGAATGGTCATTTTGTAAGATGAGTCATCATCCTTCAGGTGCTTTCTGGTTTAAAGTCCTTGCTTGTTCACATGGCTGCCATGACTTGTGGCCAACAATGAAGAGTTGAATTCCTATAGGATTTGTCTTCTGTGGTGGTTGTGACTTTTAGAGTTTGTGGAGAGTGTGACCAAGGCACATGTGCTTATAAACTATTAATCTTCAGTTCTGTGTATAGCATTAAGGGTCAAGAAGGTGTTGTCACCCGATGATCTTAGGAGCCAGCCTCCAGCTTCTATCTAAAGCCTGCTGCTGTGCGAAATGTATAGGGCAACTACTCCTAGAGGTATGAGGCATTTGGCATAAAGGCTTCTGCAATTACTAGGGATGTGAATCGTTTTTTGACGATTTAAAATATCGTCCGATATATTTTAAATCGTCAAAAATCGTTAGGGCCACGATACAATACCAATTCCTGATTTATCGTCAAAAAATCGTAAATCGGGGGAAGGGGGAGGGCAGGAAAAACCGGCACACTAAAACACCCTAAAACCCACCCCGACCCTTTAAATTAAATCCCCCACCCTCCCGAACCCCCCCAAATGCCTTAAATTACCTGGGGGTCCAGCGGCGGTCCGGAACGGTCTCCTGCAATTGAATCGTGTTGTCTTCAGCCGGCGCCATTTTGCGCCGCCATTTTGCAAAATGGCGGCGCAAAATGGCGGCGGCCATAGACCAACACGATTCGACTGCAGGAGGTCGTTCCGGACCCCTGCTGGACTTTTGGCAAGTCTTGTGGGGGTCAGGAGGCCCCCCCCAGCTGGCCAAAAGTCCTTGGGGGTCCAGCGGGGGTCCGGGAGCGATCTCCTGCCGCAAATCGTTTTCCGTACGGAAAATGGCGCCGGCAGGAGATCGACTGCAGGAGGTCGTTCAGCCGGGGTCCGGAACCCCCCGCTGAACGACCTCCTGCAGTCGATCTCCTGCCGCGCCATTTTCCGTACGGAAACGATTCGCGGCAGGAAATCGCTCCCGGACCCCCGCTGGACCCCAAGGACTTTTGGCCAGCTTGGGGGGGGGCCTCCTGACCCCCACAAGACTTGCCAAAAGTCCAGCAGGGGTCCGGAACGACCTCCTGCAGTCGAATCGTGTTGGTCTATGGCCGCCGCCATTTTGCGCCGCCATTTTGCAAAATGGTGGCGCAGAATGGCGCCGGCTGAAGACAACACGATTCAATTGCAGGAGACCGTTCCGGACCGCTGCTGGACCCCAGGTAATTTAAGGCATTTGGGGGGTTCGGGAGTGTGGGGGATTTAATTTAAAGGGTCGGGAGTGGGTTTTAGGGTGTTTTAGTGTGCCGGTTTTCCTGCCCTCCCCCTTCCCCCGATTTAGCTACGGACCGCCGCTGGACCCCCAGGTAATTTAAGGCATTTGGGGGGGGGGTTCGGGAGGGTGGGGGATTTAATTTAAAGGGTCGGGGTGGGTTTTAGGGGGTTTTAGTGTGCTGGTTTCACGATTTTAACGATTTTCACGATACTCTAAAACACCCAAACGGCGACGATACGATTCCCTCCCCCTCCCAGCCGAAATCGATCGTTAAGACGATCGAGGACACGATTCACATCTCTAGCAATTACAGTGTTATTAAGTATAAAGACTAGCATTTAGGGCCACCTGAAGGCTGGAGGGACTCATGTCTGTAACTCAGCCAATTTCATTATCATTTATGCATCTGACAATTATCTGTCATGCTGCCAGGTGTAGATAATATTCTATGAGGAGTCATGACTCTGACTACCTCATTAGCAGGTCAGGACAAGCTAGACAGATCCATCACTGATGGTTGATGAGGAATAGGCCAGGGACATCCACATTGGGCATGTGTAGGTGAAGATCTTGCTGGAGGTAGTCTGTACCAAACCATGGGCAAAGAGATATGTGCATCTATGTGCGTCTGGGCGAGTGACATCCTGTGTTAGCCTCTGTCTATATCTGTGTCTTGGGGTGCTGTCCACCTCATTCTTTCCTCCCTTATCATACCTATGCATACCCCAGAGCATTCTGTGTGTGTGCATCCACTTAGTGCACACTGGCTTTGGACCCAAGCGATCCTGTGCTTCCACTCTTTACAATGGCTGCCTCAGAAATGTTATTGTATAGGATGGGGAAAAAATGTCCTCACATTTAGTAAACTAACATTCCACCTTGGCCTGACACTTGTTATGACTTCCATAGATGGGACGGTTTTGAAAATTGGTTGTGTCAGACCTCAAATATGTTGTGCCACGTTTCAGGATTAGTAGATATCTGCATGTAGTTTACACCTCCCCTCTTCTCCACCCCTAGCCCCTGAGGCTATTCAACCTAGTACCTTGAGTGGGCTTAATTGTTCTGGGATTTGGGAGTGTGCATAGTTCAAAGAGCTTCAGCTGGCAGGGAAGCTTAGGTGTTTTGGGGGAGGGGGTTTAGATGCTGTCAACTTAAGGTGGGTTGCTGGGATGGCAGGAAGGGGGAGTGCTAATGCCAACCTAATGCCATTCAACATTTTGTTCTATAGATAAATGGTTTGGTGGAGGGGTGAGTAGCATGAGTACTGTGCGCATCCCTATTAGAGTTTCCCTTTTTGGAGACAGTGGCCTATTTACTCTTTTAGGTGTAGAACATATCCTGGTAACTGAATATCGAAGCTGCCATACAAGGCTGTATCATTTGACACTTACTCTGCCATATGTGTATACTGGCAGGTTAGGCCAACAAATAATCTGCCATGTGTTGCTCAATACGTTTAGTGCATATACATTGAAGTGGTGGCACATTTCTCAAGTTGATTATAGGGGACATGTTTTGCTGTTTTGCCGCATCACTTGTCCACTAACCAACCTTTGGTTTATGTACCTATGTAGACTTCATGTCTGCTGAAACCCCATGCCAGCTACTGTCTGACAACTGAGGAGGAGTTAGAAAGGTATGTTGAGATAGCCCACTGGCCAGGAATGTACAGTAATGAGGCCTGCTTTGCTTGGGACCAGGCTGCCTTCAAGAGGCTGTGACTTGATGTCTGCTGGAACCCCGGGTCAGCTGCTGTCTGACAACTGGGGAAGAATTAGAAAGGTGTACAGTGTTGAGATAGCCCACTGGCCAGGAGTATACAGTGATGAAGTCTGCTGTTGCTTGGAACTAGGCCACCTTCAACTGGCTGCCTCCCACCTCTGCATGCCCAGGGTTGGAGATCTGTACATACCTCTTTGCTAAGGATGGGCAGTGCAGGGGTGGGAGGCAGCCTGTTGAAGGTGGCCTGGTCCCAAACAACAGCAAGCCTCATCACTGTGTACACACACACTGGATGCTGGGCAAGTGAGATAAATGGCATTGCTCTCAGTGCCTTTGCCCCGCTATTGATGTTATCCTCAACCCCTTCTGCTTTACCCTTCTCATACATGACCATGCTTCCCTATTTGGGCTGAGGCTAGTAGCATGCCTGAAGAAAGAGGAAAAGAGAAAAGACACCATGGCTATAATGGGCTGTGTGTGTGTGTGTGTGTGTGTGTGTGTGTGTATTAATGTTAGTACTATCATGTCCAGCTGGGCGATATACTAAACAGAAAGCACAACCATGCAGCTTCACATCCAGGTTTTCAAATTCCTGACCAATATTATGCAGGAGATGTGACATCTGAAGTCTAGATTTACAAATTAGCAATAGTCCCTTCCCCTCCTCCCCATTTTCCATCTCTCACATGATGAAAAAAAGTATATCCTGGAGGATATAATTGATGTAAAAGGAGAATGTCTGCTTCAGAATGCCACAATTCCGTTATACACAATAAATTATAATGTGAATCAGTTAATAAAGTAAAAACTATATCATCTTTATGACACACAGAATGTGAATTCATATACCTGACTTTAATGACTGAGGAATTTACTGGTAGCCGAAAACACATTTTTGTGCATCTTTTGTGTGGCGTGGGAAATAGGATAAAACATCTAAGTTAACTCTTGGCTGCTCTAAACCTTTTTAGGAAAAAAGCTATACCTCCCCATACCCAAAATGTTGGGAATTATCTGATAATAATGTAATGATATTATGGCCTTCTACCACACCCCAACCTCACAGGGAAAAATCACTGAAACAAAAAAAAAAAACCCTCTTGAAAACAATAGCCATACAAATAATTTAGGGATTCCCACCTTAGTGTCCCTTTGATCATGGGATATACAATGGGGCATGGCCCTTTGCTCAGGCCCTTCACCAGCAGCCTGCCCAATGATGGACCCACTAGGGGCAGGCCTTCTTGAAGGGCCATATAGGCACCAGAGAATAATGCCAGTTGTGGTGGGTGGGGCTGGAACAATAAGAACAACACAGACAGTGGGGACAATACAAGAAAGCGGAGCATCTCAAATGAGGCAGCGGTTCAAGGACTATGAAGCCCAGCAAGCTAGATAGGAGCAATAGCCAACTGTGTTCAGGTCAGCCCTTCTTTAAGGTCGAAAGCATCAGAGAGTGACGTCAACTGTGGTAGGCAGGGCTGGCAGGCACCCGCAAGAACATATCAGTTGGTGGAGACAACACATGACAGCAGAGCATACCAGATGAGATAGCAGTTCAGGGACTATGAAGCCCAGCATATCAGTTTCAGATGTCTAACACAGACCACTTGAAACCCACAATAGGAAGGCAGCAATTCAATGGGCATCCTTAGATACTAGGGGCAGGATTGACAGTGGCTCCCTCCAATGTGCTACTACAATGGTCCCAGGAAGCAAGAGAGAACTTGCTTCAGTTGTAGCAATAAGGCACAAAATGCTACAGTCAGACTAGCTGAGAAAGTGCAATGAGCATTGCAGCTGAATCATGTGCCAAAGTTTATTCTAAATGTTTACAAACTGCCCCTAAAGAATAGGAAGATGGCAGTTCAGTGGGCATCCTCAGCTGCTTGGTGTGGGATTACTTGTAGCTCCCTCCAATCAGCTGCTCTGAGGGTCCCAATAAATTAAGCCCCTCTTTAACTTTGGCACAGATACAAAGCACAACTTTAATAAGATTTGGTCATAAGCTAGAATTCAGTATTTTGTATGTCTGAAAAAATAAATACATTATGGAACATAATATAATAGACATGGCTATACTGAATTTCTACCAAGTACTACTTTTATGTGCATCCGTTTTCCACGTATTTGTAATCCGCAACTTATTTTTTGCTATCTGTTAAATACGTGTGGAGGCGAAACGCATCGCGACTCCCCACGTATTAAACAGATTTCTGTTTTATTCGGCCTCCTAAATAAAAATTTAAACTCCCCACCCTCCTGACTCCCCGAAGACTTACCAAAACTCCCTGGTGGTCCAGCCGGGAGTCCAGAAGCCATCCCTGCACTCGTTTGCCGGTTCATTATGGCGCCGATAGCCTGTGTCACAGGGGCTACCGGTGCCATTGGTCAGCCCCTGTTGTTGCGATTCCGGGGCGGCCCCGGAATCGGCACTCACCTCGCCATGGTCCCAGGTCCGCCTCCCGTTCCCCGGGGCTGCAGGGACCCTGGCCGCAGCGTCCCCAGCGCATGGCAACGTCTCCCGGGCCTGCAGGGCCCTCGGGCTCCGCGCTCCGGCCTCCTTCTCTCTGCCGGCGTTCCCCGCGGCTGGCTCCGCCCCCCTAGGCGCGCGCGCGCGTTCCTGCCCTGCCTTAAAGGGCCCAGCGCGGGAAAAGGCCCTGATCACCCTGGATGACGTCAGACGCTGCAGGACTACTTAAGCCCTGCAGCTGCAGCCATTCCCTGCCTTGCAACGAGGTTCCCAGGTTTTCCTGTATCCAGTTGCTGCATTCCTGCTTCTTCGTCTCCTGACCCCGGATTGGCTTGCGTTGATTCTCGGCTTCTGACCCCGGACTGGCTTACGGTAATTCTCTGGCTTCTGACCCCGGACCGGCTTACGTTAATTCTCTGGCTTCTGACCCCGGACCGGCTTTCGTTGATTCTCCGGCTTCTGACCTTGGACTGGCTTGCGGTGATCCATTGGTTCCCGACTCTGGACTGGCGAGCGACGAATCTTCGGCACTCAACCTTGGACTTCTTCTGACCAGGCCCCCGCGGGCCCTCCTAAGTCCCAGCGGCCGGGTTCCTACGGGCTCCTCCTGGGGGGACTCCGGCTTCCAGGGTGAATCTCCTAAGTCCCAGCGGCCGAACTCCTACGAGCTCCTCTCGGGGGAGGATCGGCTTCCAGGGCGAAGATCTTCTTACCACAGTGCCAGCGCCACCATCTCCTGCCTCCTCGCCAAAGCCCTTGGTCGCATAGGGCTCCCAGGGTTCCACCTTCGGCCAGCCACCAGCCTGTCCTTGCCGCCTCCCGGCCGGGGCCACTCCTGCTACCATCTTCAGCAATCCATCCTCTGGCTCCGACCGGCCCAAGGGTCCACGAATCCAACACCTGTCACATGGTCACCGGCGCCATCTTGTGCTCCTACAATGTGACAGGAGCTGACCAATGGCACCGGTAGCCCCTGTGACATAGTGAGGGCAAAGGCGATCGGCGCCATTTTGATTCCCGGACCCTTAAAATGATTCCTGGACCCTCAAAATGGTGCCAATCGCCTTTGCCCTCACTATGTGTGACATAGTGAGGGCAAAGGCGATCGGCGGCATTTTGAGTATTGGCATCGAACGGCCGGCATGCAGAAGGTCGCTCCCGGACCCCCGCTGGACTTTTGGCAAGTCTTGTGGGGGTCAGGAGGCCCCCGCAAGCTGGCCAAAAGTCCCTGTGGGTCCAACGGGGGTCCCGGAGCGACCTTCTGCACGCCGGCCTTCCGATGCCAGGACTCAAAATGGTGCCGATAGCCTTTGCCCATACTATGTCACAGGGACTACCGGTGCCATTGGTCAGCCCCTGTCACATGGTAGGAGCACAAGATGGCACCGGTGACCATGTGACAGGGGCTGACCAATGGCACCAGTAGCCCCTGTGACACAGGCTATCGGCGCCATAATGAACCGGCAAATGAATGCAGGGACTCCCCGCTGGACCACCAGGGAGTTTTGGTAAGTCTTGAGGGGGTCAGGAGGGTGGGGGGGTTTAAATTTTTATTTAGGAAATCCTTTCCCCGTTGACTTTAATGGGAACCGGGAAATGTATTGACAGATCGACAAAGTATGGAATTCTCCATACTTCCGCATGAAACGGAATCGACCATCCACGAATACGTATCACGAATGCAACGAAAACTTTTTGGCTGCACATCCCTAACTTTTAGAACATCTTATGGTGCTTTCAGGAAGACATATTTCACATTTGAAAGAGTCCATGTTACTACTCTTAAAAGTTTTATTTAATAACTAGCATTAACATAGCCAAAAAACATTAAACACCAAATTTTACTTGGGCATAAAACCTCATTAACATGCTTTATTGATGGCACAGAAAAGTTTGTTTGACAGTGTAGAAATAATTAATAAGCAATATTGCATGCAAATGCAAGCATAGCAGCTCATTAATATTAGAAAGGTTCAACATAAACCTTTCGATCATGAGAAACTTTATAATCCACAATAAGCTTTAGAAAGTATAGTTAACATTTCCCATGATAGTATCACCAAGCTAATGTACCAACTGATGTTCTCAGTGGCTCCCCTAGAGCCCATAAAGAGGCAGCTAGCCCAGAGAGATATTTTGTCCCTACCCTCTTCTCTGAAGAGGAAAACCCCATACAATCCCTTCTCTTCCCCCAACACATCATTCCCTCCCCTCTTGAGGTAGTCCTGATCCTAACTCTAAACCCCATTCCTACCTAATACCCAAAAATTCATCCCCTATGTTGGCCCACCATAGTCCCCTACCCCATTCCTCCCCCTCCCAAGGAGAGCACGAAATGCCGTGAAGATGCTAAGTTTTAAAGCTTTGAATACCGCTAAAAAATTACTGTTCCCTCCCCCCCCAACGCAGCCGCATTTGGCGAAACACGGGTCCGTGTCGGGGGACGCCGTGTTGATAAACTTTTGCGTCTTCTAAGCAATGGAGTTGCCGGTATAATGAATTAAAGAATTGTTCGCACAAATCTTGAAGTTTGGGTCTGACTTTATGTTTCTGCATCTCCCTGGTGATTTGAATCAATAGAAAGCAACAGGTAGTATAGTTATTCCATCATGGGCAGATACAAGTCTGACTACATTAAATAATATATCAGTAGTACAATAGCAACACTTCTGAATATGACGTCTATGAGATTTTTTGATCTAAATTGTATGCATTCACTACTGAGCAGGATGTAATTACCGGTACTCCAAATGGGCTTTCTTTTTCTGTGCTACAAACAGTTGACAGTCACTTAATAGAAGCCTTTCTAAGTATTATAGTTGATCTTTTCATGTTCAGGACAAATAAGGAATTAAATTGGCTTTCTCTAGTTTTTTTTTTTTAGCAGTAAAGGTTCTCAACTATGAGTTTATATTTATTATGGTGGGAAAAATTGCAGCAGGTTTGAAGCAAAAAGAAAGATCAGGAAACAATAGCAGTTCATGCTAAGAGCAGATTCTTCTTTACAAGTGTTTGAGGAAGATGAAGCATGAGAGAAATATATCAAGCTTACAGGGTCATTCTTTATTCTGCAATGTGCTGGTATCATTCTAATTAGGGGAAGGGGAGAAGTGTGGGTGGGGTTATCTCCCAGCAGTGCTGCAGGTGATAAAGTTTTTCACATTACTGCCAGCAGCACCGCAGGAAATAAGTTACTACCACTTTTCCCATGGCACTATAGTGTACAGCACTACTGCGATGCCCACTATCACCCCCTGCCCCTTTTTTTTTCATACCTCATCATTCTGCTGTATTTATAGCAGAATGATGAATCTAGGGGTCCATTTTGGGGGTGGGGGAGGGAGGGAGAGAGAGAAAGAGCGAGAGTTTGCCTCTGGTTAGGTGCACATAGAGTGCTATTTATACTGCTATAGGAGGGCCAGCTAGTAACTCGAGGTGATGTTTTGGAGGTGGTGTTGGGTTTAGGTGCCAGTTTTACAAGCAGCATGAGATGTACGAACAGCACAGTAGACCTCAGTGAAGATCTGACGTCATTTGGAGTGAGGAAAGTCACACAAAGATGAAATTTCTACAGTGTTCTCTCGTCCTAGCTAGATGGACTCTCTATCAGGGTACTAACAAGCTAGGGCGAGAGAACATTGAAGTAATCTCATCTTAGTCTGACTTTCCTCACTCCAAATGACGTCAAATCTTCACTGAGGTCTACAGTCTCACTCTGCTTGTAAAACTGGCCCCAAAACTGTAGACGACTACAAAAACCTCACCTCGAGTTACTAGCTGGCCCTCCTATAGTGATATAAATAGTTGACTATCAGAGAATTTTGATGAATCTAGGGGCATGTTTCCTAGAGAAAAAATTGGCCTTATAACACCTCTATGTCTATGTGTCTGCATATGTGTCTGAATGTCCACCCATGCCTCCCCCACCATAAGTTTGTCTTCCACAGCTACTTTTGAACCATCTGATGTGTCCTACTGCAGATCTGCTTGCATCTTATTTTTACTGCTGTTAACATAATAAGAACATAAGGCATGCTATGCTGAGTCATGTCAAGGTACATTGAGCACAACATCCTGTGTCGGACAGTGGCCAAGCCAGGTCAATATGTAAATGGAAAATCCCATAAAGCAGATCTATTTCTAAGGGTGTGCAGCAGTAAAAAAAACAAAGTATTAAAAAAAAAAAAAAGGAAACAGAACATCCCAAAGTATCCTGGCCCCAACACTCATCCTTAACACCTGGAAAAATGCTGGTGCCAGAATCTTGCTTGGTCCCCACTTACTCAATCTGGTGGGGATCTGCTAGTGAGGCCTAGGCTGAGGCAGGTCACCATGACCTCGGCCAAGGTGATATGCAAGCCTGAGGCTTGGGGGCCTGGTCTTGACACCTTGGCCTGGCACAGGGTCCTAAGCAAGATGCTAGGTCGATAGTTTCAGCCAGGTAGCAACATCTGGGTCTCGGCCTAGGCCCAAACTCAGGCACAGGCCCAATACCAGAGCACATTCCTGAGACTGGGTCCTGACACCTGGAGGCCTGACATCGGTGCCCAACTAGAAATCAGGTACCAACACCTGGGCCTCAGCCTATGCCAGAGCTTGGGCCCAGTCTGGAGGCTGGGTCCTGACACCCGGGTCTCAACCCAGGCCCAGGCTTGACACCAAGGCCTGGCCCAGAAGCCGGGTCTTTGGCCTAAGTTAGAGCCCAGGCCCAGTCCAGCATTGGGTCCCAAACTCTAGACTTCTTCTTGTCTTCTGCAAATGATGGCGTCACTGGGGACACACCAGAGTAAGTTAACTCTGGTGCATCCTCCTCAGTGAAAGGCACCATTTTGCTGTACAGCAATGCCATACTGTGTCATACGACAAAATGGTGTCCTCCTCTGAGGATGATGCACCGGACTTAATTTACTCCATCATGTCCCCAGCGGACACCATCATTTGCAGAAGAAAAAAAGTCAAGAAGACCTATGCAGCTAGCTCTCAGGTCTCAGGGCCTGAGCCTGACCCTGGCATTGGGGAACAGCCTCCTGGCCAGGCTCTGGCATCAGCTGGGCAAAAGCCCAGGTGTTGTGACCCAAGCTCCAGACTGGGCTCCGGCATCAGTCCTGGGCCTGGGCCTGGGCTCAGACCTAGGCCCAGGCCCAGGCATTGGCACCCAGCCCCAACATTGGGCTGAAGCTAAAGCTCCAGTCTAGGCTGAGGTCCTGGTGTCAGAACCCAGCCTCGAAACTGTGCCCCAGCATTAGTTCTGGACCTGGGTTATGGCCTAGGCTGAGGCCCAGACATTGGGACCAAGCATTCAGGCTGGACCCCAGCCTCCAGACTGTGCCCCAGCTTTGGGCCTGCCACATCAGATTCCCGATGGATAAGGTAAATGGGGGACAGGAAATTTCCAGACCCCAGAAAAATTTTTTGGGGAGTCTTTTCCTGGGTCTTTGCTGAGGTCCCAGCATCAGTCCAGTTTTAGACTGAGACCCTAGGCGGTCAGGCCTAGGCCGCATCCCATGCTTTGGGGCTCAGCCTACACCGTAGGTGAGGTCTAGGTCTGACCAGAAGTTTTAACCAAATTAAATGAAAAAGATTTAATTCATGGTGCCCCTCTATTCATTTTAGAGCCTCCCAAATGAAACAAATTGGTCTTTATTTGTTTTGTTTTGCAAATTTGGTTAAAATGAATACACATCCCTATCTATTTCCTGTTACTCTATTTCACTCCCAACTGCCCTGTTATACTTATGGTATGTTTCTATAATGTCCAGAAACTTTCCTGGGTCCTTCTTGTTGAAGATGCCTTTCGTACATCAGACAAGCTTGAAGTCTTCTCCCATAAACAGTGCAGTATCTTCCTTCCTGAGGTGACTTGCACTTATCAGTTATATTAAAACTTGACACAAGGCTGCCTCCTGGAAATGCCATAGCTCTAAGTACCCCAAGACTCACTGGCTTAACCATGGAAGTTGCAGTATTGGTCCATCCCAGTCTATGGCAACTCTCCACATAAGGACCAACAATTGGGACATGTTCCACACATGGGTGACATCACCAGATGGAACCCAGCACACATGACCATAGCAGAAGTTTTGCCTGAATTAAGGCATTACCAAGGAAATTTTAATCCAAAGAGACCCAGAGAGGACCTGGTCAACTGTCACATAACTTGAAAAAAAACCCAATAATACTTTTTCTTATTTGTCATACAAACATAAGAACTTAAGAAATGCCATGTTGGATCAAACCAAGGTCCATCAAGCCCAGCATTTTGTTTCCAACAGTGGATATGCTGAATCGCAAGTACCCAGCAGATTCCACAGTGCAGATCTATTTCTCGTTACTCACTCCTTGGGATAGCAATGGCTTTCCCTATTCTGCCTGGCTAATAATGTTTTATGGACTTTTCCTCCCGAAACTTGTCCAGATCTCTTTTAAGCTCTACTCTGCTAATCACCTTGACCATGTCCTCCAGCAACAGATTCTACAACTTGATTGTGAACCAGAGTCACCCTCTATCCTTCTCCTTCCTGGCCTGGCAGGGAAGGAAATAGCAGGGGAGGAGGCAGTAGCATTTTGGGGATTCAAACTTTTATTTTCATATTGGCCTGAATAAAAGATAGACCCAGGAAACAACATGGAAAATGATCTACCATAGCCGTAGGGCAAACAACAGAGGAGATAAATCAGAAGTCCTTAGAAATGGGATTCTTTAATAATACTGTTAAAACTTGCCCGACTCTGTCCGAGTTTTGCCCAAGTATATTGGGCTGCTTCAGGGGCTGTATGTTTGAGGAAAATTTGATAATCGACTTGAAAATATTTATATCATGTACTCAATCTCTTTCATAATGAAAAAGGATGTATTATTATTAAACTCATGTACTTAGGTCCTACTAGGGAGTTCTTGATTCAATTGATTATATTCATAAGGTACTGGACTGCAGAGCAATGCCAAACTCATTGGGGCGGATTTTAAAACGAGCGCGAATAGCCTACTTTTGTTTGCGCTCCAGGCGCAAACAAAAGTACGCTGGATTTTAGTAGATACGCGCGGAGCCGCGCGTATCCGCTAAAATCCTGGATCAGCGCGCGCAAGGCTATCAATTACGTATAGCCGGCGCGCGCCGAGCCGCGCAGCCTACCCCCGTTCCCTCCAAGGCCGCTCCGAAATCGGAGCGGCCTCGGAGGGAACTTTCCTTTGCCCTCCCCTCACCTTCCCCTCCCTTCCCCTACCTAACCCACCCGCCCGGCCCTGTCTAAACCCCCCCCTTACCTTTGTCGGGGGATTTACGCCTCCCAGAGGGAGGCGTAAATCCCCGCGCGTCAGCGGGCCTCCTGCGCGCCGGGACGTGACCTGGGGGCGGGTCCGGAGGGCGCGGCCACGCCCCCGGGCCGCCCCGGGCCGTAGCCATGCCCCCGGGCCCGCCCCCGGAACGCTCCCGACACGCCCCGAAAACGCCGCGCGGTTCGGGCCCGCCCCCCGACACGCCCCCCCGACACGCCCCCTCCGAAAACCCTGGGACTTACGCGAGTCCCGGGGCTCTGCGCGCGCCGGTAGGCCTATGTAAAATAGGCTTCCCGGCGCGCAGGGGCCCTGCTCGCGTAAATCCGCCCGGTTTTGGGCGGATTTACGCGAGCAGGGCTCTGAAAATCCGCCCCACTATGTTAAAATACTCCAGTTCATGCTTTGCTTGGAATTTGCAGCATTAGTCTTTGGATTTGTGCCTCACAATATTCCTTTGGAATTTTATAATGGCCAAACAAAACATCCCATCAGGTTTAAGTGCTGTATTAAGTATCATTAAATCAAATTATTCAATAGTATATAGATATCAACTTTCTGCCATGAAGATCAAAAGCACTGCACCATTTAAAACACTAACCATGTTTCTCTTTAATCATTCTAATGATTATCAAAAAGAAATAAAACTGTGAAAGTATATGTTCTATATTTTTGTAGAAGCTCTAGTTAATGCAGACCATGCTTCAACAATTACATGGTATTCTTTACAAAAAAAAAAAATGAAAGGAATTTTTTTTATTAAGAAATGAAAGCATTAGAATATCAGATTCTTCTTCCTTCATCCCTCAGTACATTATTTACACAGCAGGCTTCACAAAACAGTTGTTGGCTATTTCTCAAAATCAGTGTTCATTTTTGTAGGTTCTCTTTAGCAGTAACAATAACTGACAAAAAAATAATTTCTCCTTACATTAGGCAATCCTATTTAAATATTTTAGATATTGTAAACACATGCAGCTTACCGGTGTTAAAGCAAGGTTGAGCCCATTCAGTTTCAGACTTTGGAAAAACAGAGACTGGAGGACTTAAGCCCAGAGTACTTCCATCTAAATCCTTGAAGAGAGCTTTTCTTGAACTTTTGCACTCTATTTCAGGACAGAGTTTGAACCCATATTCATTTATACTGATGAGGAATACAACAAAAGAAAGAAAACAGCTCATCAGTCCATTTTCAAAAAGCTGAAAATGCACAACTAAAAAACAGAACTTAGAAAAACAATTGTGACTGTTCATAGATCGGCATTGTGGCACAATGTGGAGTTGGGACAAGTAATCTCAGGCATCTCTAATGGAGTTGAATTTTTGTGATATGAATCATAGAATTAGTGGCATCACTGAAAAAAAAGAGCATTGAATTAAAGAGGCATTTCAGCATAGCCAATGCAAAATTTAATCATAGTCAGTAGAAATATTAACTTTCCAGTGGTATACGGTCAAGACCTTCAAGGGATTCAGTGAATCCCCAGCACTGACCAATTTCCTTTATGTATTTATTTTTGCGTTTTGGTTTTTTTTTCAAATCGGGCAGGATAAACTAAACCCCTGCCTGAGCCGATGCTCCACTCAACCGCTATAGTATGAGTTGCATATAAATGAACTTTCATCTCCTGCTGCCATGGGGCCGATCTTGCAGCTTTTTGTGAAATTGGCCCCATGACAACAGGAATTCATGCTGCATCAATGTGACTGCCATGGTCCATGCCGCCCACGAAGAACCTGTGATCTGACAGGCTGCCTCCATGAAACCCATCCTACAGCAGACGAAGAAGACAGGAAACCCCACAACCTGGCGACCGACAGCAGAGCCCATCCCGTTAGTGGATGAAGATGAGTCCCAGCAGGCCATTGCAGGGGGGCTGAATAAGAGAGGACCTGCAACCCGGTGGCATGGCGAAGAGAGAGGAAGGCCCTGAACCTGTGTGAGTGAGTGAGTGATTGAGAGAAGAGATCATAAGTGTGTTTGAGAGCGAGCAAGCCACTGAATGTGAGAGTGCATCTGTGTTTCTGTGTATGTGTGTGTGTATATGTGTGTGTGAGTCAGGGAGACAGAGCCACTGAATGTGAGAGTGCCTCTGTGTGTCTGTCTGTGTGTGTATGTGTGTGTGTGAGTGTGTGTGTCAGGGAGAAAGAGCCACTGAATGTGAGATTGCCTCTGTGTGTCTGTGTATGTGTATGTGTGTCTGTGTATGTGTGTATGTATGTGTGTCAAGGAGAAAGAGCCACTGAGTATGAGAGTGCCTGTATGTGTAAAGGCCAGAGTGTAAGAGTGCCTTTTTGTGTTTGAGGGAGGGAGAGAAAGACACCTAGTGTGAGTATGTATGTATGTGTGAGGGAGAGAGTGCCTTTTTTGTGTGAGAGCCAATGTGTGAGAAAGTGTCTGTGTATAAGGGAAAGTGACTCACTGAGTGTGAGATACTGCCTATTAGGGATGTGCAGAGCAAAATTTTATGTTCATATTTTTTATGTCCGAAAGGGGGTCCCACTTGCGGCCAATATGGACATAAAAAAAATCCAATGAGCTGGGTATATGTACATATGTGCAAAAAAAAAATTTAAACCCCCTCACCCTCCTTAATCCCCCCCCCAGACTTACCACAACTCCCTGGTGATCGAGCGAGGAGTGAGGACGTCATTTCTGCAATCCTTGGCGAGAAGCATGTGACGTCGGTGGCACGTCGAGTGACGCGGCGTCACGTGATTCCCGGCTCGTTCGCGCCGGACGGCTCGTTCGGCCCAAAAGAACTTTTGGCCAGCTTGGGGGGCCTCCTGACCCCCCCAAGCTGGCCAAAAGTTTCTTTTTGGGCCGAACGAGCCGTCCGGCGCGAACGAGCCGGGAATCACGTGGCGCCGCGTCACTCAGACGTGACGTCACGTGATTCCCGGCGAGTTCGCGCCGGACGGCTCGTTCGGCCCAAAAAGAACTTTTGGCCAGCTTGGGGGGGCCTCCTGACCCCCTCAAGCTGGCCAAAAGTTCTTTTTGGGCTGAACGAGCCGTCCGGCGCGAACGAGCCGGGAATCACGTGGCGCCGGCGTCACTTGACGTGCCGCCGACGTCACATGCTTCTCGCCAAGGATTGCAGAAATGGCGTCCTCACTCCTCGCTCCATCACCAGGGAGTTGTGGTAAGTCGGGGGGGGGGAATTAAGGAGGGTGAGGGGGTTTATATTTTTATTTTGGCTCAACAATCGCGATTTCCCACATATCGAACATATCTATGTTCGATATGTGGGAAATCCGATCGTTTATGTCGAATCAATTTTTTAAGTAAAAAAAAAATATGAGTTGCGTTTTACTAATGCGGTCAATCCGAATGCACACCCCTACTGCCTATGTGTATGCGAGGGACAGAGAGCCACAGAGTGTGAGATTAGCTGTATGTGTATATAAGAAGGGGAGAGAACCAGTGAGTGGGAGAGAGTGCCTTTGTCTGTGTGAGGGGGAGAAAAGCCAATGAGTGTGATAGAGTCTCTTTGTGTGTGTGTGTGAAGAAAGAGCCACTTAGTATGTGTGTGTGAGTTAAGAGTGTGTGTATGGAGTAGAGAAAGAGGATAAAGTTTATACATCTCCCCCCCCCCCCCCCCCCCCCCCCCCAACTAATCCAGGACATCTCAAGGTGGCTTGAAATCAAAGGTTCCCAGATATGGAAAGCAGAGGATTTTTTTTGTCCCTATTAGTTTTAATTTTTGTATGTTTTTTGATATGTCTGCTGTTTTTAAATATTTTATTGATGTAATATTTGCAGTGGTGCTCTTTTCTGGGTAGGGTTGTTGCTGTTTGAGTCCTCCAAGCTAGGGTTGTTTTGATATGGCAGATTTGTCTCTTGGAGTAAGCTGTACTCTTGGCAGGCTGTGCTAGTTTTTATTGGAACTATGTAAGTATTATCCCAAAATACTGTACATGAGCTATTGAGACAATACAGAACTTGTCTTTAGATGGGAATATCTCTGATCTGACATCTGAAGAAGGGGCCTATGTAGTCTTAAAAACTATTGTACAATATTTTTAGGTAAACATATTTATTTAGCAGGTATTTTTAGGCAACCTGGCTTCTTCTGTTTGAGGTGTATTGGTGTTTTAGGGCCTGATGTAATATTTGCATTGTTGACTTTTCATAGGCAAAGGAGTAGATATTTAAAAGCCATTTAGATGGGTAACTTACATGTTATATGTCTTAAACGGCATATTGAGCCTCTTATCCAGCTAAACCATAGCTGGATATGTTGTTATCCAGTTATAATTTAGCAGGATATAAAAGGGGCATTTTGAGGGTGTTCAGGGGAGAGGTCCCATTATCTGGCTAACTTAGCCGAATATCAGGTATATCCGGCTAATAGGGTCATTTATCAAAAAGCTATAAGGTGTTTTTGCATGCATAAACCCCTTTAATGCATGTGATAGCACCATAATGTATGGTGTGATGCAAATCAGAACAAGAAGAGGGGTTAGTTTATTCTTTTGCAAAGCTCTGTTGTATGGCACTGATTTTAGCTACACCTTTTTCAGTAGTATTAAGTTGTGCAATAGCTTGTGTTAAGGCTTTATTGCTGCCCATACTGGTTTTAGTTGTTTTGAAGCTCCTGGAGAGCCAGCCTAGCTATGAGAGAGAGAGAGAGTGAGAGAGAGAGAACCTAGCCATAATGCCCTCACCCTAGATAGGTATTTATATCTCTATGGGAGGCCCACCTAGAACTTGTGGTGAGGTTTAGGTATTAGTGTAGAGGGTTAGGGGCCATTTTGACATTCAAAATGAGACGTACAAACAGAACAGTGGTCTCTTGTGAAGATTTGATTTCCTTCGGAGTGAGGAAACTCACTCAAAGATGAGATTTGTGCAATGTTCTCTCAACCTAGCTGGTAGAGAGTCCATCAAGCTAGGTTGAGAGAACACAAATCTCATCTTTGAGTGAGTTTCCTCACTCCAAAGGAAATCAAATCTTCACAACAGAGCACTGTTCTCTTCATATATCTCACTTTGAATGTCAAAATGGCACTTAACCCCCTACACTAATACCTAAACCTCACCTCCAGTTACTAGGTGGGCCTCCCATAGAGCTTTAAATACCGATCAAGGGTGAGTGAGTGAGTCAGTCAGTCAGTCAGTCACACTCTCTCTCTCTCTCTCTCTCTCTCTCTCTGGGCTTGATGCTGCCTCAACATTGCCCCTCCTTTTCGTGTGCGATCGCTTTGGAAAATTACCCCCTAAGTTAGCAGTCTATCGAATCCTGGCCATCAAATTTAAATAAAGGCAATGGGTGGGACAAGGAAAAGGGTTTGGGGGGGGGGTGATTCATAAGGCCACTAAATTTGCTCATTTAAGAGGAAGTTGGAGCAGAGGGGAGGGGTTTCTCTCGGTGCTATTACGACTGCAGGAGGTCGTTCAGCGGCGGTCCAGAACCCCCGCTGAACGACCTCCTGCAGTCGATCTCCTGCCGGCAGGAGATCGTTTTCCGGACCCCCGCTGGACCCCCAGTGACTTTTGGCCAGTTTGGGGGGGGCCTCCTGACCCCCACAAGACTTGTCAAAAGTCCAGAGGGGGTCCGGAACGACCTCCTGCAGTCGAATCATGTTGGTCTATGGCCGCCGCCATTTTGCGCCGCCATTTTGAAAAATGGCGCCGGCTGAAGACAACACAATTCAATTGCAGGAGGCCGTTCCGGACCGCTGCCATTCCGGACCGCCGCTGGACCCCCAGGTAATTTAAGGTATTTGGGGGGGGGGGGTTTGGGAGGGTGGGGGATTTAATTTAAAGGGTCGGGGGTGGGTTTTAGGGGGTTTTAGTGTGCCGGCTCACGATTTTCACGATACTTCAAACACCCAAACGGCAACAATACGATTCCCTCCCCCTCCCAGCCGAAATCGATCGTTAAGACGATCGAGGACACGATTCACATCTCTACTATTGCCTAAGTCAACTTGATTAATAGCAGTTAATGAACTTCTCCTCCAAGAACTTATCCAAACCTTTTTTAAACCCAGCTACACTAACTGCACTAATCACATCCTCTGGCAACAAATTCCAGAATTTAATTGTGCACTGAGTGAAAACGAATTTTCTCCGATTAGTCTTAAATGTGCTATTTGCTAACTTCATGGAGTGCCCCTAGTCCTTCTATTATCCGAAAGTATAAATAACCGAGTCACATCCACTCGTTCAAGACCTCTTATGATTTTAAAGATCTCTATCATATCCCCCTCAGCTATCTCTTCTCCAAGCTGAACAGCTCTAACCTCTTCAGCCTTTCCTCAAAGGGGAGCTGTTCCATCTCCTTTATCATTTTGGTCACTCTTCTCTGTACCTTCTCCTTCACAACTATGGGCATAATTTACTAAGGCTTTTCTCCCATTCTGTGTCTATAGGAAAAATGCTTAGTAAATAAGACCCTATATCTTTTTTGAGATGCGGTGACCAGAATTGTACACAGTGTTCAAGGTGCGGTCTCACCATGGAGCGATACAGAGGCATTATGACATTTTCCGTTTTGTTAACCATTTCCTTCTTAATAATTCCTAACATTCTGCTTGCTTTTTTGACTGCTGCTGCAAACTGAGCCGACGATTTCAAAGTATTATCCATTATGATGCCTAGATCTTTTTCCTGGGTGGTAGCTCCTAATATGTAATTAGAGCAAGGGTTATTTTTCCCTATATGCAACACCTTGCACTTCTCCACATTAAATTTCATCTGCCATTTGGATGCCCAATCTTCCTGTCTTGCAAGGTCCTCCTGCAATGTATCACAATCGCATGTGATTTAATTACTCTGAATTATTTTGTATTATCTGCAAATTTGATAAACTCACTCGTCGTATTCCTTTCCAGATCATTTCTAAAGATATTGAAAAGCACCAGTCTAAGTACAGATCCCTGAAGCACTCCACTGTTTACCCTTTTCCACTGAGAAAATTGACCATTTAATCCTACTCTCTGTTTCCTGTCATTTAACCAGTTTGTAATCCACGAAAAGACATTGCCTCCTAACCCATGACTTTTTAGTTTTCTTAGAAGCCTCTCATGAGGGACTTTGTCAAACACCTTCTGAAAATCAAAATACACTACATCTACCGGTTTACCTTTATCCACATGTTTGTTGACCCCTTTAAAAAAATGAAGCAGATTTGTGAGGCAAGACTTCCCTTGGGTAAATCCATGTTGACTGTGTTCCATTAAACCATGTCTTTCTATATGCTCTGTGATTTTGATCTTTAGAATAGTTTCTACTATTTTTCCCAGCACTGAAGGTAGGCTCACTGGTTCACCCCTGGAGCCCTTTTTAAATATTGATGTTACATAGGCCACCCTCCAGTCTTCAAGTACAATGGATGATTCTAATGATAGGTTACAAATTTTAACTAATAGATCTGAAATTTCATTTTTGAGTTCCTTAAGAACCCTAGGATACAAACCATCCAGCCAGGTGATTTGCCATTGTTTAGTTTGTCAATCTAGTCTACTACATCTTCCAGGTTCACAGTGATTTGGTTCAGTTCATCTGACTCATCACCCTTGAAAACCATCTCTGGAACTGGTGTCTCCCCAACATCCACATTAGTAAACACAGAAGCAAAGAATAGAATACATTTAGTCTTTCTGCTTTTGCCTTATCTTCCCTAAGAGCTGCTTTAACCCCTCGGTCATCTAATGATCCAACTGACTCCCTCACAGATTTCTTGCTTCGGATATATTTTAAAAAGTTTTTATTATGAGTTTTTGCTTCTATGTCCAACTTCATTTCACATTCTCTCTTCGCCTGTCTTATCAATGTTTTACACTTAACTTGACAATATTAATGCTTTTTTCTATTTTCTTCAGATGGATTCTTCTTCCAATTTTTGAAGGATTATTTTTGGGCTAAAATAGCCTCTCTCACCTGACCTTTTTACCATGCCAGTAATCGTTTTGCCTTCTTTCCACCTTTTTTAATGCGTGGAATGCATCTGGACTGCATCTAGGATTGTATTTTTAAACAGTGTCCATGCCTAAGAACATAAGAACATGCTATACTGGGTCAGACCATGGGTCCATCAAGCCCAGCATCCTGTTTCCAACAGTGGCCAATCCAGGTCATAAGAACCTGGCAAGTACCCAAAAACTAAGCCTATTCCATGTTTCTGTTGCAAGTAATAGCAGTGGCTGTCAACTTAATTAATAGCAGGTAATGGATTTCTCCTCCAAGAACTTATCCAATCCTTTTTTAAACACAGCTATACTAACTGCACTAACCACATCCTCTGGCAACAAATTCCAGAGTTTAATTGTGCGTTGAGTGAAAAAGAACTTTCTCTGATTAGTTTTAAATGTGCCACATGCTAACTTCATGGGAGTGCCCGTAGTCTTTCTATTATCTGAAAGAGTAAATAACTGATTCACATCTACCCGTTCTAGACCTCTCATGATTTTCAACACCTCTATCATATCCCCCCTCAGCTGTCTCTTCTCCAAGCTGAAAAGTCCTAACCTCTTTAGTCTTTCCTCATAGGGGAGCTGTTCCATTCGCCTTATCATTTTGGTTGCCCTTCTCTGTACCTTTTCCGTCGCAATTATATCTTTTTTGAGCTGCGGCAACCAGAATTGTACACTAGAGCACTTAACCTTTGCAGCTGCACCTTTCAGTTTTTTTCTATTGTTCTCATTTTAACAACGTTAACCTTTTGAACATTTCCCAGCTATTTAAAATTCGCATAGCTCCTGCACAGCCTGCTTACACACCTATGTGGCCGTTTTTGCATGTACAAGGCTTTTATAATCTACTTTTTAGGTTCTATCAGGTCTCCTATGCTCAATAAGTATCCTAGGCTCCTGCAACTGTGCAGCTGAGGGAGAAAGGTAAGAATTAGCTTGTTGCCCCATATTTTACAATCTGCCACAGAATCATCATTTCTCACAGTTTTCACACCTCTGATTTCCATCTTTTGAAGAAATCTGCAGGGTGCCTGCCTTTCATTCTCTCTTTTATCTCTCTGCTTCTGATTCAGCCCCTCCCCCTCAAATAGCCTGCAGGATACTTTCTTCTGTTGTTCCTCTCCATCCCCCTTCTTCCTGTCCTGAAGTGAAAAGGGGTGGCAGGAGATAAAAGGTGAAGTTGGAGTAGACAGAAAAATATTTGATTCCTCACAGATTTCTTAAATCCTTATCAAACCAAAGATGATTTTGATACAGTAAAAGTTCTTGCATCCGTATATGTGACCAATCATTCACCATTTACAAAGACCTGAACTTGTTTTTGTAAGTCTGCAACTGCTTGTGTCCCACAGCTGGCAGAAAGTGCATTACTTTCAATTCACAGAATCCTTGATAATTGATACTATTGCAGTTAATTTTCAAACTTCAGATAAATTAAATCCCCTTTTTGTATCTGTTACTATGTGTCCAATATATACATACGTACCTTTCTGTATAATTCACGGTATGATAAACTGCTTATACTGAGGGCATCTTTAGCATACAGAAGTTCATATACATGGAAAGACAACAAGGACTTTCTCAAAAAAATATAAAAAGGATGATTGCACTATTTCAATTCAAAATAAAAAGTGACATTTTACAGTTTAAAGTTTGTAACTTATATGTCTTGATAAATTGTTGAGTTTTGTACTTGGTATGTTTTTAATTTGTATATAGTATAAAATATTGTTTAAAAACAAAGGGGCGGATTTTAAAAGGCCCACGCGCGCCTATTTTGCATAGGCCGCCGGCGCGCGTAAAGCCCCCGGATGCGCATAAGTCCCGGGGCTTTCGAAAAGGGGAGGGAGGGGGCGTGTCCAGGGGCGTTCCCGAAACGACGCAGCATTTCGGGGGCGGGCCCGGGGGCGTGGCACCGGCCCGGGGGCATGGTCGAGGCCTCCGGACCAGCCCCTGGGACCGGAGGACGGAGAGGGGCTGCCGGCCGACGCGCGCAAAGTTACGCCTGCTGAAAGCAGGCGTAACTTTGCCGACAAAGGTAGGGGGGGTTTAGATAGGGCCGGGGGGGTGGGTTAGGTAGGGGACGAGAGGGCGAAGAAAAGTTCCCTCCAAGGCTGCTCCGAAATCGGAGCGGCCTCGGAGGGAACAGGCAGGCCGCGCTGGGCTCGGCGCGCGCAGGTTGCACAAATGTGCACCCCCTTGCGCGCGCCAGTCCCAGATTTTATAAGATATGCACGGCTACGCGCGTATCTTATAAAATCCAGCGTACTTTTGTTCGCGCCTGGTGCGTGAACAAAAGTACGCGATCGCGCAAGTATTTAAAATCTGCCCCAAATTATGAATGGTTTTCAGTATAAAAAAATTGCCTTTTTTGCATAGTCAGAGGTGTGAATCTTTATGCAAAATTCTGCAAATTTGCAACATAATTGCTGCAGAATTTTGAAAAATCTGCCACAGAATTTGCTAACTCTTCCAAAGAATCTGAAATAGAGGGCTAAGACCACAGCATTCCCCCCTCCCAAAAAAAAAACACCCTGAAACGTATTTATTGATTTATTTTTTATATATCTATGTGATCCAGTGCTGGCCTCCACCCGCTTCGCAAGCCTTTCTTAATTCAACTAATATTTGCCTTTCCTGGCCCCCCATCTCCCTCCTCTACTGCCTCCAAAACCTTCCCACCCTCCAAATATCTTTAAACTTCCTCCTCAACCAGAATCGTAGATAGTTTGCTGCTATAGCTCATGTTTCTCCTAGAGCTTTCCCATTGGCCATGATAGTTATCTTTTAGGATAGACAGAAATTTTACTTGCAAGGTTTACTGGTTTTTGCCTTCTTCTTCAGAGAGCAGTTCTTTAATATGACTAGCAACAAGCTGCCTATCAATCATCCCCTCTGTTTTTTCCATTTTAAAATATAGGGCAAAAAGAATGTTTTATTAATGTAGGAAGTAGCAAATACAAAACTATACCATCCACATTTTTGTTGCAGGGGGAGGTGATCACAATTAGATTTTCATTACCCACTTATCCATTTTGCACTCAGTGTGCTTTCTTTCTTCTCCTCTTTCTATCAAAGCAGGGAATGAATTTGTAGCCTAAACATAATGACATAATTGTATGATGTGTTCTATTGGCTCAACACACATTTTACAATTTTTCAGCATAATCTTTAAGTCTTTTACAATTGGCTCATTATCAAATGTGGCCTCCTTTGTGCAGGGAATGCTTAAGAACTCTTGCTGAATAGTTGTTTCAGCCAGTCCAATTTTTATTGTGAATTTCCTTAGTCTTACCTGCTCAGATAAGTCCTTAGCTTTACCTTTTGCAGGTAAGAAACTCAGATGTTCAAAATTAGGCTCATAGTAAAACTGAAAGCAATTCAAATTGCAATGAGATGAAGATCTGAAGATATCCTTTGACTTTGAATTTCATCTCCTGAAAGTTATTAAGAACCAGTGGAAAATACAAATGTAACAAAAATCTGATCCTTCTGAAAAACTGCCACATTAGATGGAAGAACCTGTGTAAACGTGTAGGCAATACAACTTATATCTTGATAAAGTACAATTAAAAGTATTTTGCAATCTGTTCAGTTTTCTGATGTAGCAGGACAGCTAAAAATTAACATACTTTATTGATATTACATTGTGATTCAAGAATGTGATTTGTCACAACTTTAAAAAATAACTATAAAGAATTAAGAACTATGAAATATATACATAAAATATTGACTGAGTCCAATACCTGGTTTGTGAATGAAAATAAAACTTGTTTCGATCTTTTATATTTAACATCCTGGTTTTTTCTGCAGTCATTGGATACATAACCATATTTTCAGGATTTGACATGATGCAAACATCATTATCATCACTATAGCAACTTGTCACAAAACTGGAAAAGGTAACCGCTGAAAAATAAATAAAGTAATTTATTTAAAAGGGCTATATTTTGTGATATTATAGTCCAGATTTTATCTCTATCATACATCCATACAATCAGTTTTCTCTCATTTTGATTAATTTCAGCTTTCCTCCATTACATAAAATTCAAGGTCACTTCATCTCCTATCACATCTGTTAGTATTCTGCCTAGGATTTTTTTTCCTTTTCTGCTTTTGTCTCATTGTATGCTACCTCCAATATATTTTCTTTGTTCTCCTATGCTTTTTAAATAAGGCTGTCAAACTTTCAAATGCTGTTCTAAGGGATATTTGTGGGATGCATAGAAGGAGGGGAAGATACATCTGGAAATTCCATTAAAAGTCCATTGAAATGTTTTTGATTGTGTGACATTTTTATGAGAAATAAAATCCCCTTCATGTACCAAAACAAGGGTCTATATTCTTAAATCCAGATAAATTAATGATCTTCTCTGGAATTTTGCCATTCCTTGTACAAAGGATTTTTCCTTATCTTCAAGCACCACCAGAAGACCTACTTCCTTCAGGAAGACCCCAGAGGTAGGCTCAGATCTGGAGCCTCAAGGCATGGAAAAGATGGTGCAGAGAGGAGGGCTTTATATTCATTAGGAAATGGGGAAATTGTGGGGAAAGGGAAAGAATATACTAATGGGATGGACTTCACCTTATCCAGAATGCAACCAAGCTGTTAGTGCTAACAATTAAAAAGAAGATAGAGCAGTTTTTCAACTCGATGGTGGGGGCAAGCAAACAGTCATTCAGAAGTACATAGTTTGGTGTCAGTTATTTTCAAAGTGTATTGTTAAAACAGGGGAATTAAAGTATCCTGATTAAACGGATGTGGGAAAGAGCCAGGAAACTAAGTGGATTTAAATAAAGAGCAGACAAATATGAATTATTCCAAATCACTTGAATCAACTGCTAATAATAAACAGGTTGTGGACAGAAATAAAAAGAACACATTTTGATGTCTATAATAAAATTGACAACCTTCTCTGAACCTTCTCCAGTGCAACTATATAATTTTTGACATGCGGCAACCAGAATTGCACCTCAAAAAAGATATACAGTAGTTGCACAAGAGAAGGTACAGAGAAGGGTGGCCATAATGATAAAGGGGATGGAATGGCTCTCCTATGAAAACAGGCTAAAGAGGCTAGGGCTATTCACCTTGGAGAAGAGATGGATGAGGCGGGATATGATAGAGAACTATAAAATCATGAGAAGACTAGAACAGGTAAATGTGAATCAGTTATTTACTCTTTCAGATAATAGAAGACTAAAAGGCACTCCATGAAGTTAGCAAATAGCACATTTAAAACTAATTGGAGAAAATCTTTTTCATTGGATGCACAATTAGGCTCTGGAGTTTGTTGCCGGAGGATGTGGTTAGGTCAATTAGTGTAGCTGGGTTTAAAAAAGGTTTGGAGAAGTTCCTGGAGAAGTTCATTAACTGCTACTAATCAAGTTGATTTAAGGGTGAATTTTAAGACCTGTGCACATATACACACATTTCCCGGCTCACACACATGGAAACTGTGATTTTATAACATACGCGTGTGTATCTAAGCATGGTATAAAATCAGCTATATGCACGTATATGTGTGCACAATTTTACATCGACGTACACATTTGCCTGCAAATGCTGCCTCGATCAAGTAAGTTATAGTAATTATGCACTGACACAATTACCTGTTTTCCCAGTATGTTCCCAGTTCACCCCAGTAAAGGAGAGGACTTCCTAAACCCCCTAGCTGGCTTGCCTCTCTTTTACCCTATTAGCCCCAACCCTTAAAACCCCGCTGACTAGCCTAGTTTTTTTGTTTCATGACTTACGCACTGTCCATAGCAGAAGTAAAGTTATGTGGATAGGGAGTCCGGTGCACGATGGTGTGCATAAATACTTATACGCTGGTTTCATTCATATTTCCTGGAACACCCATGCCCCACTCAGAACATGCCCATGCCCCACCCCTTTTATGAAAAGAAATGTATTCGGGTACCAGGAGATACATGCATACCCAGGCGCCTCTTAAAATCCACACAGAGCTCGTTGGGCCAATATAACGTGCATATCTCCTGGCTTTGATGCACATAGGGCTTTTAAAATGCATCTGTTAGAGAATAGCCACTGCTATTACTGGCATTAGTAGCACAGGACATATTTAATGTTTGGGTACTTACCAGGTTCTTGTAACCTGGATTGGCCACTATTGGAAACAGAATGCCGGGCTTGATGCACTCTCTGTCTGACCCAGTATGGCACCTTCTTAAAAAGGTGTCAAACTCAAAGTAAATCAATATTTGTAAATCTACCCAAATTTAAAAAGGAAATGCTACATATCCCTAGAAACACAAAAAAATTATGGCAGAAAAAGACCATTACATCTTATCTAGTCTACCGATCCACACTAACTACTGAACTTTACAATCCCTATCACTTCCTCAGAGATAATCTGTGTTTATCCCATGCCTTTTTGAATTCAGATACTGTCCTTGTCTCTACCACCTCTACAGGGAGGCTGTGCTATGCATCCACTACCTCTCTGTAAGGAAATATTTCCTTAGATTATTCCTGTCTATCCCCTTTCACCCTCATCCCATGATCCCTCATTCTAGAGTGTTCTTTCTTTTCAAAGAGTCACCTCTGCTTGGAAAACATGGAGGTATTTACGTGTATCTATCTTATCTCCTCTATCCCGCCTTTCCTCCAGCAAATACAAGTTTACATCTTTAAGTCTATCCACATATGCTTTAGAATGAAGTGCAGTTAGTAGATAATAGAGATAATCCTAAGTAAAAGTCATCTCTGGCAAGCCTACCCATTCTTTGGAGTGATTTCAGGCAAGTAACCCTCAGGGAGGTTACTTCAATAATTTCTAAACTTAATTTGACTTATACCAAAAAAAGGCCCTTGTTCTTTTGATTTTATTAAGGGTTTAAAGGAAGTGACCAAGGATTACTTGGTTCAGATAATAAATAAATAAAAGCTTCAGGGACATGTTGCCAAATAACTAAAGATGGCAACAGTACGACCAGTTCAAATGAAGTTGACATTCCCAGTGAATTTGTTATCCAACTATAACCCCAACTCTAATTTTTCCTCTTTAAGGAAAATACTTTAAAAATGTGTCCTTCTATAGTTAGAATAATTTATGGAAGACCATGGAATTTTAGATAGCCAACAGTATAGCTACGGGAAGGCATATGCTGTAGAAATATTGTTACTTTCCTTATTAGAGTCTCTGTTTTAAAAGCTGGATGGGGGGATTCTGGCATACTTATCTATCTGGATTTATTAGCAGCCTTTGATACCGTTAGCCACGTTAGGCAGTTACATTTATGCGGAATAGGGGGAATGTTCTTATCATGGTTTGCATAACTTTTGCAGAATAGGAGACAAAGTGTTCAGACAGAAGAACTCCATATGAAAGATCCCACAGGGTTCTGCTTTGTCCTCAGTGTTGTTCAGTATTTATCTACAGCCCTTGGGCATGTTACTGGCATCGCTTGTGTGATATATTTTGTTTATGCAGATATACAGTTTTTTTATTTCTCGTCACCCAGGGAGAGTTTTTCCTATGCAACTCCTTTCAAATATTTGTATGCTCTCAATGGTTGGCTAAGAATAGGCTTGCCATGAATCTACGCAAGAACATCCTATTATGGGTTGAAACAAAGTGTGTGTATGTATGTATGTATGTATGTATTTATTTATTTATTTGATAGTTTTAAATGCCAAAACTTTCGTACATAACTTCAAGCCAGTTTACAGAGTTCTTTAAAAGACAATACATAAATAATCAAAGCATTCTTCAAAAAATTAAAACAAAAATTAAAACCTAATTTATGATGCCCAGAAAATTATAATCTCAATGTATTATTTAGAGAAAACCTGCTACCTAAAGCAGCACATAACATGGCAACCCACACATACAGACACTTGCAACTTGGCAGCAGTGCCTCAATATCAGCAGTATCTATCTGCCAATGTTCACAAGAATCTGTTCACCCATTTCTCAACTCAGAGCGGGAGTCACAAACAGGTAGATAAACAGAAAAACAGATGGATGGCCATAACCTCCACATAAGGCATTCTTTATGATCACTTTGAAAAAAACACATACAAATCACTTTAACAATTCAACACTCAGGTGCATAATAGTACAGAAATTGGCTTGATTTAAGCTAGTTATTTCTGTATACAGCATAAAATTAACTAAAATGTACAGTAAAAGTTTTGGCAGTGCATTGGCAGACCAGTTGAAAATCAGTGGTCAAGTGGCTGGCAGTGAGTTGTTCAGTGGTTGAGATGGATAGTTCATTATTTTACCAATAATTTTAATAAATTTGCAATTGCACAGAAGGTGTCAAATTTACACTTTTTTTTACTGTAAAGAATTAAGAGATTTCACATTATCAGAATTATGTTACAAATTGAAAGGGTATATCTCAGAGAATGTATCCAGAAGTGCATATAACATGCTTTTGTATAGGGATATCTATGTTACATGTAAAAGAGTTAGTGTCTACAAAGTATACATTTACTCTATGTCCCCTTATTGTTTCAGTCATAACTCATTCAGTTCTCTGCCTTTGCACAAATCTGCTGCTCTTTCCTGGCCTCATACTCCCTTCATTATCACACATCACAAATGGCATGGTTCTTAAGCAGACTCTCTCCCTTCCCTTCACATACACCTACTGCTCTTCTCCAGTCCCACATCCATTAGCATTACAGTCAGGGTCCCTGGTCTCCTGCAATTCTGCAGCTGCCACAAAATCTGCCTCTTCCCTTGGGTTTGACCATCTCAGCAAAAATGCCGTGGGAGACCAGCAACAGTCTCCCTCCCAACTCCTGCATGCTAAGTAGGACGAGGAGAGCAGTGGGCTGCTTCCTACTTTCTTGCCACAGGGGGCTTTGCCAGCAGCAATTAAAGTCCCTCCCTCCACACTCTGATTAAGGTCAGGAAAGGGATTATAGCAGTCCCACGGCGGGCTGCTTCCAGCTCTCATAGCAGTCCCACGTTGGGCTGCTTCCAGCTCTCTTGTTGCAGGGGCCCTGCCAATAGCAATCTAAGTCTCCAGCCTTCTCCCACCAACATGCAGATTAGAGGGTAGGGATTAGAGCAGTGGGAGCATATAATCAGGCTGCATCCATCACTCTTGCTATGGGAGCCTGAGCACAGCTTTCATACACCTGGTGGAAAACAAAGCCAGATAGTCGAAAGCCATAGTCAGGTTCCAGCAGCAAGAGAAGAAGCCTGATGTGCTCCTGCTACTCTAATCCTCTTCCTGACATTGAATCGACATGGGAGGGGGGGCGGGGAGGAGAAGTACTGGGGAAGAGGATGGTGTGGGGGTTGAATATAGGTAAAGGAAGGAATGGTGGTGGGGAGACAATAGTGAAGGGATGGGTGGTGGAGGGGCAGCAGGGAATGAGAGGATCAAAGAGGGATCAGGAGGGAGAGTGAATGAGCGGCGATGGAGGTTAAATACCAAGTTGGGAGAAATGTGTGGGAATGGGATAAGAGTGAATTAGGTGATCAGACTGGGTGTGGAGAGGAGGAAGAGGGGATGGGGCAAGAGGGAATGAGGGAATCAGAATGGGAAGGCTGGAGACTAGTGAGTGATGGGACAGGGGGGCATGAGTGAGTGAAATTGCAAGAGCTGTGGAGTGTGAGTGAGGGGAGTGGAAGAGGGAGTGCAGAGAGATAGAGACAAAGTGAGATAAAGGAAGGGACTCTCAATGAGGGGAAAGGGGGTATGAAAGAAGGGATTGCTTTTGAGGCGACGGGTGTCATTGAATCTTGATTCTGGGTTCCTTTCCCCCAGTTGAGGATCTCTTCTTTCTCCTTCATCTCCTTAATCTGCCTTACCTCTCCTCCATTCATTCCCTTTCCCTCTGATCCCTGTCTTCCCCTCAGTCCTGTGCCTCAATGCTTTTTCCATCCTCTATCCTTCTACCTCTCCTGCCAGAGATCCCTTCTCTAAAACCCCCTCCCTCCTCATCTTCCTGATTCCCCTTTTCTCCATCCCCTTCCTCCCTTTTCAGGACCATCACTAAGATTCTTCCCCACCCACACACACCAAAAAAAACCCCAAAACCCAAATAAATTAACTGGACACAGAAATGTCAGAAAAGGACTTTATTTTTAAGAAATAAAATAAATATGTGTATTAATAAATATGCAAATATATGCATAATGTTGCCAATTAGTCACCATATTTGCTAACTCTTGCCATAGAATCTTGAAAAATTTGATGTAAGAAACCGGGGGCACTCATTGCAGCCTTACATGCCTCAAGTAGCATAACAGTTATGGAAGCACCCTATGTTTGTGATGGCAATGCTAGCAAGTCACGATTTCACATAGCTTCTATAATATGCCAACATTGGTTAAACCCACATTACAATTTCTCAGGAAGGGCAAGACCAATGACAATGGGCAATCCATAAGTTTCAGTGAAATTCCTTTGGTGATTTTTGCATGTGAGGAAGATCACAAACAGGACAGACAGAAGGAAGGATAAGGCCATGACATAAGGTATTTTATTACAGAAAGAATGCCTAATAAGGTGGGTTTAGTAGTTTTCAGAAAACTGCAATTTTAAAGTTTACTGAAAATTGTGAAACCCTGCTTATTCACATTCATATTATATTTCTGATATTAATGAGAATTTTGTAATTTATATGAATAATTTGGTTTGACTATGTTCTGATGTAAATGGGATAATTTTATTTTTCAAGAAAAGTAAACTTTTATAGTTATAACATTTGTCACATATGATTACACTTTGATATAATTCTCTGGTAAGACGTTGCAACTGGGAGTATTGGAGGTTGCTCTTTAGAAAACTGCTTCTCTCAAGTCCAGTGCATCACTGTAGTATTTGATCAATATATCAGAGTGAATGTAGAAAAAAACTGGAAAATGGAAGTTCAAGCAAACATTAAATCTGATGAACTTGATACTGTGCCAAGAAAGTCATAACATTACTATTAAAGAAGCAACTAATAGAACTATATGAAACTATTGAGATGACATATACCAATTCTGTAATGTAGAGTCAATTGGAAAACTAAAGAGCCACGTTAAAGAGAATAAAAGGGAAATGACTAGGAAAATGTGTCTAAATCCTAAGGTCCATTCATTTACTTTCTTTTACTGTCTAGTGCATCCTATTATAAATTGTATACTGACCTTGAAGTTTCATGAGTCCAGACACTGATGGATAGCTCATTATCCTGTGCCAAGGAGTTTGGGGCCATTGACCTGGTGCTGAAGTAAATATAGGCCAGATAATTCCAACACGGCCTTTCAGGGGACTTCGTGGAGATCGATCTCGTGAAGTTGGATCTGCTGACATAGGCTTGATTCTGTCCTTTAAACAGTCAAAAGCTGTGCTGGTAGCAACAATATCTGAATTTCGAAGTTCTATATAATTTTGAAAATGGGGCTGGTCACCTGAAAGTTCATACACAATTGGCAGAAGACCAACAACATTATCTATCAGTGTTATGTTCTCTATTAGTATGCTGTTTGCAACATGAAACATGACACCATAGTCATAGTTCTTGAATGACAGGAAGCCAGATATTTTGGTACAGTTCTGAAATCCATCTCCGTGGTATACGTGAACACCATGAAGACTAGAATGGGCCACATTATCAGCCCATTGCCTCTCCATTGGGAAACATTTCTGCCCCCTAATATGGAAGGCTATGCGCTCTGATCCTGCTACAGCATTTGCAAGTAAGAAGGCATCATCAGTCAGTCTTACATTGATGCCAGCCACCCAACTCTGTACTGTATCCATCTGCTTGGTTAAAACTACTAGATTTCTGACGAGAGTATGATTCAGACCTTCTACGTTAATGCCATTGCCAACTGTGCTGAATATCACATTGTCCTTTAAAAAAATGCCATTAGTTGCTACCACTTGAATACCACCCCCGCAGCTGTGGTGAATGCTGGAGAAGGTTATAGAAGATCCAGTGGGGGCATTATTAAACTCAACAGCTGAAAACTGCAAAGATCCAAAGTTCAGAATTTCCACATTTGAAAGCTGAAGAATGCCTGCAAAGTAATAACATCAACTTTTAGAGGATTACAGATGATAGTAAGAAAAATGATTACAACTGCAGTAAAAAAAATAACTATATAGTTAATGGTGAAGATAAAACTTTGACTATAATCCAATATTGTAACCCAAATCTTATTATTTCAAAAATATATATTTTGTGAAATACATTTACCTACATTTCCTAATTGCTTCTTTTCAATAAATGGCAGTATATTTATTTATTTAACAGTATTTTCATGCATATGCTATCTGTGCACAATCCAAGCAACTCACAAGCAAGCCCTGCACAGATGAACTGAGATGTTTATTCAATATCCCAATCAAAGGTATCAATGTCAGAACCTCAAGAGGGGTTTTTATAATAAGGCTGATGTACTTAACAGGATGGGTGAAAATGATTGCATGCATGTAGTTCTTATGATACCTCATGAAAGGGAAGAGGTGTTTTGGAATATGAAACCCTTCAGAAACAATTATCAACAAAATATGTGAATAAGTTTTAACCCATGGACTTTACATCAAGTTTCAAAAGAAAAAGTACAAGCACACTTTTGCATTGTAACTTGCCTCAGATATAAAGCAATTACTTTTTGGGTGGATAAAATTTTGCTGGAAAAGTGAGATGAAAATGCATAGAGATGAAAATGCAATCCATGTGTGCACCTTTCCTCCTCTAACCTAAACACGACCACAGAAGTGCCTACTCTTAATAAGACTAAAAGCATGTGCGTTGTGGGATGCAGTGCATACGTTTAGTTGTGCTGAGAGAGGGCAGTTTTCAGACAGCTAAATTATGCAAGTAAAAAGCTTTTTATTCATATCAATTGAAAATTGCCCTCTAAATTCCTTTAATTACAGTGGTGAGTAAAATATGCACGCAAATACTGAATGTGATGACGGCCAGGTATCTCAACTGTTGCCATGACTCCTATATCCTGCAATACTCTGCCCTCTTAGAGCAATTTGAAGAGGACCATTATATTCAAGGGTGGCTGCTAGGTAAGTACTTCTTTATCTAAAAAAATGTTTGTGTGCATTGTATTACAGAGACCTTAAGAGCAATACTTGTTTGAAGGAGAAGGTCAATACTGGGAGAAGTAGTCTACCAATTACGAACACTTGGAAAAGGACCCTACTGCAAATTTTAACTGCCATACTTATCACAAAATAATTACTTGCTTAGGACTTTTTACTTACTGATTAATTCTGCTACTACAACTAACAAATTCTACAAGTTACCTCTTAAATCAGGTAATCCTTTACCTTATGAAAATTCCATGGTATCAAAGAAAGAATGCAATAAAAAATATACATGGACCAAGAATTGGGATTGCATCATAAGCAAAATGAGTAAACCAGTGGCATAACTAGATGTAGTTGTGCCTCTCTCTTCATGTCACTGCTGGCACCTTTCCTCATCTATTAGCTCCTGACCTGGGCGAAACTGCTGAGGTTGGTCCTGCATTCGATGGCAACAGTAACAGTAAAGAAATGTGAGGCTGACCCAGCATGCCCTCATATGCCCCACATTCACTATTGGCCACAACAGCTTCTTATGCTTTATGGAAGCTTTGTGTCCCTTTCTGGGCTATTCCTATGGCAGATGCCCTGCCCATTCAACTCTTGGTATACTAACCAATGCATATTTAGGTTTCTCTCCCATTCCTGACCCTGAGACCATGGGTTCGATGGCAGCATGTAACAAAGGAAGATCCTCGCAGGAAGGGTTCAAAAACGGTATTATGTATACACAATTTTAAAACAGCAGTGACATGGCCGGCAGAGTCTTGTTACTCACAGTTTTAGATCTCAAGGTTTCACAAAACAAGGGATGTTACAGTTTCTATATGCTACACTTCTCTTGCCTTGGGGTTGCTGGCTCGGTCCATTAAGTAGTGGCTGATCCACAGCATAGGAGTTCACACGTAGTGATGACAGGAGATGTACACTGATAATTAAGGGTGGGTACCACCAGCCCCTTTTGGATCTTGTGCTCGGACCTTACCCCAGTCATGTGCCTGGGGCAAGGTCAGGTCGGCTAAATTACAACTTATCCAGCTAAGTAGTGCCTTTGCTGCTACTTACTTAGATGGATAAATTTGAACTTATCTGAATAAGTAGCAGCACTTATTTGGCTAAATCCTAGCCGCAGGTGCTACTTAACTGGATAAGTCCGAAAAGTGGTAGAGAGTCCATCAACCTAGGGCAAGAGAACATTGTAGAAATCTCATCTTTGTGTGACTTTCCTGACTCCAAATGATGTTAAATCTTCACTGAGGTCTACTGTGCTGTTTGTCCGTTGCACTCTGCATGTAAAACTGACCCCAAAACCCTACATCACTACCAAAACCTCACCTTGAGTTACTAGCTGGCCCTCCTATAGCAGTATAAATAGGTGACTACTATGAGGGCCACCCTAGAGGGTCTCTCTTTCTGGATTTCTCTCTACTCCACTCGACTCCTCTCCTCTCCTTTCCCCTCTCCCTCTAACCAAGCCCAAAATGCAATTTGCAATCTTTATCACAAATTGCATTACGGCCATTTCAGGCATTTTACACAGCTTAACACCAGGAAAAAGGTGTAGTTATTTCCGGCATTAAAAACATGCGATAACATGTGTTACACTATCACACAGTGCAATAATACCCATCGTTTTCATTAATCCCACCAAAACCATCCCCAATCGCACCCTTTTGAAAAATTTGCATTCGCACCATGTGCTACCATAACTATCGTGTGTGTTATGGCACTAACACATGCATTATAGCATTTTCACGGGCGTTAACACTATAAGGCATTTTGATGAATGACCCTGGCAGTTTTTCTTCTCAGGTTTCTCTGGTTCTCATGGATTTCTGTGATATCCACACTTCCCCAGCATGGCCTCCTCTCCTCTCATTGACTGTGTCTCCTGCTCTATGCTTGTATGAAGCCATAGACAGGAAGCTAGAAGGTAGACTATATGTGCTAGTAGGCTTGATCCATGCCTGCATCATTAGCAGCTTTAGGGAGCTAGGGAGGGGTGGAGCAACACAGCAGCAGCATCATTGGCTGCTAACTAGTGGGAGCATATGAGTACCAGCCCATGTTCACTATACTCCCCCTTATACTGTGCTGAGTCTCTCCAGCACACAATATATATCCCCTTACACAATTGGAACTATCAAAATTATTGCAATATGCATAACATTATGAATGAATACTAGATTTTCAAACTTGCCCACAACCCACATGCTTTTAATAGTCCTTGTCTGTGCTTTGTTCATAGACAGGTGCCATCAGGATATGGAGTTGTCAATCTGCTTTCTAGGCTCTGTCCTGGGGAGCCCAAGAGGGACAACCTGACTCCAGGTGGTCTCCAGGGATTATTCTGCCCATTAGGGATGCCCACCCTGAACTAGTGATTTCTACCACTTCTGTACTGGCAAGAACTTTGTCCATCCAGTCTGGCTCCCAATTTTCCCAGTCCTTTTAAGACAGTTCATTCTGTTCCTGCCACTGGTGCAACATTTTAGGGCCAATCCAGTCCTTAGTTTGCCAGTCATGTATTCCAGATGTTGCTTTTTTTTGCCTTGGAACTCTAGTGGGGTACTATGGTTGGCTTGTAGGATGGGTTTGACTCTCCCATATCAAAGCGGAGGACCACCTCTGAATATCTTCCCAAGTCTCAGTCACTCACAGCAAACACATCCGAGTACTGCAGCAAGATGGATACCAACTGGTCCTGCTGGCTAGTTGTGAGGGACTCCCTTGAAGCAGGTGAATAGGAAAAGTCATCAGGTCACTCCACTGGACTCAGGATGTGAAGAGGTCCTTTGTTTCTTTGATGTCCATTTCTCTGATGGCTGGAAGTGTCAAGGTAGGTTATACTTCTACCAAAATCCCTAAATATGCTCCTTTTCAATGACGATTTGCAGACTCAGAGGGAATTTTTGACTCCATTTTTACCAGTGCACTGCCATAATTGATGCCTTTTCCTAGGTTCAGAGGTTTAAGCACAGATTCAGTTTCAGACTTGAAAATATCTTCAACATTTCACACCACACATTCACTCTCTGAGGGTAGAGTAGAATCTACTTTCAACATTGCTTAAGTAGAAGTGTAGACAGCTTTAGGCCCTCCAGTAATGTGTGCAGGTACAGGATCTATCCAAAGAAACACTTTTCACAAAAGACTGCATGGTGACATCTGCAGCATGTAGGAAATCCAGTCTAAGCAATACTAGATTGGAAATCAGGGCTTCTAGCACTTTCCATGGGATCCTGTGGTTACAAATAAGATCACTTGACTCCTGCTTCAGCCTGCCTCACATTATTAGTCTCTGAATGGTCACAGGTTGGGTGGTGGTATTTTCTGGCTAGGGAATCTAAAACTCTTCTAGGACAACTGTGGCCAATTGAAGTTTCTGTTAACATATCATTGAGGTCAATTAGCATTGTATACTGGGTTCTTTACTTGTTACCCGGCCAATGACAGGGGGTGATTTTAGATCCACTGTGGGTTCTTCTTTCTTCTGGATGCCCAGCTCAGGGGTCACTTGTTTCACTGATATCCCAGCTGTTGAAGGGTTAAATAAACAGGTCATTGCAGGAGGACTGGAATTATGTGATCAGAAGTCCACTCTTGGTCTCCTGAATGTCAGAGGGGTTTCTCTTCCTCACCCTCATAGCATGTGTGTGATGTTAGTGATTGAGCCTTGCAGTCTGGAGACTCCAGCTTTGGATCCTTCAATTTTTAGAGTCAGAAATGCCAACTTGTTACAAATCTGATTCATAGTCTTCAGTAGTTGTCTTTGCTCAGCAGCCTGTTCTACTCTACTGCAGGAGTCTTAATTCTTTGGGGATTCAAGTTATACTACTCACTTGATAGGTCTCTTTATCTGGTTAAGTATGTACCCAAAAAACACTTTGGGTACAGCTTTTCCCTTCCGCTTCTCATCCTAGAATTGCCTAGAAGTTGTATTTGTGTGCCTTGACTAGGTGCTGGCATTTCTGAATTGTCAGGAGGTACTGATTCATGACTTTATAGGTTGTCCACTGATTTTTGAGACACTTGAGAAAGGCACCAGCTGCAAATTGATCTTGCAGTTGAGGTCTACTCTAGCTTTGACTTCGGTGACTAGGCGGTAATAATCTTTAAACAATGAATGCAAAAATGCAACAAATGATGCCATTTTCAGATCTTTCTGAATGGAACAAATAAAAAATAGCATCCAACAAAAATACCAGAAAATGTTCAGGTATTTTTGTATTTATTGCATTTTTTTAAAAATTGGGCCTCTAGTGGCCAGATGCCAAGGCCTAGTCCAAGGCCGGGCCCAACACCAAAGCCTAGACCCAGCACCAAGGCATAGCACTGAGCTGGAGCTGAGGCATAATCCCAGGCCAAGCCCAGCATCAACCCCGGGGCATGCTTGGAGTGGGCTGGGTCCTTGATTAGTACCAGGACTGAACAGCTCCCACCCCGGCCCCCTAATTACCCCCTTCCCAGATCCAGCAGCAAAATGGGCAGGAGCAATGCTTAGTCGCTCCTGCCCAGGTCCTGGTGTTTAAAAATGGTTCCAACACCTGGGGACAGCACTGAAGTGACATCTTTTTTCCAGCTTCCTTCAGTGTGGATGGTACCATTTTGTTGTAAGCTGTAGAAATGTACAGCCATATAACAAAATGAAATAGACCACAATGGAGAAAGGCACCTTTGGTATCATCCCCAAGTGGAAGGAACCATTTTTAAAATGCCAGGAACTGGTTGGCAGCGACTGGGCATTGCTTCTGCCCGTTTTGCTACTAGATCCAGAAAGACAGTAAGAGGAGGCTGGGTTGGGAGCTCCTTGTCTCTAGCATTTGACAAGGACCTGGCCCTGGCTCACTCTGGGCATCCCAGAGTGTAGGCTCCAGCACTGGGCCCTGCCTGGGCCTAGGCCTCAACACTGGAGCTAGGCCTTGGTACCAGGCCCAGCCCTGGGCTAGGCATTGGAGCCTGGCTCAGGGTAGTTTTTGGCCTGTGATGGCCAGCCAGGGCCACCAGAGGTTTGTTTTGTATTTTCAGTAGTTCTTTTTATTTTTTGGCTTTTTTTGGGTTTTTTCTGTTTGGCAAACAAACCAAACACAAAAAAACCCCATTAAACAAACTGAGAAAAAATGAAAAACAAAAAACCCAAAATGAAAAAATGAACCAAACCAATCATTTTTGGGCTGCACATCCCTTTAAAATGCAATGATGACAGGGGATGAACATTAGCAAGTAAGAGTGGGTACCACCAGCCTCTCCTGGTTCTTTGGATGGCCCACACAGTCTCTTCATTGGGATGTGCTTTTCCCAGCATGGGTTTTCCTATGCAGGGACCTTTCCTCTAGAGAGTCACAGCTACCCACTTGGAGTTTCTCAGGCTTTCCTGCCTCTAACTGACAAGGAATATCCCTAATTTGACAGTAAACATGCAATAACTAACAACACAGCAACTTTACTAATCACACTCATAGTTTCAGGTCTCTCTTTTTCTCTCTCTCTTAGTTTCTCAGGTTCCTCTAGTCCTCCTCCTATCATGTGATGTCCACAACTCCCACAGCAGACCTTCTTCTCCTGTCATTTGCTGTGTCTCCTGTCCTCTGCGTGCATGCACTCACAGCTGGGAGCTAGAGGGTGGGCTATAGGAGCTGTGTTCTCTGTCCGCACCATTAGCAGTAGCAAGGAGTCAGGAAAGGGTAGAGCAGCACAGAAGCAGCAGCAATAGCTGTTATGTGGTGGAGGCAAATAAGCTTTAGCCCAGGTTCACATAACCTAAGCTTTAAAAATATATACTAATTAAGACACTAGACATGGAAGGATGACCTTTTCCCTATCTTTCTGTTACTTATGATCAGGCCGAGTTTTCATTATTATATGTCCTTAAATAGCAAGTAAAAAGATCCATCAAAAACATATATATTTATGTCTCTTAGCCCTATCATTTTCTAAGCAATTCTGTAGCAAATATGTGAAAACAGAATTTTATGCATTGGCATAAGGTAAATTAACTTTCATAAGATGTCACACTCACTCTGTGAAATCCAATATTATTATAATGATCTTCAAGTTCTCAACCTCATCTCAAGTAAGAATCACTGCCATCCCTGTAACATATTTCAGTGAGGGATCACTCTTCTTAACATTGGAATTAGTCAATAATCTCGATGTCTTTTCATTTTTCCAACTAAAACAAATGGATAGTATCGCTCTCATAATTGGAATTATGCTTCAGTGGTCTGTGCTTTACTCATCTTACCTGGAAATCCTGTTGTACTGTTATTTTTCATCTGTCCAATTAGAAGCCTTCCAGAGCAACCTACATCAGGTCTGATCTGTACATTTCGTGTTAGAAGTCCAACCTCAGCAGCTAATTGGATGCGCCTGTTATCTTCTATGTTGTACATACTTCCTTTGGTGGGGGCAGAAGAGAAACATGTTATATTATTTCAATCATGTCAGCAGAGGACATTGAATCTGACAACCAAAGTATCTCTCCCCTCGGAGGTTACACTAGAATTGAGGCTTATCCTTTCCACAGGCTCTCCCGTACATGAGCATCAGCAGAGAAATGAAAAGGCAGTCAGTCTATTTGTGATTCTCTGTTCCCTTTATTTATTTATTTATGAGCATTGGATATTCCGCCTTTTCCCAAAGTCGGCCTCAAGGCGGATTATAATAAATTTAAATGAACAGAACACAGAGAGCATTTTATCAATAATCTGTCTTGTGCCTTCAATAAGGGAGTCTATTTGGCTGCTCTGAATAAACTCAAGATTTATTTATAAAACCTTAACAGAACAGTTTCACATAGAAATCAGGCTTACAATTTTTTTAAAGATGCTTTGCATCTATTCCTTATATAAAGACCAGAATGCTTATTTTCCTTGAAATCTTCCCAACTGTAAAGTTAGGATTTTTTTTTCTTTTTGTAGGGGATTCTGCCTGAATCTAGGGTTAACAAAATTGTTCTTATACCCTGGCAAACATCCCTTGCCAGGTATGCACTTATAACATATGTTAAGGGCACCTGATGGTCATTGAAATAAACAAATAAAACATACCAATACATGTTTTGAAAGCACATAGTATAAGCTCTGCAAGTATATGGCTCAAATTCATTTTTATAAGATATCTTGTGAAGTTTACTTAAACTCTCCATGCTTGAACTATAAGGATTAGAGATGTGAATCGTGTCCTCGATCGTCTTAACGATCGATTTCGGCTGGGAGGGGGAGGGAATCGTATTGTTGCCGTTTGGGGGGGTAAAATATCGTGAAAAATCGTGAAAAATCGTAAAAAATCGAAAAAACGTAAATCGCAAAACCGGCACATTAAAACCCCCTAAAACCCACCCCCGACCCTTTAAATTAAATCCCCCACCCTCCCGAACCCCCCCCCCAAATGACTTAAATAACCTGCGGGTCCAGCGGCGGTCCGGAATGGCAGCGGTCCGGAACGGGCTCCTGCTACTGAATCTTGTTGTCTTCGGCCGGCGCCATTTTCCAAAATGGCGCTGAAAAATGGCGGCGGCCATAGACGAACACGATTGGACGGCAGGAGGTCCTTCCGGATCCCCGCTGGACTTTTGGCAAGTCTTGTGGGGGTCAGGAGGCCCCCCCCAAGCTGGCCAAAAGTTCCTGGAGGTCCAGCGGGGGTCAGGGAGCGATTTCCCGCCGCGAATCGTTTTCGTACGGAAAATGGCGCCGGCAGGAGATCGACTGCAGGAGGTCGTTCAGCGAGGCGCCGGAACCCTCGCTGAACGACCTCCTGCAGTCGATCTCCTGCCGGCGCCATTTTCCGTACGAAAACGATTCGCGGCGGGAAATCGCTCCCTGACCCCCGCTGGACCTCCAGGAACTTTTGGCCAGCTTGGGGGGGGCCTCCTGACCCCCACAAGACTTGCCAAAAGTCCAGCGGGGGTCCGGAAGGACCTCCTGCCGTCCAATCGTGTTCGTCTATGGCCGCCGCCATTTTTCGGCGCCATTTTGGAAAATGGCGCCGGCCGAAGACAACAAGATTCAGTAGCAGGAGCCCGTTCCGGACCGCTGCCGTTCCGGACCGCCGCTGGACCCGCAGGTTATTTAAGTCATTTGGGGGGGGGTTCGGGAGGGTGGGGGATTTAATTTAAAGGGTCGGGGGTGGGTTTTAGGGGGTTTTAGTGTGCCGGCTCACGATTCTAACGATTTATAACGATAAATCGTTAGAATCTCTATTGTATTGTGTTCCATAACGGTTTAAGACGATATTAAAATTATCGGACGATAATTTTAATCGTCCTAAAACGATTCACATCCCTAATAAGGATTTGATCTCAAAGGAGTTTCGCCATACACATAGAATGTGAGAAACTCTTAAAGACAATGAGGAGAGTTCTGTTAAAGAACTGAAGGTAAAGAAATAAAACAAGCAAAAAGTGGAATTACTAAATTTATTTTGCTTATTATTTGCTCACAACTGAATCATTCAATAAAAACAAAGTTTAGAATTTGAGGGATAGAATAAAAAGTTTGAAGTTCACTGTTTTTTGGGTTTTTTTTAGAAATATAAATTGTTTTAAGAAATGTGCAATTTAATTAGAAAGATGTATTGCTTTTCATAATTCAAGACTATTTTCCTTAATAAAAATATTTTGAAAAATGTTTAGGTTAATAATATGAACAAGTCAAATGTAAAGGTTCTTGTCCACAGGAACGACCTGAATTTCTGCAGTGTAAAATTGCCCACAATGAAACATTCAGGAAAATACCAATAAAACAGATATAATTAATATTGATATATCAATTGTATCAAGGACTGATATTTTATATGTAACTTCTCTGGATTTTGTTTGTTTTGAAAATCTGCATTACAATTATCAATCCTGCCCACCAGCAACTACCTAGATTTTAAGTAGGTTTTGAGGATCATAGTCTACGGCTGTGACAAGCCTGCCTATCTTATTTGCAGTTTTAGCTCTGTGATTTATTTTGTGCATGGTTGTATAATATGGGGTAGATTTTATAAACATGTGTGCGCACGTCCATGTGCGCCCGATTTTATAACATGTGCGCGCAGGTGTGCGCATGTTCTAAAATCAGGGGTCAGCACACGCAAGGGGGTGCACAGTTGGGCACCCTGCGCACGCCAACACCGGTGGCCTTCACCCGTTCCCTCCCAGGCTGCTCCAATTTCGGAGCGGCCTGGGAGGGAACTTCCCAACCCCATACCCTAACCTCCGTTCCCCTTCCCCTAACCAACCCACCCCCTATCCCTAATCTAGGCCCTCCCCAAAAAATAGTTTTACCTGCTGCACCTATCTAGGGGCAGGCGCAGGTTGTGCGCACCAGCACCCGGCCGGCACGTGATCCTCCGACAAAGCGGCAAATGGCCGCTGTGCTGGAGGCCTCCTGCCCCACCCCTTTCCCAAAGCCCCGGGACTTAGACACATCTCGGGGCTTTACGCTCATCCTTTCTAAAATAGGCCCGGAGCGCGTAGGCTTTTTAAAATCTGGCCCTATATCCTGGCTGTGCTATGGAAATAATAAAAAGTTGGAGAAGTATATGCTTCCAGAAAAAAAAAACACAAAGCAGGTGCATGTTTCATAGTCTGCATGGGTTTCAATATTTTTTATGATTCTCTAAAAAGCTTAAACAGTACATTACATGATGTAGGCAGGGCTATTGACTCAGTGGGAGGGTCTAGCACTGCAACAGCAGGATGGAAGCAAGAAAAAATAAATAGGTAAATTAACATTTTAGATACATTTTCTGAATGTAAATGGTCTTGTTTTGTAGGGATGTGCAGAGCAAAATTTTATGTTCATATTTTTTATGTCCGAAAGGGGGTCCCACTTGCGGCCAATATGGACATAAAAAAAATCCAATGAGTTGGGTATATGTACATATGTGCAAAAAAAAAATTTAAACCCCCTCACCCTCCTTAATCCCCCCCCCAGACTTACCACAACTCCCTGGTGATCGAGCGAGGAGTGAGGACGTCATTTCTGCAATCCTTGGCGAGAAGCATGTGACGTCGGTGGCACGTCGAGTGACGCGGCGTCACGTGATTCCCGGCGAGTTCGCGCCGGACGGCTCGTTCGGCCCAAAAAGAACTTTTGGCCAGCTTGGGGGGGCCTCCTGACCCCCTCAAGCTGGGGGGCCTCCTGACCCCCTCAAGCTGGCCAAAAGTTCTTTTTGGGCCGAACGAGCCGTCCGGCGCGAACTTGCCGGGAATCACGTGACGTCGCGTCTGAGTGACGCGGCACCACGTGATTCCCGGCTCGTTCGCGCCGGACGGCTCGTTCGGCCCAAAAAGAACTTTTGGCCAGCTTGGGGGGGCCTCCTGACCCCCCCAAGCTGGCCAAAAGTTCTTTTTGGGCCGAACGAGCCGGGAATCACGTGACGCCGGCGTCACTCGACGTGCCGCCGACGTCACATGCTTCTCGCCAAGGATTGCAGAAATGGCGTCCTCACTCCTCGCTCCATCACCAGGGAGTTGTGGTAAGTCGGGGGGGGGGGGGATTAAGGAGGGTGAGGGGGTTTATATTTTTATTTTGGCTCAACAATCGCGATTTCCCACATATCGAACATATCTATGTTCGATATGTGGGAAATCCGATCGTTTATGTCGAATCAATTTTTTAAGTAAAAAAAAAATATGAGTTGCGTTTTACTAATGCGGTCAATCCGAATGCACACCCCTATTATTTTGGTTTCCCTCTTCATAATAGTTTGTCTTACAAAAACTGGTACAAATACATTGTGAGTATTTGATGGGAGTTGGAGATGATATTTTTGTGGGTTTTTATGGGTTTTTTGGGGGGTTTTTTATTGTAACCACTTTGAATTATGGATAAAGCAGAAATCAAATTAAGCAGAAAGCAGCATAAACATGACTACAGAGGGAGAGACAGAAAAACTACCAAAACTATAGGTACATTCGCACGTTATGACATGTGTCTAAAAACTATGATTGCTTTTAAATGATTATGAGACTTATAACATCTACAATGTGTGTGTTTCTTTTTCCCCCAAAAATTTTATGCTGAAACCAAGAAGGTCAATATTCAGCATTACATAAGTTATTCAGGTAAGTTTAGTATATTCAGGGGGATGGCTAAAATTATTCGGATAAAACTTTAGGCAAGTATATTCAGTGGGAATTGTGTCCTGTTCAATATCCATGACAAGTTATCTGGCTAACTTTAGTAGGATAATTTGTCCGCATCCCAGTTTACTGAATATGGACCTTTATATCTCTGTATAACTGGAGTGTTAGTCAATTCTTGTAGGCTTGAGAGTCTATGTCCTAACAAATGATGCAAAAGAAGTATAAAATATTTAAATATATGAAAATCTAGCAGTTGCAGCACAGTGACTTGAGGCTGAAAATAAGCTGCAAGTTCCTCCTATATCAGAAAATAAAAAGAAGTAAGATAGAAAGCAGCTTAACTGATCAATAAATTGGTAAATATTCATAGATATTTGTTTGCAAAACAAAACAGTGGCTATTTTATAAGTCAACTTAATTATTACCTGATATTAATTAAGTTGACTTATAAAATAGCCACTGCTATTACTGACAACAGTAACATGGAATAGACTTAGTTTTGGGGTACTTGCCAGGTTATTGTGGCCTGGATTGGCCACTGTTGGAAACATGATGCTGGGCTTGATGGACCTTGGTCTGACCCAACATGGCATGTTCTTATGTTCTTATTTATTTGGTATATTTTCACTAGAGAAAGTTCCAGTATATGTGAAAAGAATATATATCTGCATATAATTTAAAAAAATTATTGAAATACACTGTATGGAATAGAGACAGATTATTCTTATATCTTTTTATCATGGTTGCAAATACTGCTGATAACCTGCCAGTAACAGTGGAAATCCATAGTTGGCATGGATGATCAAGGGAATCTTATAACATCTGCAGGGCTGGATTTAAAGTTTTGGTGCACATAGGCAAAGTGACATGGTAGCACCCTTTCAAGCTGTGCCAGCACGTGGCCATAAAGCAAACAAAATCAGGCTCATCTTTCATCTGGATATTTGGTGCCTTCAAAATTTGTCACCCTAGGCAGTTGCCTAGGTTGCCCATGCCTAAATCTGGGCCTGGAAAGCTGTATTATTACAATATACTTGAAATCAATTCATATCTATTGATATCAGATATCAATAGATCTTTCTCAGATACAGTACAATAAATTCTTAACAAGGAGGGGGTCTAGAACTTAGCATCTTCTCGTTCCCATTTGTCATATCAATGTTCTGTGGGGTAAATGTAGGCATCTCTCTTTCCTCTACAATGATTATGTGAAATTGGTCTTGATCTAGTTTTCAAATAGAGAAAATAAGAAGTAGAACTAAAATTAATTAGCTTAGAATGCAATGCTGAGGGTCACCTAGATGTTCAAAAGTTAGTTTGTTCCATGCAATTTTTAACATTTGGGGTTATTACATTAGAGCGTTTCATTTTACATCAGATTCAAAAGGGGAAGAGACTAGTTTTCTTGTTAACAGAAGAAAAAGAATGAAAAGTTGTCTCAGTTTAAATACTGTACAGAATAAAAAAATAGATGTCCCTACAGCTAGTTGTTTCAATGTATGTCCTTACCAATATGTCTGTATTGAAGACGCTCCTGGATTCTAATACCATAGCCATTGATCTCTTTAAGGGTGACCAATTCTGCTTCATGAGCGTCATAAGAAGAGGGACCGATGACAATGTTTTCACCAGGATTCCAGTCTACTGCATCATTCAACACAATCCTGTAAAGTCATGACAAGTAAAAGGAATCACTATTAAAAACACTTTTTTCTTCTGATAGCTGGGGACAGACAAATCTTCAGTGCCATTTTCTTTTCTGGTTTCAGTTTCATTTCTTAGAAAAAGAAAGTTGAATATGCATTTTCTCTTACCAGCCCTACCAATGGAGCAACGCAAATAATCATTGCTGAAACCTCAACTGGATGTTCTAAGCTGTACTGACGTGGACCCTTGGACTGAAGAAAGATGTTCCAGTTCGTGAAATGGAATCCTTCCTTCTGTAGGCGAGACTGGATAAAATGGAACCCTGCTAATTTCACCTATACCAACCCATGTTCCCTTCAGGTTGAGCCCTCGGGTGCCGGGGTCAGCTGGACTTTCTTGGGGTATCAGATTGAGATCCGGGCTCAGCTCAAGACCGATGGTGAAATTCTTGGTAGTCAGTGAAGACCAAAGGATGTCAGTAAAATAATCAAAAGTTTTATTATTCAAAAATCACTGATATCTTAACAACTTGAATAATAAAACACAGAAAAATAACTAATAACACAAGAAAAACAAAGAAATCTCAGGAAAACCAAAACTTCAGGCTTCATAGGAGACTAAGAAATAAAAGAACGTGGCACTTTTTTAAAAAAAACATTGCCAAGGCAACAGGACTATTGAGAACCAATCATTAATCAGATGTCAAATTCACATAAGAACAACACCCAAATCACATAAAATCAGACCAGTCTCTCTCGATTCAGGCCAGAAGGATGTAGTGTTCGAAACTTAAAGATCCAGCGTTGTTCTCTCTGTAATAACAACCAATCCCTGTTGCAACAGTGTGGGGGCGGGGAAACCCAGTCAATGGCAAAAACCAAAGGTCTGAAATAACATGTTTATAATGAATCCAGATTCAATTGTCTATGAATGCTGCTGTAATCTCGTAGATAAGGGTTTTCAAGGGGGCGTACTGTTTTCCCTACATACAACAAATGCTGTTTTTGTATATCACTGTGGGTATGCCAGAGGGAAATGCATCCTAGCTATGTGCCTTTTTGTTTCTTAGTTTATAATTATTTGCTCCATATTATTTTAACCATTATACTTACTTGCACACTGTTTGTCCATATATTTTTATATCTCTTAGCTAGTTTTATTTCTGTTTCTATTACTTGACAGCTACATTCCCTCCCAAAGAAGCCACATAGCGAAACATGGCTATATCAGGAGAACATAATGCTTAACAAATTTATATGGGATACAGTAATAAAATCAAGTTTTATGGTTGAAGTCTATATTTGGAATAAAATAAAATGTGCATGAAGATGAAAACAAGCATCAGAATATACATTTATTGACTTGAAATACAAAGACAATTTTCCTCACATATATATTCCTTTATATACCATGCTGAAAAATCACTTTTCAACTACCTCCCAACCCTCTGTCTCCACCACCACTATCTACATTCAGCAAAGGAACCAGTTCTTTCAGTTACAGTCATCTGTTGTGTTTGTGGCATCTCCATTGTGACCCTTGGTCACAATGGAGATGACTCCGCCCACGGAGAGGGACCCCGTGGGGAACCACTGCGATAGGATGAACTCATATAGCAGACACAGTATGGATAGAGGCTTTATTGTACTGCTGTATATTGATGGTGAAAGCAGGAAGGTAAGGCACTGATCCACGAAGTGCCAGTACGTTCAACAAGCTCAGATGTATAGTCTCACCCAGTTGTTCATGATAGGCGGGAGCCCGCAGTTGAGGCCAGTCCCGGATACTCTCAAGTTTCTTGGGGTCCATTTGAAAACCATTCTTAGAAACAATGTATCCCAGGAAGGATACAGCTTCTTTGTGGAATTCGCATTTTTCAAGCTTTGCGTAAAGGTGGTACTCACGCAGGCATCTTAGGACTTTCTTAACATCCTCCTGATGACTTTGCAGATCTTGAGAAAAGATCAATATATCATCGAGATATACTACTACGCATTGATACAGTAAGTCCCGTAAGAATTCGTTCATCATATTTTGAAAGACTGCAGGTGCGTTACATAAACCAAAGGGCATGACGAGGTATTCAAAGTGTCCATCACGGGAGTTAAAAGCAGTCTTCCATTCGTCTCCTTCTCGAATAAGCACCAAGTTGTAAGCTCCTTTTAGGTATAATTTGGAGAATATTTTGGCCCCTTGGAGCCTTTCAAACAGTTCAGTTATTAAGGGCAGGGAGTACCTGTCCTTGATGGTAATCTCATTCAGACCCCTGTAGTCGATGCAGGGGCATAAGGTGCCATCCTTTTTCCCTACGAAAAAGAAGCCTGCATCAGCAGGTGATTTGGAAGGTCTGATAAATCCCTTTTGTAGATTTTCTTGTATGTAGGTAGACATAGCTTTAGTCTCAGCTACTGAAAAAGGGTAAACTCTTCCTTTGGGAGGTTCTGAACTTGGTTTCAGATTTATGGCACAGTCGAACTCTCTGTGTGGCGGAAGAACATTAGCTGGTTGCTTTGACAAAACATCCTGGAAGGAGGCGTATTGTGGAGGTAAGCCAGGTAATGATGGGGTAGAGGGCATGTAGATGAGCGGTGAAACTTCAGCAAGACTCTGACCATGACAGTCTGGTCCCCACCGGGACAGTTCCAAGGAAGCCCAATTAAATTGTGGCATATGGTCTTGAAGCCATGGCAGCCCCAATACCACCAGATACATGGCTTTTTCCAATACTAGAAAAGAAATAGATTCTGAGTGTAGAGCTCCAGTGTGCAGGCCAATGGCCTGGGTGGTTAATGAAACTTCTCCAGGAAGTGGTTCTCCATGGATAGATGACAATAGCAGAGGCTTAGCTATTGGTGTGGTAGGAATCCGTAGATGTTCAACCAAGCGCTTCAGAATAAAATTACCTCCGGCACCGGAGTCAATGTGAGCGAGAGTCTGAAATTCGAGACCTCCACAAAGCAGAGATACTGGTAATGAAAATGGAGGAGTAGGAGAGGTGAGGCCCAGGAGAAGTCCTCCTGCAGATCCCAGGCCCATCAGTTTCCCAGACAAATGGGACAGGTTTGGACTGCGAGACCCGATTGGCCACAGTACATGCACAACCCCATGTGCTTGCGATAATGTCTCTCCTTAGAGGTCAAATGGCTTCGGCCTAGTTGCATAGGCTTTTCCTCCTCTAGGGGTACAGACGGTAAGCTGGAAGCAACAGGCACAGGTTTAGGATGGTTAGCCCCCACTGTAGACTTTCGTGGACTCTTAGCCTCCTGAGTACAATCGCAGATACGGCGGTCAATTCTCCCCGCTAGTTCCATCAGGGACTCAAGTGTATCAGGCAAATCACGAGCCACTAATTTGTCCTTTACACGAGAGTTGAGACCCTCCATAAATATGGCATGTAAGCATCCAGTGTCCCAATGTAGTTCGGATGCTAGAATCTTAAATTCAATAGCAAAGTCTGTAAGTGGCTAGTTACCTTGCTGAATGTTGAGCAAGGCAGATCCAGCGATGGTCTGGCGAGCTGGGTCATCAAACACAGACTTAAAAAGTTTTAGAGATCCTGGTAGGTCATTCAGGATAAGATCTTCACGTTCCCATATTGGTGAAACCCAGGCCAGAACATGTCCTTCTAGGAATGAAAGGATGTAGGTGGTCTTTGAAGCTTCAGTGGGAAAGAGAGTAGGCTGTAATGAAAAATGCATACTGCATTGATTAACAAACCCTCTGCACATCTTGGCTTCACCCGTAAGGTGGGTAGGTGTGAATAAAGGAACAGTGGTCTTAAGGGTTACCACTAGTGACAGCAATTCCTTCACAAGAGGAGCTGAAGAGATAAGTTGAGCATGTAACTGATTGAAGGCAGTTGCTAGGCTCTCCAAAGACTTTTGTTGTTCTGTGATCCACTGGGCTAGGCCAGGGATGTCCTGCAAGGCTGCGAGCTGAACCGAGTCCATGGAGTTAGCAATCTGTTGTGTTTGTGGCATTGTGGACCCTTGGTCGCAATGGAGATGACTCCGCCCACAGGGAGGGGCCCCGTGGGGAACCACTGCGATAGGCTGAACTCAGATAGCAGACACAGTATGGATAGAGGCTTTATTGTACTGCTGTAGATAGATGTGAAAGCAGGAAGGTAAGGCACTGATCCATGAAGTGCCAGCACATTCAACAGGCTCAGATGTATAGTCTCACCCAGATGTTCATGATAGGTGGGAGTCCGCAGTGCAGGTAATGCCGCGGCTGGTAGGTGGAGCTGGAGCACCGGATCATAGAGGTACTCACAGGAATGAAGGCGTCTTCCTGGTGGTGGAATGTAATAAAAATAAAAAATAAATTTATTATTGCATATCCTTGGGAGACACAGACAGATGCCGCCCCCCATCGTCCCACGCCCAAGCTCACCTCCCAATGAGAATGCACAGGTCCATCCCTCCATTCCAACTTAGGTGGTCTTTTGTCTCTGTTCGTAGAGGAATGGGCCAAAATCACGTCAGACCAGTGGGTCCTCGAAACCATAGACAAAGGCTACGCCTTAGAGTTTGCTCGCGACATCCCGGACCTATACATGGTATCTCTGTACGGCCACCGGAAGCGGCCCGCTGTGACTCAGACTCTTACCAGGCTCCAGAAACTGGGGGCCATCATCCTGGTTCCGGTGGCAGAACAGGGAACAGGCCAATATTCTATCTACTTCATGGTCCCAAAGAAGGACGACTCTTTATGTCCCATCCTGGATCTCAAGAGGGTCAACTGGGCCCTCAGGGTGCCCCATTTTTGGATGGAAACCCTTCGGGCAGTGATAGTGGCAGTCCATCCCGGAGAATTTCTGGCCTCCCTCGATCTGACGGAGGCCTACCTGCACATACCAATCCGTGTCGAAGAGAGATTTCTCCGATTCCACATCCTGGGTCAACACTTCCAGTTCCTGGCCCTGCCCTTTGGTCTCGCCACAGCACCACGCACATTTACCAAGGTGATGATGGTGGTGGCGGCGGCCCTTCAGAAGGATGGGGTGCTAGTTCACCCGTACTTGGACGATTGGTTAATCCGAGCCAAGTCGGAGACCCTATGTCATCAGGTGGTGGACCGAGTACTTTCTCTTCTCTCATCCCTGCGATGGATCGTCAATTTTTCCAAGAGCAATCTCCATCCAACCCAGGTCTTGGAGTTTCTGGGGGCCCGCTTCGTTACCCGCGTCGGGTTTTTCTGCCAGACTCGAGAGCTTTCAAGCTGATGGATCAGGTTGAGAGCTTCCTCTCCATGCCTCTTCCCAAGGCGTGGGATTATCTGCAGGTCCTGGGGACCATGGCTTCCATGATCAACCTGGTTCCCTGGGTGTTTGCACATATGTTTCCATTACAGAGGGCTTTGCTGACCCGTTGCAGCTGGTATCAGAACAGTTTCAGATGCAGCTCCTGCTTTCCGTCTCTACCATCAGCAACTTACGATGGTGGCTTTCTCTCAAGCACCTCCTTTGTGGAATTCCCTTCGGACCCCGCAGTAGATGGTAGAAACGACGGATGCCAGCCTTTCCGGCTGGGGTGCAGTTTGTCAGTCCCAGATCATGCAGGGGCGCTGGTCCCCAACTCAGTCTCACTGGCACATCAATCGCCTGGAGATTCGTGCGGTTCACCTGGCGCTCAAGGCGTTCCTCCCACTACTTCGGCGACGAGCAGTCAGGGTGCTCTCAGACAACTCTACCACTGTGGCATACATCAATCGCCAGGGGGCACATGGAGTCGGCTGGTGGCCCTCGAAGCACGTCGACTCCTCACGAGGGTGGAGCGACCCCTGGACTGCCTCGCAGCATCTCACATTGCGGGCAATGAGAATGTTCAAGCCAACTTCCTGAGTTGTCAACGTCTGGACCCAGGCGAGTGGGAGTTGTCAGTCGATGTCATGGCCCTAATCATCAGCAGATGGGGTCCCCCACACCTAGACTTGATGGAAACCCTGAACAACGCCAAGGCTCCCCGGTTCTTCAGCCGCCGGAGGGAACACTGCTTGGAAGGGGTGGATGCTCTGACCCTTCCGTGGCCACGCGGCATTCTTCTGTACGTATTTCCTCCCTGGCCCCTCATAGGGCGCGTGCTCAGACGGATAGAGCTTCACAGTGGTCCGGTCATCCTCGTGGCTCCCGAGTGGCCTTACAGGTTGTGGTTCGCAGCCCTAGTCAATCTCGCGTCGGACGGTCCCCTCCGCCTCGGACATCTTCAATACTTTCTCCTCCAAGGTCCCGTATTTTTTGACCAGGTGGATCGCTGTTGTCTTGCGGCTTGGCTTTTGAACGGCGAAGGTTGAGATGGAGGGGATATGCCACAGACGTCATTTCCACTATTTTGCAGGCTCGCAAAACTTCTACGTTCCTCGCCTATGTCCAGGTCTGGAAGGTCTTTGAGATGGTCTGCGAGGAAGCGGGCTTGTCTCGTTCGGCTTGTCTCGCTTGTCCTCTCTTTTCTCCAGCATGGCTTCTCTAAGGGTCTCTCCTTTGACTCACTCTGTGTACAGGTGTCTGCCCTAGGTTCTCTCTTGGGAAGCCTTGACATCCACATGGTTGCGTTTCATCCGGATGTTGTCCGTTTTCTCAAAGGGGTCAAACATTTGAAGCCGCTGTTGCGTCCCACTTGTCCCTCGTGGAGTTTGAATCTGGTCCTCTGGTCTCTTTATCAGGCTCCCTTTGAGCCCCTTTGCCATTCTACCCTTAAGGATTTGATGCTGAAGGCGGTGTTTTTGGTTTCTATTTGCTCCACTAGACGGGAGTCTGAGATCCAAGCGTTGTCTTGCCGTGAGCCCTTCCTACGTTTCTCAGACTCCGGGGTCTCTCTTAAGATGGTCCCGTCATTCCTCCCGAAGGTTGTGTCTTCTTTTCATGTCAACCAGTTGGTGGAGCTCCCCGTGTTTTCTCCTACAGACATTGCGAGTCTCGGCAGGGAGGATCTCCGCCGTCTAGATGTAAAACACAATCTCATGCATTATCTGGAGGTGACTAATGACTTTAGAGTTTCTGATCATCTTTTTGTCATATGGAGTGTCCCCAACTGGGGCAACCAGGCCTCTAAGACTACGATATCTCACTGGTTGAAGGAAGCGATCTCGTCGGCCTACATCTGTCAGGGTCATCCGGTCCCGGAGGGTCTCTAGGCCCTTTCCTTGCACTCTCAGGCGGCTTCCTGGGCGGAAAGCCAGTCGGTCTCCCCACAGGAGATATGCAGGGCTGCTACTTGGAAGTCTCTGCATACTTTTGCTAGACATTACCGCCTGGATGTTCAGGTGCCAGTGTTTGGGTCCTTTGGGCGGCAGGTACTTCGAGCCGGACTGTCAAGATCCCACCCTGTCTAGGGAAGCTTTGGTACATCCCATGGTCTGGACTGATCCAGGTATGTACAGGGAAAGGAAAATTAGTCTTACCTGTTAATTTTCATTCCTGTAGTACCACGGATCAGTTCAGACGCTCTTCCCTTTCTTGTCTTCCTGTCCGCTCGAAGATCCTTATTCTATCCTTCCAATACTGTAACCTCTGTTCTATGTGTTCCTTAATAGGAGGCACCAGAAGCATCTTTGTGATGATTGTGGACATTTAAGCAAGAGTGCCCATGCACAGAGTTCATTCGCTGTTTCTCTTGTTTCCAGTTTTCAGAGTTCTCTTGTTGTTTGCTTGAGTTCTTCTGTTACTTGCTTGTTCCATGATGTTTAGTTCTCTGCTTTGACAATAGTTATACTGAAGGGCTACAGGGTAGGCTCTGTCCTCATATAGGATACCCTTTCAGTTTTAGTCTGTCTCCACCTGCTGGACAGGAGGCTCAACCCATGGTCTGGACTGATCCGTGGTACTACAGGAACGAAAATTAACAGGTAAGAACTAATTTTCCTTTTACTGTCTCAGATAATAGAAGGACCAGGGGACACTCCATGAAGATAGCAAGTAGCTCATTTAAAACAAATCATAGAACACTCTTTTTCACTCAACGCATAGTTAAGCTCTGGAAATTATTGCCAGAGGATGTGGTTACAGAAATTAGTGTAAATGGGTTTAAACAAGGTTTGGATAAGTTCCTAGAAGGAAAATCCATAAACTGCTATTAATTAATAAGGAATAGTAGCTTGAGATTTATTTAATGTTTGGGTACTTGCCAGGTATTTGTGACTTGGAATGACCACTGTTGGAAACAGGATACTGGGCATGATGGACCCTTGGTCTGACCCAGTATGGTAATTCTTATATTCTTACATTCTTATGTTCAGAACAAATGTGCTTTTAGCATGTTTTTAAGCTGCATTGTGTCACACAGGAGATGACCTGCTATAGAGAATGCACAATCACCTCAACCATGTGAGCAAACATAGGTGTTGGGATCTCCAATAATTCTTCGTTGGCTGAACTATGGCTCTAACCAGCTTATATATTCTCAAAATGCAATTCAGACAGATTAGGTAAACCTCATAAATTTATTTATGGATCAATAGGAGCACTTTATATTTTATGTGCCAGAAAATGGGTAGCCAATGTAGGTCAGCCAACACAAGTGTGATATGATCACGAATTGCTGTTCCAGTTAAAAGTTGTACCACACTGTTTTTCCACACTATGGCTCTAACCAGCTTATATATTCTCAAAATGCAATTCAGACAGATTAGGTAAACCTCATAAATTTATTTATGGATCAATAGGAGCACTTTATATTTTATGTGCCAGAAAATGGGTAGCCAATGTAGGTCAGCCAACACAAGTGTGATATGATCACGAATTGCTGTTCCAGTTAAAAGTTGTACCACACTGTTTTTCCACACTGTTTTATGTCAAATTAAATAAAGAAATACATCTGCAGGATTCTAGTCCAAATGGATTCTTACAAGGTTTTGGAATGACAGTAACTATTGCTTTATTAATGCCAAAAAAAATGTTCACTTAGTTATTAATTCTTCAAACAGTTGAATTAACGGAAAACTGACCTGGTCAATCAACAATTTGTAGAATTCACTAGAAAAGCTATCAGGTCCAGGGGCCTTAAAAAGTTTAGCTTAGACAATTACCTTATGCATATCTTCTAATTTGATAGGTTAATTTAATAATTGAAGCTAGTGCATGGATAGACTAATCAAAAAATATAATCCCTTGCTATCTCAATATTAAAAGGGTCCCTTGTCTAGTAATTCATATAATTCTTATGATCATCAGCCGTATCGGCTGCAGTCAACCCAACTCACATCCTGCCATGCCTGGCCCTCCACTCCAGGGAAACTCGCGGCTCTGGCCAGCCATTGTCACCGCACTGTTCCTGGTCCTCCTTGCTCCACATGGTGGACGGGATTCCACGGGCCCACGCTCCGACTCCGGGCCTTCCTAGGCACGCACGCACGCCATCTGTTCTCTATTTAAAGGACCATTGGCGGGAATCTCTGGGCAGTCCCCAACTGATGACATCATTACCTTGGGATACGTAAGCACCTCCTTTGGCCTATGCAAACTGACTTGGCAACGAGTTCCTTAACCTCACTGGTGCTTGTTTCCTGTTTCCCCAGACCCGTGGTTCCTGCCTTGGATCTCTACCAGATGATCTGGACTGTGGCTCAGGTACCCGCTCCTCGGGAGCCTGCTTGCACTTCCTTTGGGAGACCTGGTCTCCAGGCTTCCCTGCTCCTCGGGGTAGCTCCTGCGCTTCTCACCAGAAATCCTGCCGACTTGCTTCTCTACTCCTCGGGGTTGCCTCAGCACTGCCTTTCAGAGATCCCATCTCTACGCTTTCCCGCTCCTCGGGGCAGTCTCTACCTTACTATACCGGAGACATTGATTCTACGCTACCCTGCTCCTCGGGGCAGCCTCTACGTCACTTCATCAGAGACTTTGACTCTACACTTCCCCGCTCCTCAGGCCAGTCTTTACGTCATTACACCAGGGATTTTACTCTGCACTCCCTGCTCCTTGGGGCAGCCTACGTCACTACATCAGAGACTTGATTCTGCGCTTCCCCTCTCCTCGGGGCAGCCTCTACGTTATCACACCAGAGACTCTGTTGCTGCGCTGTCCCGCCACTTGGGACAGTCTCCGCATTACTCCTTCAGAGATCCTGTCTCCACGCTCCGTGCTGCCCGCTCCTCAGGGCCTGCCAGCGCACCTCAGCCTTGGAGCTTCCCTCGTATCCTCAGTCCTGCCTAAGTACCGTGATCCCTTCGAACTGTGCCTCTCCGTCCCACTCCTTGGGGCGCCTCACAGTATAACTCAGTACAGGTACCTTCGATCACTTGGCAGTGACGCAGGACATTCTCACTCTCTACTGAACGATAGTCGTGTCCCCGCTACAGCTGACCTCGCCTCCCAATGGTGTGGACCTGTCGAGCCTTCCCCTTAGATTGTACCAACCTCCACCTCAGGCCAAGGGTTCACGAAACCCACAAAACCTAAGAATAATACTTGTGAAAAATATTTGCAATGTCCTTATTAGAATTAACCACTACCAGAGTCATCTCTCATGGCAGAAATACATTTGGAGCCTATCCCAGATTTAGTAATCTTTACCAACATATGACTCCAAACCCTCCCCTTCACTAAAAAAAATCTGGCCCCCAGAGGCCAGGAGGCTAGAATCCCCACCCCCTGGATTCCCCCTCACACAGAGAAAGATTCCCTGTTGGTCTAATGGACCCCGAGTGCCCCACTCACCCCTTTCAGACAAAAGTATTTTCCTCCTCCCAACCTAAACACGTCCCCAGGAATGGCTCGCTTTTATCCAGCTAAAAGTAGACATGCTATGGAACCACACGTGTACTTTCAGCTGTTCTGAAGAGGTCAGTCCTCAGCCAGATCTCAAATTATCCAGGTAAATGCCTTGAAAAATCCTCCTCCTCATCTTTAACATAATGAACACAAACACAAATAAAGTAAAAGATATATTCAAAAGTGGATTGGTTAGATTGACTATCTTTATTATAGTTCATTCCTAATTTAAAATCTGCAGCGTGATAAAAAAAACTATCTTTATCTTTTTCTACAGTACATAGCTCCTGCATTCAAAGGGGATCAGCTGAGAGAAAGGTTCACTTTTAAACAGGGCTGTACAGAAACTTTAATACAATCGGATTTGTAAAAATCAGCAGTTCAGTTTTAGATGGTCAAAACATTTCACTAATGAGAATGGTGACAATAGTGGTAGTAGTAATACAGTTATGTGCAAAACAGATTGTAATAATGTGAGAGACAGAACAGTTACAATAAAAATACACTGATAAAGCAGAATAGGAAGGATGAATAAAAAACAAAGAGAAGGAACTGGAAATGGATAGAAATGTTTTGGCAGACTGTCCTCCCCAATATTTCAACTTCTTTATTTCTTCTTTAGAGAGAAGTGATTTGCGTGGCATCTGCTATTTTTCAAACTATGTAATCAGGGACTTATAGGCACTAACTAATGACAGGGCAGCTCAACGACACTGCAATATGTTCTGACCCTCCTGAGATTTCCACTGAACTAAACAGAATTAGCCTTATTTTCCACATAAGAAACTAAGGTCAAGAAACAAACAGCAATTACAGGTGTGGGTGTTGGTGTGGGGCAATGAAAAGATGTGAGCTGTGGTTACTGGGTGCTCTGACGTCTGGGTCTGAAATTTGAATGAAACTGGCTGAATATTTAAAAAATTATTATTGGGGGGGGGGGTGGAAGAAGAGGAGGGCTAGGTAGATGGACATAATGATTTTATAAGGCTAATTCCCTGTAGGAAACTAGACTAAAATAAATGATAATGTTACTACTATACATATAGGCAAATCAATATCCAGTATCGTCATCACCATCATCATCATTAACATATGACACACTTTTCCAGCCAGGGAGTTCAAAGCGTGGTACATATAATTGCCATTGTTTTGCCTGATATTCAGTTTCTCTGTGCCAAAGTCCTGCCTCTTGCGCAGTTTTCCCTCTACCAGAGGTCCATAGCGGGCCCTGGCTCACTGCCTTGCCTGTTACCTCCTCTCTGTTTACCTGATGTCTCAGCCCCAGCTCTATTTAACCCAAGGATCTCTTCACTGAATCACCTCGGCTCTCTGACCTGGCCAACCTTTCCTTGTACCTGTGACTTGCCTTTCCAGTCTTCAGGTCTCTTGCCTTCTCAGTACATGTTGCCAGCATGATGTCTTCCTTGCCTCGTCTCTTCTGCCCAGCCTTGCCTCATCTTCTCCAGCCCAACTTTGCCTTGTGAGATCCAGAATGCCCTACGTCATAAATCCCTCTTGCCTCACTCCTGTCTTCCCTTGGACAGATTTCTGGATCTGACCTTTGCCTAGACCTCAACTATTCTTGCTTGCCACCTGCCACCAACCCTTGCCTGGACTTTGACGTCCCTTGCTTGCTGCCCACCTCTAATCCTTGCCTGGCCCTGGAATCACTATCGCTCTATAGCCTGAGAGACTCTTGCCTTGTCCTGCTGGCTTCCGGAACCCAAGGGCTCAACCTGTGGGGATACAGGCTGGTAAAGGTAAAGCTCCTGACCAGTTTCATCCTGGGATGCGTCCACCAGCTCTCGGTGTGGGCCTAGGAGGTTCACTCCCGAGGCTGTGCCAACCACATCACAGCAACAAAAGTCCACTTCCATTACAGATTGTTGATGCCACACAACCCCCACAGGAGTGGATGCAGAGCTACCTGCCAACCCAATGAGTATAAACCAGATTTTAATCTTGTTAGCACAGACACTAGTAATTGGGTTCCTGCACCAGTAATTCCAGCCCTCCCAGACCATGATGTTTGCCCTGGCTATCAGACCTGGATAATGTGCAAAATGTGTCAGAATGCTAACCTTCACTGTTTAGAGACTTGCTGAAATTGTGGAGTTTTAAAAATACCCTCCATGACACAGGTACCTGGGACTGCCAATATGCAAGCTGCTGTGGGAAGACCCAGCCTAGGGTCTGTGAAATCCACAGCACACTTAGGCACAAATAACACTCTCTAAAAGAAGTTAAAAGCAGTACCGGTAAGTGTAAGGGCTGCTTCACATTCTGGCACACTTTATGTTAGTTTGCCCCATGTCACTTTACTACAATGCACCCAGACACAAGTAACTTCAGCCAAGGAAATTTTAAACCTGCATCTATAAAAGTAAAGCCTACTCCTAGATCCAGCCTAGGTTTCCTGAAACCCATAGTTTCAAACTCAGTTCCTGCTGTACAAACTTTAAATTCTAATAGTAGGGAAACTGCTCCTCGAGGAATATCCAGCATAGCTCCTTTAAAAACCGCAGCTACAAACTGCCAGGGGAATTTTAAAACCTTACCAACAAAGGCAGAATGTGCTCCTACATCCAGTCAAGATAATCAGAAGCAAACGATTGCACAGGGTAACTCAGCTCCTGAACCACTGCCTTGGTATGCAGATGTTTGGAGACAAAAAGAGTTACTTGATCTGTCTCTAGTGCTCAGCTGCCCACAGCTGTAGACCACAGGCTGCAATTTCAGCTCTGCATCCAAGGAGAGTAGCATGTACCTTTGTTACCCCTATTGTTTCTGAAACCCTTCCAAGGGAAGCAGGCTCTGAAACAAGCTCCAGTCTAGCTGCACAGAAGCCTCTCCAGCTTTCTGTTCCCACCAGAACTGCAGGTCTGTCTTCAGAGAAGCCCAGGGCCTCACTTCAACTATCAAGCAATGTGAAAACACCATAGTATCCTAGCACATCTTATCTTATCTCCCTAGCCTGAAGGAACAGTAATTACATCTGAAGCCCTGCTGGGCTCCTCTGTGCCTCAATTCCAGCAGAAGCCCATACTATCTACTCCACTCCAGGAGAGACCCAGTGCGCAGCTGAACCACCCCAGAGGGAGCAGTCTAGCCCAGCTATCATTTCCAGGAGGAGCCCATTCTATTCACTCCACTCCAGGGGAAATCTAGTTCAGCAACTCCTCTTATGCGGGACTTCACTCCTGTGGATCCATTCCAGAAGCGGTGGTTTGTTTCAGCCAGCCAGTGCCCTAGGAATGCTGTTCCAATAGCCCAGCACCAGGTATGCACTGTTCCAGCAGTCTAGCATCAGAGAGGGTCTGGCCCAGCAATCCGGCACCACAGAGGGTTGGTCCCACTATCTAGCCTTAGAAGGGCTCCAAGCCAGCGGTCCAGCCTTAGAGGGGCTCTGAGCCCATGGTCCAGCCTCGAAGAGACCATGAATCAGTGGTCCAGCCTCGGAAAGGCCTCAAACCAGCTCTCCAGCTTTGAAGAGACCCTGAGCCAGCGATTCAGCCTCAGAGAGACACTGAGCCGGTGATCTATTCTCGGAGAGACTCTGAGCCAGCGGTCCAGCTTTAGGGAGACCCTGAGCCAGCAATCCAGTCTAAGAGAGACTCTGAGCCAGTGGTCCAGTCTCAGAGAGACTGTGAACCAGCAGCTCACTGCCAAAGAGATGCCACCTCAGCCTCCTAGTACTAGAGAGACCTTGAACTAGCTGCCCAGTCCCATAAAGATGCCAGTCCAGCTGTCCAATCCCAGAGGGACACTGGCCTTGCCCAGTTCTAGAGGGACGTTGGTCTTCCCCTTAGTGGGCCCTGCTCACTGCATTGCCTATTACCTCCTCTCTGTTCACCTGATGTCTCAGTCCCAGCCCTATTTAACCCAGCTTGTCCAATACCCCATTGCCTCTTCATAGGGTCATCTTGGCTCTCTGACCTGGCCAACCTTTCCTTGTACCTGTAGTTTTTACCTTGCAGCCTATGCAGGCCTTATCTTGCCTTGTAGCCTTCAGGTCTCCTGCCTTCACAGTGCATATTGCCAGAATCCTGTCCTCCTTGCCTCATCTTTTCAGCTCAGCCTTGCTTCATCTCCTTAGCGTACTCTGCCACATCTTGTCCAGCCCAGCCTTACCTCGTCTTTCCAGCCTGCACTGCCTTCTCTTGTCCAGATCAGCATTGCCTCATCCTATCCCCCCTGCTCGGCCTCATCAGTCCCTCTTGCCTCACTCCTGTCTTCCCCTCGGACTTCTGGATCTGACCTTTGCCTGGACCTTGAATATTCTTGCTTGGCATCTGCCACTGACCCTGACCTAGACCTTGACTATTCTAACTTTTCACCTGCTATTGACCCTTGCCTGGACATTGACTTCCCTTCCTTGCTGCTCACCTCTGACCCTTTCCTGTCCTGGATTCACTATCACTCTATACACTGAGAAACTCTTGCCTAAGTCCTGCCAGCTTCCAGGACCCAAGGACTGGTAAATATGAAGTTCCTGTCCAGACTTGTTCCAGGGTATATCTGCAAGCTGTTAGTATGGACCTAGAGGGTTCAATCCCTAGGCTGTGCCAACCACACCACAGCAACAAGGGTTCACTTCTATTGTAATATTGTAAACAGAATATTGTGTATTTACTGCAGGAAGGGCATTCATGTAGGGCCGATGTTTCCATTAGGCAAACTAAGTGGTCACATAAAGTGCCAATATTTTGGGGCATCAAAATTCCACCAGCACAAGGTCCAGAGGGAAAGAGCCATTACTGCCAAAGAAGGGAGTGCTGTGATGGAACTGCTACCAATAGGTGTTGGGGGTGAGGGGTGCATGATGAAGGCTTGCCTAGGGCACCAAATATTCCTGCACAGGCCCTGTATTTAGAGTAGTTGACAGTGGTTAAATACTCTTGCTGGAGCAAGGTGTGTATCCTGAAGACTGGAGAGTTGCCAATTTAACCCCCAATATGTTAAAAGGACTCCAGGGGTGAAACAGGAAACTATAGACCAGTGGGCCTGACTTCAATGCCGGGAAAAATAGTAGAAACTATTCTAAAGATCAAAATCACAGAGCACATAGAAAGACATGGTTTAATGGAACACAGTTAGTATGGATTTACCCAAGGGAAGTCTTGCCTCACAAATCTCCTTCATTTTTTGAAAGTGTTAATAAACATGTGGATAAAGGTGAACTGATAGATGTAGTGTACTTGGATTTTCAGAAGACATTTGTCAAAGTCCCTCATGAGAGGCTTCTAAGAAAACTAAAAAGTTATGGGATAGGAGGTGATGTCCTCTTGTGGATTACAAACTGGTTAAAAGACAGGAAACAGAGAGTAGGATTAAATGGTAGAGATGTGAATCGGAACCGGAATCTGATCGATTCCGGTTCCGATCCAAATCTTAAAATTTTTATCGCCCAGCCCGATTTGAGTTTTGATTATCGGCTGCGCCCTATCCGATAATCAAAAAACCCTCCCCCACCCTCCCGAACCCCCAAAAAAGGTTTTAAAATTACCTGATGGTCCAGCGGGAGCGCGGGGAGCGATCTCCCGCTCTCAGGCCATCGGCTGCATTAATAAAAATGGCACCGATGGCCCTTTGCCCTTACCATGTGACAGGCAAAGGTAGCGCCGGCGCCATTTTGAATACTGGCAATACAGCCTGAGTGCAGGAGATCGCTCCCAGACCTCCGCTGCACCCCCAGGGACTTTTGGCCAGCTTGGGGGGGCCTCCTGACCCCCACAAGACTTGCCAAAAGTCCAGCGGGGGTCCGGGAGCAACCTCCTGCACTCGGGCCATATTGCCAGTATTCAAAATGGCGCCGGCACTACCTTTGCCCTCACTATGTCATAGGAGCCGACGGTCGGCCCCTGTGCCATAGTGAGGGCAAAGGCTAGCGCCGGCGCCATTTTCAGTACTGGCAGCCGCTAGCCTTTGCCCTCACTATGTCACAGGGGCTGGCCGTCGGCCCCTGTGACATAGTGAGGGCAAAGATAGCGTGGGTGCCATTTTGAATACTGGCAATACGACCCGAGTGCAGGAGGTCGCTCCCTGATCCCAGCTGGACTTTTGGCAAGTCTTGTGGGGGTCAGGAGGCCCCCCCAAGCTGGCCAAAAGTCCCTGTGGGTCCAGCGCTGGCCATCCAGTGCTCCTACCATGTGACAGGGGCCGGCCAATGGCACGGATACCCTGCCACATGGTAAGGGCAAAGGGCCATCCGTGCCATTTTTATTAGTGGCAGCCAATGGCCCGAGAGCGGGAGATCGCTCCCCGTGCCCCCGCTGGACCACCAGGTAATTTTAAAAGGTTTTTGGGGGGGTTGGGAGGGTGGGGGAGGCTAAGGGGGTCATTTTAAAGGGTCGGGTGGGGTTTTTTTTTATCAGGCCATCGGCGCCATTTATATTAGAGGCAGCCAAAATGGCGCCGATGGCCCGAGAGCGTGAGATCGCGCCGGGACCCCCCCACTGGACCATCAGGTAATTTAAAACATTTTGGGGGGGTTCGGGAGGGTGGGGGATTTGTTTTAAAGGGTCGGGGTGGATTTAGGGGTTTTTTTGGTGTGCCGGTTTTCCTGCCCTCCCCCCTCCCCCGATTTACGATTTTTCACAATAAATCGGGGGAATTTCTATTGTATCGTGACTCTAATGATTTTTGACGATTTAAAAAATATCTGACGATTTTTTTAAATCGTCAAAAAACGATTCACATCCCTATTAAATGGTCAATTTTCTCAGTGGAAAAGAGTAAACAGTGGCGTGCTCAGGGATCTGTACTTGGACCAGTGCTTTTCAATATATTTATAAATTATCTGGAAAGGAATACGATTGAGGTAATCAAATTTGCAGAAGGTACAAAAATATTCTCAGTAGTTAAATCACAAGCAGATTGTGATAAATTGCAGTAGGACCTTGCAAGACAGGAAGATTGGGCATCCAAATGGCAGATGAAATGTAATGTGGCCAAGTGCAAGGTGATGGATATTGGGAAAAATAACCCATGCTGTAGTTACATGATGTTAAGTTCCATATTAGGAGCTACCACCCAGGAAAAAGATATAGGCATCATAGCAGATAATACATTGAAATTGTTGGTTCGGTCCCGGGGACTGTTCCGGAGGCCGCGGCCATGCCCCCGGAACGCAGGTTTATATATCTGCACATACACTAGATAACAGTTTGTTTTATTAATTGTGTTCTTAGTTGGGTACAGAGACCCTGAAGATATTTGTGACTAGCTTGGAAAAAAAGGCTGCTTCAAATAGCTATGTTTTCTAGAGATGTGAATCGTGTGATTGATCGTCTTAACGATCGATTTTGGCTGGGGGGGGAGGGAATCGGATCGTCGCGGTTTTGTTTTTTTAAATATCGTGTAAATCGTAAATCGGGGGAGGGCGGGAAAACCGGCACACTAAAACAACCCTAAAACCCACCCTGACCCTTTAAAATAAATCCCCCACCCTCCCAAACCCCCCCAAAATGTCTTAAATTACCTGGGGTCCAGTGGGGGGGGGGGGGTCCCAGTGTGATCTTCCACTCTCGGGCCACGGGTGCGTTGATAGAAATGGCGCCGGCACTACCTTTGCCCTGTCATATGACAGGATACCCAATCCTGGCTAATTATTTATATATCACAAACCAATTGCAGCTAATACATATATTGTGACATCAATCCAATTCAATAATCTTTATTGGTGAAAAATTCATGAAAAATATTCACAATTAATCCATAATACCCCACACAATAGACATAATATCTTTATAAAAACAATAGACAAAATTCACACACCACCCATACTACACATATACACATCCGTTCTACATTCAACTCCTTATAAATCTGATGATATGTTATGTTATGTGAAGATTTATATTTAATGGTTATATTTGAATGTTTAGAAAATTGGAAATGATTTTTATAAGGAGTTGAATGTAGAACGGATGTGTATATGTGTAGTATGGGTGGTGTGTGAATTTTGTCTATTGTTTTTATAAAGATATTATGTCTATTGTGTGGGGTATTATGGATTAATTGTGAATATTTTTCATGAATTTTTCACCAATAAAGATTATTGAATTGGATTGATGTCACAATATATGTATTAGCTGTCATATGACAGGGCAAAGGTAGCGCTGGCGCCATTTTGGTTCCCGTCCCCCGACGTCACGAGCGCCGCCCTTATGGCCATACGGCCATAAGGACGGCGCCATTTTGCAATACGGCAATATGGCCAAACGGCCGGCGCCATTTTGCAATACCTTCCCCTCCCCCTTCCCCCGATTTACGATTTTTGACGATAAATCGGGGGAATTCCTATTATATATCGCCTCTAACGATTTTTGACGATTTAAAATATATTGGACGATATTTTAAATCGTCAAAAAACGATTCACATCCCTAATGTTTTCACCCCTTCCCGAATGCTGTAAGATCTGGGGTAAATTTCATGTGTAGTGATCGGAAGTTTCAGAGTGTTGGGACCGAGCCTACAAAAGTTATTTTCCTGGTGTTAGTGAGGGGATAGTATTTCCACTTGTGCTTGGATTTGATAGCGCAGTGCACAGGCATGAGTATTGGGACAGATCTTGATTGCACTGGATTACAGTAAAAGCATGCATTATTTTATTTAATTTAGTATTTTTAATGTGTCTTTCACAGCTGGTTAGCCATTTCAAAGCAGATTACAATGTGATAGATTAGGTCAAATTAAGGGTCACATTGTGAGGTATCATTTTACAGTGAGATAGGTAGCATGATGGTTTGATCTGTTACAGCGAGGTATATTAGATCATAATTAGGAGTATTACATTAAAGACTTTACAGCACAGTGAAATTAGGTAGTATACAGTAAGATATATTATATAGGTCAATATTAGGGGGTTACATAGGGGTCAATATTAAAAGCATTATATCAAGGTCCTTACATAAATGAAGTTTCTTGACTCTTTCTGCTTCCTAGCTATTTCCTAACTCTTGAATGCTACAGTTTCTTTTAATTTTTCAGCACCAATCACATAAGAACTAAAGAACATAAGATTTGACAAACTGAGTCAGACCAAAGGTCCATCAAGCCCAGTATTCTGTTTCCAATAGTGGCCAATCCAGGTCACAAGTACCTGGCAGGATCCCAGATGGTCGATATAATCCATGCTGTTTATCATGGTGATAATTTACAGAGGGTGTTAATCTGTTGGGTAAACAGCCATGTCTTTAGATGGCACTGGAATTCTAAATAGTTTGCTTGTTTCCTTACAAGTAGGAAGGCAGTGCATTACTTAGATCTGGTGCTGCATCTCTTATAGCTTGGGACCTCATTTTATTCAGCTGGATTGTTAAAACGGGTGGGGCAGTTAGCTCTTGTTCTTGACTTTAGCACAGGGTTTTTTTGTAGGTGGTATCCTTTTACTTTTTGAGTCAAATACACGGATCCAGTGTTTATCAATGCTTTGAATGTGAGAATATCTTAAATTTAGTAGGAAGTGAGATGGGAAGCCAGTGTAGAGCAATTAGGAGAGGGATGCATGTTCCTATATTTTGCTGCCTGTGGTTATTCTGGCAGCAGTTTTTTGGTCTATCTACAGTTTTTGTTGTTGTATAGATGCTTTCTTTTGACCGATGTTATTTGGCTCTCCATGGTCAGTGCAGAATCTAGGATGACTCCCAGTCTCTTTGCTTCCTTTTGTGAGTGAAGGGTGATATTCAAGATGGGGGGGGGGGGGCATTGTTGAGTTGTGGATCCCTGCCTATCTTTCAAGCCAATACAGTAAAATATGCGATGCAGTATTTAAATTAGGTCCGGCGGTAGATCCGGGCAAAAGGAGGCGCTAGGAAAACTAGCGCGTCCCTAGCGCCTCCTTTTTGACAGGAGCGGCGGCTGTCAGCGGGTTTGACAGCCGAAGCTCAATTTTGCCGGCATCGGTTCTCAAGCTCGCTGACAGCCACGGGCTCGGAAACTGGACGCCGGCAAAATTGAGCGTCCGGTTTTCGGCCCGACAGCCGCGGGCAGAATTCAAATTTTTTTTTTTTTACCTTTTTTTACTCTTTGGGACCTCTGACTTAATATCGCCATGATATTAAGTCGGAGGGTGCATAGAAAAGCAGTTTTTACTGCTTTTCTGTGTACTTTCCTGGTGCCGGAAGAAATTAGCGCCGACCTTTGGGTCAGCGCTAATTTCTGAAAGTAAAATGTGCGGCTTGGCTGCACATTTTACTTTCTGTATCCCGCGTGCATACCTAATAGGGCTATCAACATGCTGCATCTCTTATAGCTTAGGACCTCATTTTATTCAGCTGGATTGTTAAAACGGGTGAGGCAGTTAGCTCATGTGGAGGGCACTGTTAGGTGCCGCGGGTTGGACGTGCATTTTCCTCCCCTTACTGAATAAGGGGTAAGGGAAAACGCGCGTCCAAGACCAGGCTAACAGTGTGCTCCGTCGGAGCGCACTGTACTGTATAGGCCTGAAAATCAGGAGTCAGTTAGTCAATCTGGTTGTTATATTCTTCAGGAAATGTGTAAAATATCATTAAAAATGTCTATGGTACTTCTAGACTGGAGGGTTGCCAAAGCAATGCCAATTTTTAAAAAAGGAATCAAAAGGTGATCCCGGAAACTACAGTCCACTGAGTCTGATGTCTGTGCCAGGTAAAATGGTAAAAACTATCATAAAGAACAAAATTGCTGAACATATAGATAGGCCTAGTTTAATGGGACAAAGTCAACATGGATTTAGCCAAGGGAAGTCTTGCCTCAACATTCTGCTAAATTTTTTTGTAGGCATAAATAAACATGTGGATAAAAATGAGCCATTTGATAGGGTGTATCTGAATTTCCAGAAAGCATTTGACAAAGTCCCTTTTGAGAGACTTCTTAGGAAATTAAAAGGTCATGGACTAGGGGGCTGTATCCTATTGTGATTGGGATCTGGTTAAAAGATAGAAAATAGAGAGTAGGGCTAAATGGTCAATTTTCTCAATGGAGAAAGGTGAATAGTGGAGTGCCCCAGGCTCTATTCTGGAACACTGCTTTTTAACATATTTACAAACAACCTGAAAATGTGAACAGTGAGTAGGGTGATCAAATTTGCCAGTGACATAAATTTATTCAAAGTGTTTAAATCATAAGAGGATTGTGAAAAATTGTAAGAGGATCTTAGAAAACTGGGCATGCAAATGGCAAATGAAAGTTAATGTGGACAAGTGGAAAGTGATGCGCTTAGGGAAGAGTAACCCAAATTATAGATATACAATGCAAGATTCCATATTAGGAATTACCATTCAGGAAAAGGATATAGGCGTCATCATTGATAATACATTAACATCTTCTGCTCAGTGTGCAGTAGCAGCCAAGAAAGCAAATAAAATACTGGGAATTATTAGGAACAGAATGGAGAATGAAACAAAGAATATCATAATATCTCTGTATCGTTCCATGGTGCTCTTGAAATGTTACTATTTCTCTCTCTCCCCAGGTATCTCATGTCTCTCTTCTTAAATCCATGTTTATTTCTTGCCTCCCTATCCAATGATATTTCTCGCTCCCCCTCACCTCTCCCCCCAGCTGTTTATCTCTCTTCCAAGTCATCCTCATCTCTTTCTCACACCCCAAGTATTTATTAATTTAATGTTTGAATTAAACATAAGTTTAAAGAGAAACTATAATTTGAACTATTACCACTACCTTTCATTTCCAGGAGCAATGTCAGCCCTAAGGTGTGTCCAAGATTTCTTTGGATAGGCACTGTGAATTTGTAGCTTCCCATAAACACCTGAAATAAACAGAAATTAAGCAAAATAGTTACATAGCCAGCAATCCTTCAACTGAAACAACATTCTCAGAATGGTGATCCCAGTGGAAATTGAAAAACACATTACCAACAAGCTGTAAAGAATCCACTCAATAGTTTTATCCTTGCCTACTGTATACCATTATGAAGTTTTAAACATTTTCACACATGAATGTTTTCAGTACAAGAACGATATTTACTATGTTGCTATGAATATGCTACTTTCTTCACTCCTGCCTGGTATGAATTACCCCCTCTGCGGAACAGGAAAATAATAATGAATGTAGCGCTGTGGGGTGGGATAAGGGATCAGGGCCCTTTGTATGTCACTGTAGACTGGGCTCCAGGTTCTCTCAATACATAAGCAAGGCTCTCCTTCCAGCTTCACACCACAGGCACCTCACTGGCACTGCCTCTCAGGGCAACATGATGCTGGCATCATTGTCATCTGTCTCCTTCTCTCATGCCAGTCCTAACTGCCACCCTTTCATTGGCCGATACTAGAACTTTGTAGGGTGGAAGAAAGAGTGAAGGGCTAGACCTGAGGTGGTCAGTATATGGTTGAGAGTGGATCAAATGGTAGGTGGAGTAGACTCTGGAATACAACAGCTTAGCATGCAGCATGTAGCAGAATCCTGAACACCTAAGTAGAATAGGAAGAGAAATAGTAACGTGGAAGAGGGAAGGGAACTTCCTCTCCTTTACACGTCCCCAAGTTTTACATCTATCTTCTGTCTTATCCACCCTTAATCAATTTGAGGAAAAGGGAGCATTTCTTAAAAAAAAAAAATATATATCCCTTCACTAAACATCCAAACCCAGGCAACAAAATCTAACACAACATATTTTTCAAAACAAAAAGCTTGTATTGATAAATGATATAGCAGACCTGTTGTAAAGTTATTTACATCTTAAATGCCAACAGTAGACCCTTGAGAAAGAATATCTGTAAGGAAAAGTAACATGACTATTATTCTCTTAGCCAACCAAAGATAGTATGCAAGGCAAGCATGCCTAGCACATGCCATTGGTGTAATCTGTCAGCCACTGACAGTGATAAGATGTAAAAGGCACATTCCTTCAGCAGGTAAGCATTATCAGACACACTAATGATCAGTTGATTCATCAGCTATGGGTGCAGCAAGTGACCTCTTCTCTCCTTGGAATGAATGTCCAGTTCTAAGCCTTCTACCTGGTCTGTGGGTCTCTGATATGTAGGAGCAGCTGGCTAAGGTCAAGGGAAGTAGCATGCATTTCACCAGCAATATATTGACAAGAGATCTAGCAGGGACAGAGCATCAAGATGCAGGTAGGTTTTGCTGCAAATCCTGTTAATGCATAGTCTCCATACATCATGCAATATTCTTTCAGTCATAAGAAAGATGCTGGAGGTTTGCAGCTAGACTGAAGAGGCAGGGGTTTTCAGGCAGGTTTCTTTGTGATAGTCAATACTGAAAATATGATAAAGAAAATAGAAGACAGGGGCTTTCAGGGTTTCTGTTGCTTTGCACACATGCTGCACCTGGCAGTGAGAGATGCCCTGGGACTGAGGCCAAGGGATCATGGGGATCTGTTCCTCAAGGACACGATGGAGTGGTGCTGGAAAATAGCAGGGCATTACCATTGAAGCATAAAGGTGGAGCAGCTTCTCTGTGAGAAACAGGAAGAATTTAGGATGCGACTGGAATTTCACTTCTTTGGTGCTGCAGAGGTTAGTGAAGCAGCAGGCACCCCTTTAAGATCTGTTTCTGGATTTGCCCCTGGGGCATCATGACTGGGGGTTTATGAGGTAGTGGTATACAAATCTGAAGCCCTTCAAGGATGCCATGGAAGATCTAAGTTACAGAAATGCCACCGTGGGTGGGATCATAGTAAATATTCTGGAGGAAAAATTAGAAAGCTTCTGTGAGCAAGACAGAATGGAAGAAGAGGTGTTGCAGTTTGTAAACATTTTGCAGTAGCAGATGCAAGAGTGACTGAAACCTCTCATACAAAACAATACATACATTCCTGCTACACTTTGTGAATCATGGGTGAAAGGGAGTTTCATCCTCCAGTCCCAGCATCTCATATTCATGAAGGAAATGCTGGCAGCTAGGGTGTGTGAATAAAAACAGCAGAGGAAGAGGCACACTGGAGATGTAGCACAGGGAAGAATGGCCACCTCAGAGAACAGTTCCAGCAGAAGCAGCACCTTATAACTACCATCTCAATACGCCACGTTGCCTCCAAAGAACCATATCTCCTGACACAAGCAATAGCCAAAGCAGCATTCAAGAGATACCCACAGCCTTCACCAGCAAAGAATATTCCTACAAAAATTTCTGTAAAATGCTATCTCACAGAGCCCATCAAAGACATGGACACAGATGTACTGACACAAGTCTGCAGTCTGGCCAGAGCTAGCCAAGGTGGCCCAGTGATAGCTTTCCTGAACACCAACCAGCATGTCCAGTGAAAATGTTTTCTTAATAATGGGATCATCATAAGCTCTCATCACTCATGGCTAGCACCACAGTTCATGGAAAAGCTGGTCTTTTTGAAAATAAATATGTAGTTGCTTGAGTTTCCACAATTTCTATATGAGTTGCAAGATTACTAAAAGCACCTTGAAGCTTTTGTTGCCAGTCTGCCTACCTGCTATGCCCCAGATGTACTACCTTAGGGGTCTTGCTGTTACTGCTCTGCCTACCTGCCTGTGATATACCAACCTAGGGATCTTCTTGCTATTATATCTACCTGATATGCCCCTGACATATTATCTTACAGGTCTTGCTGCTACTGGCCTACCTACCTGCCAGTCCATGATATACAACCTTGTGGATCATGCTGGTAATGTGTCTACCTACTATGTCTATTATGTACCCCCATGGGAATTTTGGTCCCTCTGTGTTTTTTGCTGCTTGGATCCCAGCCTAGTTCTTCCACCCTATTCATTTGTTGGTTATACTGGGGTGTTCTGCCTCAGGAAAAAAGTGTGAAAAAAGATTTAAAAATTACAAAATTTCTTCTCCCAACCCCACATTTTTATGATTTTCCATCTTGCTGTCAAGGCCTGTCTAGGCCTTTGTGCTGTTTGCAGTTCCCTGAACTGATAGCTTTTTTATTTAGACACTTTTGTGCTGCTTGTGATTCCCCACACTGTACACCTTAGTGGTTTAGACAACTTTGAACTGTTTTTAATTCACCATACTCTACACCTTGCTGGTTTAGATACCTTTATGCTGTTTTGAGATTCACTACATTCCAAGCCTTGGTGGTTTAGATACTTTTTTGCTGTTTATGATGGACTGCACTCCACACCTTTGTGGTTTAGACATCTTTGAGCTGTTTTTAATTCACCACACTCTACACCCTGCTGGTTTAGACACATTTATGCTGTTGGAGATTCCCTACATTATGGGGCGGATTTTAAAAGGGTTACGTGCATAAGTTACATGTGTAACCTTAAAAAACCACCCTGCGTGCGCTGAGCCTATTTTGCATAGGCTCGGATGTGCGTGCAAGCCCCGGGACGCACGTAAGTCCCGGGGCTTTGCTAGGGGGGGCATGTCGGGGGTGGCATGACGTTAAGGGCATTCCGGGGGGCATTCCGAGGGGGCATGGTGCCAGCCCGGGGGCATTCTGGGGAGCACGGCCGAGGCCTCCAGACCAGCCCCCGGGTCGGGTGATGGCATGCCAGTGGGCCACTGGCGTGCGCGAGTTACGCCTGCTTCGGGCAAGCATAACTTTTGCAATAAAGGTAGGGGGTTTAGATAGGGCTGGGGGTGGGTTAGGTAGGGGAAGGGAGGGGAAGGTGGGGGGAGGTGGAAGGAAAGTTCCCTCTGAGGCCTCGGAGGGAACGGGCAGCGCACGCAGGGCTTGGCGTGCACCCCCTTGCGCGCGCTGACCCTGGATTTTAAAAGATACTCACGGCTACACGCATATCTATTGAAATCCAGCGTGCTTTTGTTTGTGCCTCATACGAGAACAAAAGTACGCGCTCGCGCTTTTTTTTAAAATGTACCCCTGTATGCCATGGTGGTATAAACAACTTTGTGCTGTTTGCAATTCCCCACACTTTACACCTTAGGGGTTTTGTTGTTTTTGTGTGGTTTGCAATTTCCCACACTGCACATTTTGGGAGATTTGATACATTTGTACTGTTTGCAAATCCCTGCACTCTACATCTTTGGGGTCCTGATGCCAAACTGCCTTGCTGCCATGCCCCTGATACTATACCTTGGAGGTCTTACTGCCATTCATCTACCTGCCTTGCTCCTAGCATCTTAGAGGTTTTGTTGCCACTATATCCAACTGCCATGCTCCTGATGCTACAATTTGAGGTCTTGCTGCCACTCTTCCTGACATACCCTTGATGAACTGTCTTGGGGTTCTTGCAGCCATTCTGCTAATGAACCACCTTTGCCAATTCATAGCCCAGACTCTACTCCTGGATGGACTATGTGCCATTCAGACTTGCTGCCCTATCCCAGACTTTATATCTTAGAGATGTTGTTGCCACTCTTCCTTGATGCTAGAACCCTCATGCTATGCCTTACAGGTTTTCTGCCACTCAGCCTTGCTACCTTATCCCAAAATTTACCTTGAAGTTTTCTTGCCTCTGTGGGTGGCTGCTTTGCACCTCTCATGGCGTCTTGGGGTCTTCATGCCATTCTTAGTGCTCCTTTGTTCCTCTATCAGTGCCTGGGTTTTATTTCTGTCACCTTTGCTTCTTTTTTCTCCCTTCATGTTGCCTTTGGATGTTCATGCCATTCTTGGTGTCACTGTGCCCCTCTTCTGCTGCTTTTGGAGGTTCATAACACTGTTACATGTGCCCTCTTTTGAAGCCATAGGCTGTTTTTCACACTCTTGATTCTGTATTGCTTGGGGAACTCCTGCCACTGTTGGTACCCTTTTGGCCCTTTATGGTGCCTTAGGATATTCATGCCACTTTTGGTGTGACTTTGCCACATACTTGGTGCCTTGGAATTCTCTTCCTCCTTCTGATGTTTTCTACCCACAAATTTCATTAGAATTGATTAGAAAACCTCAATTTGGAAGCTGAAAATTGGCTGTGTTACTTTCCCCCTTAACTTTAATAGGACACAACCCCCCCCCCCCCCCAAAAAAAAAAAAAAAACAAATGATATGAAAACACTTTTTTTTTTATTTGAAATTTATGAAATGAATGGAAGTGATCTACAAAAGAAATAATTGAATGCAAATCAAAGTTTGCCTCTGCACATCCTTATTATGGAACCTTTATCTCAAAACTCTGATTTTTTAGATGAATAGAGATGTGTAGACCTGTTTTTCATATAATATAGAGAAGATCATCAAAGTTACAGTGGGAGCTTTTGAACTTGTAGTCCCTCTACAATTATGAGTTTCAGTTCATCTGATTTTCTTTCAGTCATCTAGGCATTATATCCCTGCCTTCTCCCAAATTGAATCTAAAATGACACTTTAGATTTGGAGGGAATAGAGGTTTAAATTAGTGGCTACTATACAGTTGCTTCAGTGCTATCAGAAACCATAGACTGCCACTACTTCAACAAGTCTCTGAACTCCTGTATTTATGGTAAAAAGAAAAAAAACTCATAATGAGTTTTCTTTATCCTTTTCTTTGGTTAGTATATATATTTTTATATAGTTGATATGTTTTATGTTTTTGGTACAGATACCATCAATTAGTGATATGCAGTCAAAAAAATCTTTTTTTCAGTTGTGTTACTTTTTTGTTTTGCTTCATTTTAGTACACACTAAAAGGCAAATTTTAAAAGATAATCTCACAAAACAGGGCACATACACACATATGTGGCCCATGTATGCATAAAGAATATTTTATAAAGTGACAATATGCATATGTATACAGTATGTCATATGTGAGCATTTTGATATGCACAAAAAAGGGGCTTGGTAGGGCATGCCTTTCACTTATGCATGTAATGCCCTACTTTATAAGGGACGCACACTTATGCAGAAGTGTATTTGGCCACTTTCAGAAATCATATCTAGAATCAGCCAATATGTATATCAACCTCTGTGTATATAGATCAGGACCTGGCTGTCTTGCTGAGCAAAACGCAACTCCATATATTCTTCCCTCACAGACAATGTCAAATTATAAGTAATTTGTATCAATTTGAACATTTCCCCTCTGTCTTCTGGTTTATTGATTGCACTCACATCCCCACACAGGCACCAGGGAGAGATGAGGCCACCTACTGTAAGCACAAGTTCTTCCACTCATTCAGTAGTCTGTAATGTCAAGGACATCACATCCTGGATGTTGTGCCCAGGTTTCCAGGATCCATTCATGATGTTTACATTCTCTCGTAATCAAGAATTCATGACCACTTCTGGGAAGGGCACATCACGGGGCTGGCTTCTAGATAGGAAGGTACCTATCATGTTCACCACACACACCAAATAGCGTCTTCCTATTGTCTCCTTCATATTTAGCACTGGCCCTGGAGGTCTGCTTGGATCCTGTGCTGTGACCTATCCCATTCCCAATCTAAAGATATATATATATATATATATATATATATATATATATATATATATAAATAAATAAATTATATATATATATATATATAGACAGTGGGGTCATCAAGCCCATTATTCTGTTTCCAACAGTGGCCAATCCATGTTCCCAGTAGGATCCCAAATAGTAGATAGATTCCTATGAAGGAGTGTAAAGAGACAGGCTCAGAATAACTTAAATGACAGGCTCCAAGTATCTGGCCCAGTCGGCCTTATAACAAACACCAGCAGGGAATCCTGGTGTCAGGGTGTTTCCTTTAGGAGGGGATAACTTAGGAGGTATGAGAGAGGCCTCAGAGAGACATAGGAAGCAAGGACTATGCCAGAACTGTGTACATGTAACTGCTTTCTTGTCTACCACTGCACATTGACAGAGGATTTCAACATATCCACAATGATGCCCAGATCCTTTTCCTGGGTGGTGACTCCCAAATTGTCATTTGCATTGTGTTGTTATAATTTGAGTTGTTCTTCCCTACATGCATCAATTTGTACGTGTCCACATTAAATGTCAACTGCCATTTGGATGCCCAGTCTTACAGTCTTGCAAGGCCATCTTGTAATTTTTCACTATTTTCTTGTAATTTAACAACTTTGTGCTCCCCTTCGTGCTGTGCTCCTTCTAATATAATTATATTTATGTTTATGTTAATAATTTAATTTTTATTAATGTTATTTAGCTTTTTGCTTTGTTGAAAATTATTTCATTATTGACGTTTAAATGTATTAGACTAAGGAATTTTACTTCCTGCTTATTCTGTTTCATTGTAAACCGGTTTGATATGCATTTTATGCAGGAAAATCGGTATAAAAAAAACTAAAAATAAATAAATAAAATATATAACCAACATTTCTATGCCTTCTCTTTACAGGTGATAGAGGCTATCCACTCAAAATTTGGCTCATGATCCTGATAGCTGCCTCACAGACCACAGCAGAGGCTCTCAACAACAGGGCACACCAGAAGACCAAGGCTGTCATTGAGAGAACCTTTACCCTACGTAAAATAAATTTCTGCTATCAGGACAGATCAGGGGGATGCCTTTTCTACAACCCACCTAAAGTCTGTGAGGTCTTTCTAGATTGCTGAATGTTACACAACCTGGCCAAACCCAGATGCCTACCTTCTCCAGAGGGAATGGAAGAGAATCAAAATAAAAAAATGAAGAGGAGAAGGAAAAGGAAGAGAAGCTGACTGAGAAGCAATTGTATGAAATACATTGCATGTGTCAAAGGCAGGATATATAGGAAAAGAGCACTCTGATTCAAAGACAATTTAGAAGGTAAATGTGTATGTATTTACAAGTTGTGCATGATGTGAAGAAAAATAAAACAATATATCTTCCTTAGCTGGCCCGTTGTGGAGTGGGGGATCCTCACATGCCTTGGGCTGCCCTAATCTGGAGCTACTTCGCTGTGAAGTCCTGCCACTTCTCAACTGTCTCAGATTGCACAGGACTTGGAGGTAGTAGCACAGCATGGCTGCAGAAGGGTCCTACAGGAGGTGATGCTGGAGGCAACATGGGCATTTTCCTCTACACTACAGTTTGGGCATCAATGGATTGGTGAAAGGCTCGGAGCTCATACTGCATGCCCTGCATCTCCTTACTCATTGCCTCTTGGAAGCCCTGCACTTCCTCCCTCACCACATCCTGGAGGCCATGTATCTCCACCAACACCTTGCTGTTCTGGTAGATCAAAAGTCTCTCGGCTCAACTGGCCACTATCTCATCCTCTCAAGTAGGGACTTGCTTCTACTCTAATGAGCTACTTTCCTGCTAGCCACCCTCAAGCTGCCCAGGAGGTGATATCACAGCAAGGAGATCAGCCAATCGGTCCTCCTCATCCTCCTGCTGCTGCTACTCCTCCTCCTCCTCCACCATGGGCTTTCACTGCTCCTCTGTAAGTCTCTCTCCCTCAGTGTCCTCATCTGAGGTGTCACACAGCACTTGCAAGTGCTGGAATGCTCTTCCTAGACCACTTGGTGCAGGACCAGCATTGTGTTTAGCAGGCTCCTCTACAACAATGAAATAGGTAAATCGCAAATGTTGATATGACATTTGTGTTTTTCTTAGTTCACATTCCTTTCTTCCGAACACTGCAGCTCTGCTCCATTATTCCTGAAAGCACACCTCCTAACATACCACAGATAGTATTGAAATCATGCTAATGATATCATGAGCACCAGCATGCCAAGCTGCAAGGAGTATGTGCTAGAAGCTTGTGGCCCTCTCGATGGATTGCTTTCTAGCTCTACATGTGGAGCAGAGCCAGTCCTGAGATGTAGCCATAGCTGGCTCAAAGACTTAACATAGTAACATAGTAATGATGGCAGAAAAAGACCAAATAATCCAGTCTACATAGCAAGTCTACATAGCAAGTTTTTAATGGTAGCAGTCTACATAGCCAGTCTACATAGCAAGTTTTTAATGGTAGCAATTGATCCTCCGTGCAAGATACCCCCATTTTTCTGTTAAGGGTAGTAACTGCCACTCTGTGCAGGTGTTAGGGAAAGTAGCTGCCATTCTGTGCTGGTTATCCCATGCACCTTTTTCTTCATTTCCAACTTAGGGATCCACAGTGTTTATCCCTGTCCTGTATGGTGGGGTCAAAAGGTGACAGGAAAGTGGGTTCTAGTTGGTACTGTGTGCATACAGATAGGGAGACATCTAACTATAAAGCTTCATCTATACCATAGGTATGCAGATTGTTTATTGGGATAGTTTTACTAAGAAGCATGACATATCTCATAGCTAAAAGTGTATTATGGATGACACTATACTGTGCTTTACTCTCTGTACCCTGTGCAAAAAACTTGCAGTTGTGGAGGCCAAAGAGACTTGTTAGCTCTTCTTCTATACAAAGGTGCACTAGAGCTTCACACAACAATGACGAGGTTTATCTGCACAAGGTGCAATACATAAGAGACATCATTTTATAAGCACACTTGTGTAGACAGTGCTATATACTATGCTCACCTTGCTGGTTTTAAGGTTCGGAAGTGTCCAAGCAGCCAAACCCTCCCACAGCTGCTTCAGAGAGAGTGCTAAGCAACAACTGTTCTACAGGAGCAAAGGTCACCTGCCTATCTGGCCCCTCAGCTTCCATCCTGGCCTGTTTCCTTATCACCAGCCACCACAGGCCCCACCAGTTGTGGCTCAATTTATTCACACTGCAGTTGTGGTGGAAGACAGAGTTGATCCTTTGCCATATCTTCTCCAGATCTTTTCCTTCCTATGGGCACCCACTCGCTTGGACTGGGGATCATACAGGAGATTCTGGATCCTCATCACCTATTGGACTAGAAGATCCATCTCTCTAGTAGAAAGATGGGCTAGTGGGTGAGTGCTCCACATGTCTGAGACATGAGGCAAGTAGAACAAAGAGTGGCAAACAAATCTTTTCTGGTATCGCTAATTTGCAAATGTAAGGTAATGAGTCATGCATAGATTACATATACAGGGTTGTTAATTTGCACATACAAGACTAAAAGGTCCCCCATGTGGACATGTGCTATGATGGCATGCATGGGTATGCTTAGTGAGGCACAATCAAAGCTCTAGAAACATTAAAATCAAAGTCCAATTTCTGTGCTGGACTCCATTGGATGATGTCATGTATGTGTGAGGACTGACATCCTGCTATTCTTGGAGAACACTGTTACAGGTAAGCAACTCTGCTTGTTCATTTTTATTATTGCATATTTTTTAAATATATTTTTATTTAAATTTTCTTTTATGAATTTATTTATACATGCATGTTTTTGTTATTATCATAGTACCTATACATTTATAAAGGGTAGAGGTACTATGAACATACTTCCACAATTTGGAGTATATGGAGTATATGGTTGATCTGTTCCACCACCAAATGATTCTATGTGAAATTAAGTTTGTTGTCACTTTGAGATTTATGTTGTATATGCTTACTCTTGCTGTTAAATATTTTATTGTTTTGTTTGCAGTTTATTGTTTTCATCTGTAACCATTGTATTTTGAATGTACATAGTTAGATTTGAATACCCCTATGGATCCCGACTGGACACATGTTCATGGGTATATGCTTATAAGGTGCTTGGATCACCAAAGAAAACAATTCACTATTACTTCAAGATATTTTGAATATTGATAGTGATATTTCTATATTGAATATTATAATTATTTTTTCCAAATATGTTTCACATTTTAATGTGTGGCATAACTTGCCAAAACATAAAAATGTCAAATTTTTAGAGATTGTTTTTACAATTTTTATTTTAAGATATATATTATGTTTAATTTTATTCCACTATTTACTAAAATAATTTTACTGTCAATGTTTATTTGCCCTCTTTGTGTTACTTTTACATTTATGTTTATTGTTGCCACTATTTATCTGCTGTGGTTGGCTTTTTTGCCTTTCCTTTGTGCTGCAAATTTAAAATAAAAAACGTAATAAATTACAAAATTGAGAGAGTTTGCTAAATTTGTTTTGTTTTTTGGATAACGTATGAGAGTTTATTCAGTTAGCATTCCTATTTTTACCAAAGCACAAAAACTGTAAAAAGTGCCAAAACAGCTCTTTAAGACATGAAATGGGAGCTGTGCAGCTTTAGCAAACTGAATTTATACCAATCTATAGCAAGGTCTTTATTTATTTATTTTGATTTATATTCCGCCATTCAGACACTTCAAAGTGGATTAAATTCAGATACTGTGGGGCGGATTTTCAGAGCCCTGCTCGCGTAAATCCGCCCAAAACCGGGCGGATTTACGCGAGCAGGGCCCTGCACGCCGGTAAGCCTATTTTACATAGGCCTACCGGTGCGCGCAGAGCCCTGGGACTCGCGTAAGTCCCGGGGTTTTCGGAGGGGGCGTGTCGGGGGGCGGGCCCGAACCGCGCGGCGTTTTCGGGGCGTGTCGGGAGCGTTCCGGGGGCGGGCCCGGGGGCATGGCTACGGCCCGGGGCGGCCCGGGGGCGTGGCCGCGCCCTCCGGACCCGCCCCCAGGTCGCGTCCCGGCGCGCAGGAGGCCCGCTGACGCGCGGGGATTTACGCCTCCCTCTGGGAGGCGTAAATCCCCCGACAAAGGTAAGGGGGGGGTTTAGACAGGGCCGGGCGGGTGGGTTAGGTAGGGGAAGGGAGGGGAAGGTGAGGGGAGGGCAAAGGAAAGTTCCCTCCGAGGCCGCTCCGATTTCGGAGCGGCCTTGGAGGGAACGGGGGTAGGCTGCGCGGCTCGGCGCGCGCCGGCTATACAAAATCCATAGCCTTGCGCGCGCCGATCCAGGTTTTTAGCAGATATCTAAAAAAACCCAAAAAAACCTGCACAGTCAAATTCAAAGGCAAAGCTAACTCTGGCAGGAAATTCAAGTCAAATATTTGCAAATCCAAACCTGCATTCAAAGCAGGACAGAAGAAGACCTCCCATTACCATTACCTATTGTTCCTGGTTCTACATTTATCCCATTCAGACGGTCACAGGAGACTCCCTCAGAGGCCCGAAGAAGAATCTCGAGCTTTTGTTCTCTTTCCAAAGGATACTGAAGAGTACCTACAAAATTAGAAATACATGTTGATAGAACCAAAACAGCTTGCACAGGTAAGAAACAGCAAAAGAGGAAAGTGGAAATACAATGAGAAGACAAAATAGAGAGAAGAGTTAATAACAAGAACAAAGAGAGATTTCACTTGGGACATCTTATTTTTTTATTGTAAATGTATTGTATTATTTCATGGGAACAAATATGTCTTTTTTGACTCTCTTCAGTTAGATTTTCTTTGGATAAAAAATAGGATGATAATATTTATTTAGATTTAGATTGGGTATAACATGGGTTCAATATGGGTGTTTTCATTCTGGAGAAGATGTAAACAAGATGTTTCTTATGGAACAGATGAGAGTTTGGCCATTTTTTTGTTTATGTTGGATTGATTTTTGGATCTTCCCATCTTCCTTTTTAACCCCAATATTGTGGACTTAACAACATATGTTCTTTTTCATCTTTTTCTCTATGAGATTGTATCTTTAAAATATTCAGTGTTTGCTTTGCTTTAATTCATTGTGGAATGATTTAAATGCTAATAAACAGTAAATTAAAAAAAAGAACAGAAAGAGATTTAAGCATTTCCAATGGATTTAGTAATCCACCACGACAGTATTCCTTAAGAACCACATTTGATGATGTAAACAAACTCAATGAATACAATTTAGAATAGCCAGAATTAAAGAATCCTATAAGCTTTTACAGCAAATTAAACAAGTTCAAATCTTTAAAACATATTTGTCATGGTTTCATCTGTTACAGTCTCTCCATGCCAAGGTTCAGCCTGTTCCACAGTCTTCCCTCCACAAAAGGCCCCTCAGTGAGCATCACCTATAGCCTTGCCAAGTACCTCCTCACTAGTCACACTAAACCCAAGCCTCAGTCCTATTTAACCCAGCCTTGTCAGTACCTTAGTACTGACCTGGCCACTCTTACTGTAGTATCTTGTTCTTTGCTCTGTGTTCTCCAGGGCTGCTCTTACCTTATTTATTATTTATTTATTTATTTAGGGATTTTATATACCGATTTTCTTGATACAGATCAAATCAACTCGGTTTACATAGAACGATAGTACATTAACAGTAACTAGTCAAACCTCAAAAGAGGAGACAGATTGGGAGCAGAAGGTAAAAGTTACATTATAACAAGGGTGAATAACTTGGAATTGGAAATGAAGAGACAGATAATCAAAGTAGAGAGATATAACAGAGAGAAGGGGCTTGAAGCCAACCTCAGGAGAATAACTCTAGCATTATAACGTGATTATATGACATTCTGCTAGTTATTGAAGTACAGCTGATTGAATAATATCTTAGTAGAATATAGTCTAGGAGACAGGAAAGGCTCTACCGAAAAGCCAAGTCTTCAGTTTCTTTTTAAAATTTACCTTGTACCTTATCTTGCGGCCTACTCAGGCCTTTCCTTCCTCTTTGACCTCCAGGCCTGCTCTTGCCTTGCACTTTGTCTTGCAGCCTATTCAGGCCTTTCCTTGAGCTGTGGCCTCCAGCCTGCTTTTACCTTGTGCATTGCCTTGCGGCTTACTCAGGCCTTTCCTTGCTTTGTAACCTCCAGGCCTCTTGCCTCACTTAGTGGACACCGGACCTTCAGTATAGTGGGATATTGGCCTTCTTCTTTGTGTCCTTCAGGCCCTCTGTGTTCTCTGTTCTGTATTGTCCTTGCCTATTCTTTTGTCTGGTCATGTATGTATCTGCCTTGCCCTCAGTATCCTGCCCTAGATTTTGTTTGTATCCAGCCCAAGTCCTTGTTCAGTATCTGGTCCCAGTCTATGAATGTATCCAGCCCTAGTCCTTGCTCAATATCCTGCCCCAGTCTGAGCTTGTATCCAAACCCAGTCCTTGCTCAATATTCTACAACCAGCTTGCTCCAGTATCCAAGCCTCGGCTTCCAACCAGGGTTTGCCCTCAGCGTCATCCTAGTCCTGATGTTCAGCAGGAGACAAGCCCTATAAGCCCCCAGAACCCAAGGACTCAACCTGCAGGGGAGAGGGCTACCTAGACAGCAGACAAACCTAAGCCCAGCCCAGAGGTCTTGCACTGCTCCTGAGGGGCTGCTCTCTGTTATTGATAAATAATGACTTAAAGGTGAATTTTAAAAGCCCTGCATATGCCAAAATCAGGAGATGCTTGCACAAGTTGGGCTCGCGCTCGCCCAATGAATTTTAAAAGCCACCCAGATGCGTGCACATTTCCCACAGTGTGCACATCTCACTTCAATTCAAAAAGGGGCGTGGTCCAGGTGGGACATGGGCATTTTGGGGCATGGCCAAATGATGTGCTTATAAATACTTATGTGTCTGGGCGTGCAACCAGGTCCACTGCCACGTAAATTTACTTCTGCTATGGAGGAGGTGTAACAAAAAAATAAAAGAAATTAGGTATTTCTGCCAGGTTTAATGGGTCTGGGGTAACTGGGGGGATTGCAGGCTATCAAACAAAAGAGGGTTTAGAGGACCTAACTTTTAACTGTGTGAACTGGTGGATGAACTGGTGAACCTGGCCATGGCACGGTACCCTGACTTATGTGGTAGAATTGGGATTTATGTGGCTAGCTGCGTGCCCACTTAAAATTGGGCGCATGTTTGTGTGCACAATGGGGTAAATTTTAAAAGCCCAGTGCACGCCAAAGCCAGGAGATAAGCGCAGAATTCTAGCTGGTGCGCACTACACAGATTTTAAAAGGTGTCCGTGTATGTGCGTATCTCCCAGTATGCCCACAACATTTTTTATGAAAAAGGGGCAAGACATGGGCAAGGTCTGGGTGGATCGTGAGCATTTTAGGATATATGAATGAAACCAGTGCGTGAATAATTACATGCACAAGCGCACGCTGGAGTCCCCTACCTCATAAATTTACTTCTACTATGAATGGCGGGTAAGTTCTTAAACAAAAAATACTAGGCTAGTCAGCGGGGTTTTAAGGGTCAGGGCTACCAGTGTAAAAGGGAGGCTAATTAACTAGGGAGGTAAGGAAGTCCTATCCTTTAACTATCCTGGGAGGGAACTTCCCAACCCCCTAGCTTAATGTCCCTTTGCCTTTCCTGTCCTCCCCTATCCCTACCCTAAATTTCTTATTTTACCTTTTGCTCCGGCTTCCGAGCAGGAGCAAATTGCACGCGCTGGCACCTTGCTGGCGCGCGATCCCTCGGCACAGCGGCTAATGGACGCTGTGATGGGCACCTCCAGCCCTGCCCCGAACTTCCCCGCCCTGCCCCCTGGACCGCCCCTTTTTCTAGTCCTGGACTTACATGTGTCCTGGAGGTGTACAGGTGTGGCCGGGCCCTTTGAAAACTGGCCTGACGCGTGTAATGCCCAGCCACGCGCATAAACACTGGGCTTTTAAGTGTGTCAGCTTTGAAAATGCGGCCCATATTGTGGGTAATTCCTAATAAATTGAAATAATTCTTCTGTCCATTCACTTTCCCACAAAGTTTAGTGACTACAGTAATTAAAATCACTTGCACTGCAATCTGGAATAAAACGAATTTGTAAGTTCTTGGGCATTTTGGGAAAAGGTGACCAAACTTCTACACTTGCATCAGTTATAAACTGCACCCTTTCACACTGGATTAGAGGTGTGCATTCGGTCCCTACGTATTGGCAATCCGCAACGGATGTGCCAATATTCGTTGTAATCGTGGGGAAGTGAAACGTATCGCGATTCCCCACGAATACAACAAATTTTCCCCGAATTATTCGGCCGCCAATTTAAACAATCCTCCCACCCTCCTGATCCCCCCAAGACTTACCAAAACTCCCTGGTGGTCCAGCGGGGGGGTCCGGGATCCATCCCCTGCACTCTCACACACTCGGTACATTTCAAAATGGTGCCGGTAGCCCCTGTGACATAATAAGGGCAAGGCTATCGGCGCCATTTTGATTCCTGGCACCCGACGGCACGAGTGCAAGAGATCACTCCCGGACCCCCGCTGGACCCCCAGGGACTTTTGGCCAGCTTGGGGGGGGCCTCCTGACCCCCACAAGCCTTGCCAAAAGTCCAGCAGGGGTCCGGGAGCGACCTCCTGCACTCGGGCCGTATTGCCAGCATTCAAAATGGCGCCGGCGCTACCTTTGCCCTCCCTATGTCACAGGGGCCGACCGTCTTGTGGGGGTCAGGAGGCCCCCCCAAGCTGGCCAAAAGTCCCTGGGGGTCCAGCGGGGGCCCGGGAGCGATCTCCTGCACTCGTGCCGTCGGGTGCCAGGAATCAAAATGGCGCCGATAGCCTTGCCCTTACTATGTCACAGGGGCTACCGGTGCCATTGGTCAGCCCCTGTCACATGGTAGGAGCACAAGATGGTGCCGATGGCCATGTGACAGGGGCTGATCAATAGCACCGGTAGCCCCTGTGACATGGTAGGTCAAAGGCTATCGGCGCCATTTTGAAACTGGTTCGAGGGTGTGAGAGTGCAGGGGATGGGTCCCGGACCCCCCACTGGACCACCAGGGAGTTTTGGTAAGTCTTGGGGGGGGGTTCAAGAGGGTGGGGGGTTGTATTAAATTTAATTTTAGCTGGGTACCGAATAGGATTAGACGTAAAACCGTATCAAGGCGCTATACAGACGTATGCAACGTATTTGCCCCCCGACGAATACGTATCCCGAATGCAACGTATGGCATCCCTCTGCACATCCCTACACTGGATATACTATTTTGCTTTACTTACCAATATTAGGCAAACTGAAATAACTAACTTCCAGTTTTTCCACTAGTAATTAGTGGTAGATATTCAGCAGGCCGGTAACTTTAACCAGTGACACTTACCCAAATAAGTCTGCTGCAATACCCAGTTAAAGTCACTATAATGAAACAGGGGCTTTCCACAGGCAGAAGCAACCTGGAGAGACAGGACAGTTAGAGTCCAGAAGGCACGGGAGCTCTAAATGGAAGTCCAGGGGGAACACTGCTTTTAGGTGAAAGTAAAAATAAACAGGAATGGGCTAGGAGACTGTAAAAGCCAGAAGGAACCAGAAGGAACAGGAAGCACAGGTTTGCTGGGAAATGTACTTTCCAGATTCTTGGCAGATTAGGATCAAGGTAGCAGCCATGGAAAGGTGTGTTACTCATTGGAAGATACTGCTGAGGCTAATAACAGAATCAATGTGTCTCTTACGCTAAAGAAAACACTAACTTTCAGACAGAGACTGAAAGAAAGAGAGCCAGGAGAAAGAGTTCACCCAAACCCAGATTCAAAGACGTCAACACCCAAAGGTTAGAAACTTTTAATCTGCCAGGTATAATTGGTAGTAGGTTCCATGTAGTGTAGTCCTAGGACATTAGCTGGAAATTACTAGGGATATCCTAGTATCTCAGGAAATGAATGAAAAGTTAAAAGAGTGAAGTGAATGTTGATGGCTGGAATAAAATTGTTTTACTGCAACTGGCTGGCTGAACAATGTGTTCCAGAAAGCTATTAGCAGGGCATGTAGAAGCTAGGTAGTGACCTGTGATAGTTGCCTAGATAAAGTTATCTGGATAATTTTAGGCCAGGTATTTGTCTGACCAGACTTATCTGATTAACTTTAGCTGGATAGCGCTGATTATCAACACTCATGGCTAAAATTTAACCATGCCCAGAACTCCTCCATCACAGCTTCTATTTATCCAGGTCAATTTTCTAAAAAATTAGTTACCCCACTGGCAAGGGAGGAGGGATTTTCAAATATTGGCTTTTGCCTAGATAACTCCAAAATTTACTAGGACAAAGCCTTTTAATATTGACCTCTTAGTACATTATTATTGCTTCAAATAATATTGGAATATTTCCACATTAGGCTATGAATTATTTATACATCTCCAAAAACTGTCAATTAAATTCAAAGTTTGTTTGTGCAAAGGTTTTTTTTTTTTATATACCTGTTAAATTATCAGGTACTATGTGTTGTAACAGGAAAGATGGTCATGGTCATTGAATTAAGAGTATGTAAAAAATATCCAGATTGTATATTACAATATATAACTTCTATCTAAATATTTCCAATTCAATTAGTCTATCCCACTTACCAATTTTCAGTTCACCTCCTGCTAACACAATGCATGCAGCACTTAGGATGTTACTGGCATTTGTTGGAAATTCAAGAACTCCCAGCACATACAGGCCTTTGAGCGGAGGAAGAAAAACATCCACCAAGACAGTCCTGTCTAGGAAAGAGACAGCAGTATTTCATTCACAGGTTCAAATGGACTGAAATGACTGACATGAAACAGAAAAAGCATTTCATCAACATGTGTTCAAGTCACTGAAATCTGGCAAAAACAAAAATTGTTTGCTATAGTCAGAATAAAGAAATTCTAAGTATGCAGAAGACTCACCATAAATGTTCCACTGACAATCTCCACTCCACCCACAGACCTGTCTACAGATAATCACCTGAACCCATCATGACATGAATATACTATACTTATTCCTGTTTGAGGCAGACATAACTCCATGCCTGAGAGTTACCACAATCCTGCAGTTTCATACAATTTTAGAAGCAATTTTCAAAAGTTTAGTCATATTATGCAGATATAATAGGGATTCATGCATGTATTTACATGCAATATGGCTATTCCAAACATGTTTTAAAACTCTTACAGTAAATTCCAACAACAGTAACAGTTCGAAACATACAGAGTGCGCAAATATTCATTATAAGAGATATTGTAAAGTCATACCTTGACAAATGAAAGGAAAGGAAGAGCATGAAATCAGAGAACAAACAACTAGAGTTAGCAAGTCAAACAAATTCACCTCACAAGTACTGGCTTAAGATGTCCATCATAATTGGTGATATATATCCCAAATATTTTCATATTTAAAAGATTCCCCTCTTAAATCAAAGTTTCACAATATCAGCCACATCTTGTACTTGCACTCACCAGTAATCCATGTTTGGGCTGAACTTCCAGAAGGTTGCAATTGTGAACCTAGCCACCAGCAACATCTGGCCCACCTTCCCAAGAGACCATTGACATGCACAGGGATACTGAGGATATGTGAAATCTCTTGTGTTATCTGTGATCAAAACTGACCCAACCTTGGGCAGTACCACCACATGTGTATATACGTGCCCCTCTCTTCACAGCCTTGCCAACACATAGGGCTCAAACCAAGTAAGGAACTTAGAACAGAATAATGGGGTACGATAAGTTCTATGTAGCAATTTAAGTATTAGCTCAGTCTGCTTGATACATATAATAATATGATGCACTGAAGTCCATCTTTTTTTCCAGGCTTTGGTATCTAAGTCTAGCCTAAATCTTCATTCCAAGTTGCAAAGAATGTATAATAGTTATACCACATTTCACCCAAAGATATCCCTGTATATCAGGGCTATCCCTTTTCTTTTAGCATATGGATCATGCAGATTTGTCTCCAGGCTGTTCAATGGTATTAGGGGTGCCACCAAATTAAAATGCTGTTCTAAAGCATTTCATAGTTGAAAAAAAAAGAGACTGCTGTTATAAGCACCGGCCGCGGTAAACCGCGACCGGGGACCGACCGCGGTAAACCACGACCGGGGACCGACCGCTTACCCTCACGGCAGGGCCGGGCGCAGGACGTAGGGGCTGGCATCGGCAGCCACGTCGGCGGCAGGGCTCCTGCCCTTCAAGATGGCCGCGGCATCTCCGCGGAGCAGCCTAAGCCACGCCCCCTGAAGATCTCCAAGGCCGCGCGGGCGGCTAGAGCCTGGCCTTAAAGGAACCCCTACAGGAAGTAGGGGGTTCCTTCCTGCCTGTTTCCAGCATCTGTCTACTATTTAAGGCAAGGTCTGAGCCTTCAGACCTTGCCCTGGCTTTGGCTCTAGTGGTGTTCCTGCTGTTGGTTCCTGTTCTGCTCCTCTGTTTGTGATCCCTGGACTGGCTGTCGTTCCTGCTTGGCTCCTGACCTTTGGACTGGCTTTGGATTATTCTGGCGCTTGATTCCTGGACTGGCTGCGGATTCTTCTGGCTCTCGACCCTTGGACTGGCTGCGGATTCTTCTGGCTCTCGACCCCTGGACTGGCTGCGGAGGACGCTGGCTCTTGATCCTTAGCCTGGCGGTGGTATACGCTGGTTCTTGCTTCCCGGACCGTCTCCGCTTCATCGTCTGCTTTCACGACCTGCTAGAGGCGCCAGCTTCTGCTTTCATGACCTGCTGGAGGCGCCAGCTATCTGGATTAAATGACCCGCAGGAGGCGCCTGCATCCGGATTATCATCAATTACCTCCAGCAACCTTCGGATTAGCCTCGCCTACCGACGAGAGGATCTCGCCCCCTCACCGGACCAAGGGTCCACCTTCCAGGTCAGAACAACTGCTGAACCCAGGTTTAGCTTGTAATCATTTTCTAATTCAGAAAACTCCATAAAAGCATCATCCTCCACAACTGAGAATTGAAAACCAAACTCTTGTCCCTCCAGTCCCTAAAGTTTGGAGAGAAAGTACAACTAGATAAAACAGGATTCTCATACAATGGTGCAATAGGTAAGAGTGTCTCCTCCATCCTGCCCTAAACATTTTTTTAACCTGACCCCAGACTGAAAGTGTGTGTGCCAGTATAGGACTATCTACATACTCTGTGACATTAAGGGGATCCAGGGGAAAGAAAAGGAAGCATGGCTATATTAACCATTTCGGCCTGCTCTTTTTCCAGAGCTAACAAGAGATGTCCCCTGCGTTGAGCCACTCATGCATGCAAACTAACTTAGATGCCCAGTAGTATAAGCGCAAGTTAAAGAATGCCATGCCTCCCTGTGACTTAGGCAACCACAACTGTCCAAGTCTCACTAAGGCCCTATGTTGCTTCCAAATTAATTTACCCATCATTCTATGCAGATTCACAAACATTTGGACAGGAACTGAGCAAGGGAGATGCTGGAACAAGTACAGCAATTTGAGTAAACATTCATTTTAAGCAAATTAATCCTTCCAGCCCAGAAGATCGACAAATGTTCCCATACAGATAGGACCTGCTTTATCTTACTTATTATTGGCCCATAATTTTTTACATATAGGTCTTTAACATTTTTAGTAATAGAAATCCCAAGATACTTAAAACTAGTCTCTATACGAAAAATAGAAAGGCATTCTGGAAGAGATATTCTGCCACCAGGAAAATGCATCTCAGATTTATCAAGGTTTATTTTATATTCTGAGAGTCTCCCAAAATGTTTAAGGAAGTCTAATAATGCAGGACCAGATATATAGGTATAACTGGACATCATCAGCATATAGAGATATTATATAGTCACGTCCCCCCCAACTTTATACCCTTTATATTAGGATGCTGCCGGACCAAATTAAACAATACAGAGACAACAGGAAACCTGCCTGGAACCCTGTGCAATTTGAAAAAATAAGACAGAGTTTCATTAACTAGCAACCTCACTGTTCGCTTTTTGTACATAGTCAATATCCATGCTACAAATCTGTCTGGTATGCCCGCAAATGCCAGTACCTCAAACTTAAAAGGTCAAGATAAACTATCAAAGGCCTTTTCTGCATCCAAAGATATCAAAACACCAGAGATACCTTTCTGTTTGGCCAGATGCAGGCTATTGAACAATTGCTTCGTTTTGGAAGTAGACACCCTATATTTAACAAATCCATTTTGGTCACTATGAATCAAACTGGGAAGAACTTGTTCCAATCTCATTTATAGGTCCTGGTCCAGGATGTTTATGTCAGAATTGAGAAGGGATATAGGTCTATACTAGCTGTAATTCATAACATTCTTCCCAGGCTTATATATGAGAAAAATATTGGTATCTGTTATCTCTCTCAAAGAGGATCCTGCCAACCCTGCTGATTTGAAATTTTCATAAAAAATCAATATAATACTCATCTGGGCCCAGGCACTTACATCCAGGTAGCACCGCTACAGTTGCCTGTATCTCCAGTAGGGTTACTGACACTGATAACTTCTCAATCTGATTGAGCTGGAGTTTAGGCATATCTAAACCATTAAGAACTCCTTGTATATCTTCCCTAGTGGCCCTATTTGAACCTGTATATAGATTCATGAAAAACTGGACAAAAGATTGCGTTATTTCTGATGGATTTGAAGTAATAGTGCCTTTAGATTTTCTTATTTTAAAGATGTAAGATTTGCCAGCCCTCTTCCTTACTGCTCTAACCAAAAATGCCCCAGGCTTGTCACCATGCTCATAAAATTTCAATCTAGTATATTTAAGGACCTTATCTATCTTGCTAATTTCCAATAACTGAAGCTCAATTTGAGTTACTTCTAATAGTTTAAGTGCACGAGGTAAACAATTTTGTTTATGTCAAACTTCCAATGCCTACATTTTAGAAGTAAGAACCACAGCCTTTCTCTTTCATTCCTTTTGAAGAAAGCTGGCAAAGCTAATAATCCTATTTCGCAAATATGTTTTAATGGTTTCCCAACATAACATTGTTTCATAATCTTTTTCAGTGTTACAAGTCTCATATTCAGTAACTGCTTCTTTAACCAGGTTTTGAAACTGCTTATCCCCTAGCAACAAAATATTAAGCCACCAGAACAATCTAGTCTGGTTTACCTGGAAGAAAATTTCAACTTAACCAGGTGATGGTCAGAATTGGTACTCAGCAATATATCACTACTTTGAACCTGTGATACCAAGATTAATGAGCATAGATAATAATCATTCTGACAGTACATGCCATGCCATGGTGAAAAAAATGTATAATCCCTTATCCCCGGGCAGTGATATCTCCAGATGTCTACTAAATGCAATGTATCAGTAAGATCTTTAATAGATACAGGTATGGTAGTTATAATCCTTGGTATGGAGGTTTTGTCCAACTACATAGATGGATCAGGACATATATTTCAATCAACCTCAATGAATAACAATATGATTTCAAATAATGCTAACTTATCAGTGAGATCGCTATAAAATACGATTTGACCCACATTAGGAGGACCTTGTGAGTCTGGAAAATTGGGCATCCAAATGGCAGATGAAATTTAATGTGGATAAGTGCAAGGTGATGCATATAGGGAAAAATAACCCATGCTATAGTTACACAATGTTAGGTTCCATATTAGGAGCTACCACCCAAGAAAGAAATCTAGGCGTCATAGAAGATAACACATTGAAATTGTTGGTTCGGTGTGCTGCGGCAGTCAAAAAAACAAACAGAAAGTTGGGAATTATTAGAAAGGGAATGGTGACTAAAATGGAAAATGTCATAATGCCTCTGTATCGCTCCATGGTGAGACCGCACTTTGAATACTGTGTAAAATTCTGGTCGCTGCTGTTGCGGTCCTGGCCGCGAGCACCACGACCAGGCCCTTACCTCTTTGTTCCTGGACCTGCTCCTGCCTCCGGAGCCCTGGCTTGCGGCCTGTTTGGCGGCGTCCCCGCTGGGGCTGCGCCACGGCGAAGGTGCCTGAGGACGCCCTGCTCCTAGGCGCACGCGCGCGCCACTTGGGCGCCTTTCTAGCCCGTTTCCCACCAGTGGTGACTCCGCCCAATTCCTGATGTCAGACGCCGCGGCCGTCCAGCCCTTGCCTTGCAACGGGTTAGCTTTCCGGTTTCCTGTTGCGCTGTGCCCCAGAGTGACCCGCTTGGCTTCGTCGCTCCGTTCCTGCTACAGTACCTTCTTGGTTCCTGTCTGCCTGCTACAGTACCTGCTTGGTTCCTGCCTGCCTGCTACAGTACCTGCATAGTTCCTGCCTGTCTGCTTGCTATATTTCCTGCTTGGTTCCTGCCTGCCTGCTACAGTACCTGCTTGGTTCCTGTCTGCTTGCTACAGTGCCTGCTTGGTTCCTGCCTGCCAGCTACAGTACCGGCTTGGTTCCTGTTTACCTGCTACAGTCCCTGCCTGGTTCCAGTACCCAAGTCTTGCTACAGCTTCTACCTGGTTCCAGTACCCGAGTCTTGCTACAGTTCCTGCCTGGTTCCAGTACCTGAGTCCTGCTACAGTTCCTGCCTGGTTCTAGTACCCGAGTCTTGCTACAGTTTCTGCCTGGTTCCAGAACCCGAACCCAGTTACAGTATAGCTACTGTCTTAGTCTGGTTCCAGTTACCTGTCCTGATCCACAACCCGCCTAAGTCCCAGCGGCCAGGTCCCTACGGGCTCCTCCCTTCCAGGGGTGAAGCCACCTAAGTCCCAGCGGTTGGGCTCCTACGGGCTCCTCCCGGGGGAGTGCCAGCTTCCAGGGTGAAGAGCATCTACGTCCTGCCTGAACATCTGCATCCCGGCCTGCTATTCACTAAAGACATAATGTCCACCTTTCCCAGTCTCCAGCAGGTCGGCCCAAGGGTCCACTAAACAGAGACTCCCATTACAGCTGCATCTCAAAAAAGATATAGTTGCAATGGAGAAGGTACAGAGAAGGATGACCAAATGATAAAGGGGATGGAACAGCTCCCCTATGAGGAAAGACTAAAAAGGTTAGAACTGTTCAGCTTGGAGAAGAAACGACTGAGGGGGGATATGATAGAGGTGTTTAAAATTAAGAGAGGTCTAGAATGGATAAATGTGAATCGGTTATTGTTGCGATACCCCCTGTTGCTGCGCTACAGGAGGTATCTCACCTTTCCACCGGAGGCCGCTCTGAAGACAGGGCCTCGCCTGCGCTCTATCCAGGACTTGCTCCAGGGCCTGAGAGGCCTAGCTGTTCCTGAGGCCTGCCTGTGGCTTGCTTGGCTGTTTGGACTTCCTGGTTTCTGGCCACGCCCTTTTCCCTAGGGGCTGGCTCGCAGCTCTCCACCTTAGTTATAGGACCAGCGAGGGGCGGTCCAGGTAAACTCCTCCCAGGGAGTTACCCACTTCAGCTGTATAAAAGGACTCTCATTTGACTTGCAACTGGCCTTCGGATTGAGCACTACAGTCGTCTGTACCTCTGCCTTGATCCAGGTCCTCCGTGGTCGTCTGTGCCTTGATGGTTCCCTGTCCAGTGTCTCTGCCTTGATGTCTGTTCTGGATGTGCCATGATGTCTGTTCCTGATCCCATGCCTGATCCAGTTCCCGCCGTTCCTACCTGCTTGAGGCTGCCAGGAATGCAGCAATCTTTCCTGCTTGAGGCTGCCAGGAGTGCAGCAACCTTTCCTGCTTGAGGCTTCCAGGAGTGCAGCAACCTTCCCTGCTTTGGCTGCCAGGAGTGCAGCAACCCACCGCTTCCTCTTCCCTGCGCGTGTCACGCTCCCGCGTTTGTGGGACAGGGTGGTCTGTGACCAGTCCAGCCGTGCTGGCTGTGTAGGGTGCCTTGAGACAGAGCCCATGTCTTGCTTCAACCCTTGCCCTGATGTCTTCAATGTCTTGCTTCAGCCTGTCTTGGATGTCTTGCTTCAGCCCCCGTCTGACGTCTTCTGTGTAAGGACTCTGTCTGCCCTCGCCTCTGTCCGGTCTGCCGCCCATCGCCATTCCCAGCGGCAGGTCCGAAAGGGCCGGGAACAGTCGGAGGACCGTTCATCAATCAACATTCCCGTGTTGGTTGCCATGGGCGTGCAGATCCGGCTGAGGGTCAGACTCCACTCCTTACTCCCTGCTTCTGTACCCACCTGGCTCTCCATGCCTACTCGGCTCACCTCCCACGGTGTGGCTTGGGGCTCCCTAAGTCTTGCCGTGGCCCAAGGGCTCACCACCCGCTTGAGACGACCGCGCTTCGCGCTCGCTCGTAACAGATATTTACTCTTTTGGATAATAGGACTAGGGGGAACTCCATGAAGTTAGCATGTGGCCCATTTAAAGCTAATCGGAGAAAGTTCTTTTTCACTCAATGCACAATTAAACTCTGGAATTTGTTGCCAGAGGTTGTGGTTAGTGCAGTTAGTGTAGCTGGGTTTAAAAAAAGGATTGGATAAGTTATTGGAGGAGAAGTCCATTACCTGCTATTAATTGACTTAGAAAATAGCTACTGCTCTTACTAGCATCAGTAGCATGGGATAGACTTAGATTTTGGGTACTTGCCAGGTTCTTATGTCCTGGATTGTTCTTATGTTCTTATAAATGTTAACCAAAGTAAAATGAAAAGAGTCTAGCTTTCAATCGAGGAAAACATATCTCGCTTCAACATCACTTGAAGATCTATTTATTATAAATGGAAATTTTTTATCAATAAATATACATACCCTTCAACTGTGGGAATTATAAGAGGAATAATAAACAGATCCCTTCCACCCAGTTTTTAGCTTCTCATGTTCTTGATTGTTGAGGTGCATTTCTTGCAAAAGAAGAATCTGTGCGTGGTTTCTGTGCTTATACTGAAGGATACACTTATTATTAATTGATGAGGATATACCACGCACATTCAATGAAAGAAAGTTTACTGCCACAGCAGCCACACTTATTTAATCTGTGAGATTATATAATTGAATGAGTTATATTTCCATGCAATTTTATAGTTAGTCACCTAATTGGCTAGTAACTGATACTTCAGAGAAAACCATATATTCATTTTCTCATCTTTATATTTGCTCATTTTTACATAGTTTGCCCCTCTGCACAATCATATAACCACTTCATTGATATGCCATTTACTTCCACCCTGTGGGTACTTAAAACAGAAACTGGAAACATACAAAAATATAGAAACATAGAAACATAGAAATGATGGCAGAAGAAGACCAAACAGTCCATCTAGTCTGCCCAGCAAGCTTTCACTTTTTTTTTCCCATACCTATCTTTTTCTCTTGTCCCTTGTAAGTGACTTTTTGTTCTATTTCCCTTCCACCCCCGCTATCGATCTATTTCCCTTCCACCCCCACCATCAATGTAGTTAGCAGTGCTGGAGCTGCATCTAAGTGAAGTATCCAGCTAATTGTTTAGGGGTAGTAACCGCCATCATAGCAAGCTACTCCCACGCATGTTTATCCAGCCTGTGCAACTCAGTCCTTGTTGGATGTTGTCCGAATATAAATCATCTTTTCATCATTCCCCCGCCATTGAAGCAGAGATCTTTTCATCATTCCCCTGCTGTTGAAGCAGAGAACTATGCTGGATATCATTGAAAGTGAAGTATCAAGCTAATTTGGTTTGGGGTAGTAACCGCCGTATCAAGCAAGCTACTCCCCTGCTTTTTTGTGGATGCAAATCCTTTTTTTTCCATTTCCTCTTGCCGTTGAAGCATAGAGCAATGTTGGAGTCGCATTAACCATGTGTATGTTTATTTAATTAGAATATTAATCTCCAGGTAGTAGCTGTCATTCCCGCAAGCTGCCCCCAAGCCTCTTCACTTCATTCACATCCTCTATACTTTATGGATCCACAGTGTTTATCCCACGCCTCTTTGAAATCCTTCACAGTTTTGGTCTTCACCACTTCCTCCGGAAGGGCGTTCCAGGCATCCACCACCCTCTCTGTGAAGAAACACTTCCTGACATTGGTTCTGAGTCTTCCTCCCTGGAGTTTTTAATCATGACCCCTGGTTCTGCTGATTTTGTTTGCAACGGAAAAGGATTGTCGTTGTCTTTGGATCATTAAAACCTTTCAAGTATCTGAAAGTCTGTATCATATCACCTCTGCTCCTCCTTTCCTTCAGGGTGTAAGAACATAAGAACATAAGAAAATGCCATACTGGGTCAGACCAAGGGTCCATCAAGCCCAACATCCTGTTTCCAACAGTGGCCAATCCAGGCCATAAGAACCTGGCAAGTACCCAAAAACTAAGTCTATTCCATATAACCATTGCTAATGGCAGTGGCTATTCTCTAAGTGAACTTAATAGCAGGTAATGGACTTCTCCTCCAAGAACTTATCCAATCCTTTTTTAAACACAGCTATACTAACTGCACGAACCACATTCTCTGGCAACAAATTCCAGAGTTTAATTGTGCGTTGAGTAAAAAAGAACTTTCTCCGATTAGTTTTAAATGTGCCCCATGCTAACTTCATGGAGTGCCCCCTAGTCTTTCTACTATCCGAAAGAGTAAATAACCGATTCACATCTACCCGTTCTAGACCTCTCATGATTTTAAACTCCTCTATCATATCCCCCCTCAGTCGTCTCTTCTCCAAGCTAAAAAGTCCTAACCTCTTTAGTCTTTCCTCATAGGGGAGTTGTTCCATTCCCCTTATCATTTTGGTAGCCCTTCTCTGTACCTTCTCCATCGCAATTATATCTTTTTTGAGATGCGGCGACCAGAATTGTACACAGTATTCAAGGTGCGGTCTCACCATGGAGCGATACAGAGGCATTATGACATTTTCCGTTTTATTCATCATTCCTTTCCTAATAATTCCCAACATTCTGTTTGCTTTTTTGACTGCCGCAGCACACTGCACCAACGATTTCAATGTGTTATCCACTATGACACCTAGATCTCTTTCTTGGGTTGTAGCACCTAATATGGAACCCAACATTGTGTAATTATAGCATGGGTTATTTTTCCCTATATGCATCACCTTGCACTTATCCACATTAAATTTCATCTGCCATTTGGATGCCCAATTTTCCAGTCTCACAAGGTCTTCCTGCAATTTATCACAATCTGCTTGTGATTTAACTACTCTGAACAATTTTGTGTCATCTGCAAATTTGATTATCTCACTCGTCGTATTTCTTTCCAGATCATTTATAAATATATTGAACAGTAAGGGTCCCAATACAGATCCCTGAGGTACTCCACTGTCCACTCCCTTCCACTGAGAAAATTGCCCATTCAATCCTACTCTCTGTTTCCTGTCTTTTAGCCAGTTTGCAATCCACGAAAGGACATCGCCACCTATCCCATGACTTTTTACTTTTCCTAGAAGCCTCTCATGAGGAACTTTGTCAAACGCCTTCTGAAAATCCAAGTATACAATATCTACTGGTTCACCTATATCCACATGTTTATTAACTCCTTCAAAAAAGTGAAGCAGATTTGTGAGGCAAGACTTGCCCTGGGTAAAGCCATGCTGACTTTGTTCCATTAAACCATGTCTTTCTATATGTTCTGTGATTTTGATGTTTAGAACACTTTCCACTATTTTTCCTGGCACTGAAGTCAGGCTAACCGGTCTGTAGTTTCCCGGATCACCCCTGGAGCCCTTTTTAAATATTGGCGTTACATTTGCTATCCTCCAGTCTTCAGGTACAATGGATGATTTTAATGATAAGTTACAAATTTTTACTAATAGGTCTGAAATTTCATTTTTTAGTTCCTTCAGAACATATTTAGATTCTTCAAACTCCCCTCATAAGTCATTTGATGAAGACCCTCCACCTTTTTGGTCGCCCTTCTCTGTACCGCCTCCATCCTGTCTCTGTCCCTTCGGAGATACGGTCTCCAGAACTGAACACAGTACTCCAGGTGAGGCCTCACCAAGGACCTGTACATGGGGATAATCACATGCCTTTTCTTAGTCGATATTCCTCTCTCTATGCAGCCCAGCATTCTTCTGGTTTTAGCTATCGCCTTGTCACATTGTTTCACCATCTTCAGGTCTCTCTCCTGTTCCATGCACATCAGCTCTTCTCCCCCCATCGAATATAGTTCTTTCGGATTTCCACACCCCATATGCATGACTCTGCACTGCTTGGCGTTGAATTTCAGCTGCCATATCTTCGACCACTCTTCCAGTTTCCTTAGATCCCGTCTCTTTCCCACCCCTTTTCCTTAGATCCATCTCTTTCCCACCCCATCCCCCACTCCTGCACTCACCAAGGATCTGGCACTGACAGGCACTGGGCAGGCCCCAAGGTTAGGTCCTTGCCCAGAGCTATACTTTGGCACTAAAGCCAGCCCTCAGCACTGAGCCTAACACCAGGCTAGGCCTTAGCAATGGGACCAGCCTGGGCCTCACCTTAGCTGTAGGACTGGCCCAAGGTTGGCACAATTGCTAGGTCCCTGTTCCTGGCTTGGCCTGACCTGGACTCACATCTTTGCTCTAAGCCTGTGAGCCTGGTCTGAGCCTAGGCCACTGCAATGGGTCCAGCCTTGGCCTAGGCCTTAGCACTGACCCAGTTTCAGCCTAGGCCTCCGATCCAGTAATGGCCAAAGACTAGACCTCGGACTGGGACCTGCTGAAGGCTAGGCCTCAGCTCTGGGCCCAAACCAGAGCTAGGCTATGACACTGGGCCTAGCTCAGAGATAAGCCATGGCACTGGACCATTGGAGGCCCCCTTTTTTCTGCAATAAATATGAAAATATCTGAAAAACTCCAAGCAGATAACCCCCCAAGCCTTCTGTTACTACTTTTAATGTAAGGCTTGGGGATAACCTGCACAGAGTGGCTGTTACTACCCTTTGTAGGAACCTACATAAAGTGGCAGTTACTACCATTTAGAAAAGGCATGGAGGTACCCTGCATAAAGCTGCAGTTACTACCCTAAAAAAAACTTGTTGAGAAGGCTAGATGGACCATTTTGTTCTTTATCTGCCATCATAGACTATGATGCTATATTATTTTTGTAAGAGGCTAATTTCAATTTGTTTCATTTAGAATGAACTGATAATGGCCTCAATTTTTTTTTTTTTTTTTGCATTCTTTAAAAATGAATGCACATATCATTCATCTCCCAACAGGAAGAAAACTTGGGAGCTAGTGCCAAGAAAGAATGACATGAAAGTTCTTAAATCAAAATGAATATTTAAGTTAAAGTTAAGTCTTAAAGATGATATGGAACAATATACACTATGGGGCGGATTTTAAAAGGAGCGCAAATAGGCCTACTTTTGTTTGCGCTCAGGCGCAAACAAAAGTACGCTGGATTTTAGTAGATACGCGCGGAGCCGCGCGTATCTACTAAAAAACCTGGATCGGCGCGCGCAAGGCTATGGATTTTGTATAGCCGGCGCGCGCCGAGCCGCGCAGCCTACCCCCGTTCCCTCCGAGGCCGCTCCGAAATCGGAGCGCCTCGGAGGGAATCCTCTAACACCCTCCCCTCACCTTCCCCTCCCTTCCTCTACCTAACCCACCTGCCCGGCCCTGTCTATACCCCCCCCCTTACCTTTGTTGGGGGATTTACGCCTCCCTCCGGGAGGCGTAAATCCCCGCGCGCCAGCGGGCCTCCTGCGCACCGGGCCGCGACCTGGGGGCGGGTACGGAGGGCGCGGCCACGCCCCCGGACCGCCCCGGGCCGTAGCCACGCCCCGTACCCGCCCCCAAAACGCTGCCGACACGCCCCGAAAACGCCGCGATGACCGGGACCGCCCCCCGACACGCCCCCTCCGAAAACCCCGGGACTTACGCGAGTCCCGGGGCTCTGCGCGCGCCGGTAGGCCTATGTAAAATAGGCTTACCGGCGCGCAGGGCCCTGCTCGCCTAAATCCGCCCCGTTTTGGGCGGATTTACGCGAGCAGGGCTCTGAAAATCCGCCCCTATGGGTAGTGGCAGTTGTTTATAATCAGCAATATGAAATAGTCTTATCAAGAAACATTTACTGTAATGAAAATGACAACTATATATATAATCCATATATTTCAATCATTATTGGCTTTAGCAAATGAATAAAATTTAAAAAGCAGCATATCCTCACAGGAAACTACAAGAAGAAGTCTATACAGAGCCATCTGAAGGGACTGATGAAAAAGAAAAGATGCCAAGAGTGTGAAGCTTGAAATATATGGATTAAAAGAATCAATAGAGTCATGGTCCATGACATTAAACTAAATACTGTGTGACAATGGTTATTAACAAATAGAATCAGAAACAAAGCAGGGGTCACAGTCGAGGCCTGAGTGCGATGCCTGGGTCTCATCTTAGGCAGGGGCCAACTCCAGGGTCTCAGCCAAGCCCTTCCACCATCTTCGAACAAGCACACCAATGCCTGGGCTTGAGCCTAGGCCACAGCCCAGACCCAAGCCGAATAGTGCAGCCTGGAGGGTGGGTCCCAATGCAGGGGCCTCAACCTCGACCCATACTAGATACCGGCACCCAGTCCAGAGGCTGAGTCCTGATGCCTGGGCCTAGGTTGGGTTCCAATGCCAAGACCTGGACCCAGTCTCGATGCCTAGGCAGGGCCCAGGCCCAGGGCCAATGCTATGGCCTAGCCAGAAGGCCAGGTCCCAATGCTGGGGCATTGGCCAGACCCAGGCCTGATGCCAGGGCCTGGCTGGAGGCTGGAAGTCAGATCCTCATGCCTGGACCTTGGTGTAGGTTGGAGCTTGGACCCAAACCCGACAGCACAGCCAGGCCTGGTGGCTGGCTCTTGATGCCTGGGCCTTGGTCTAGGGTCCGACCCAAGCTTAGAGCCTAGGTCTCAGAACAGGTCCGACAATCTCTTGTTTTCTTTTTCAACTGATGTCATCCACTGGGGTCGTGCCAGAGTTAATTAACTCCAGTGCATTCACCCCACCAGATGGCACCATTTTGATATACGGCATATATCAAAATGGTGCCATCCACTGAGATAAATGTGCTGGAGTTAATTACATTTGGCATGACCCCTGAAATAGTGTCAGTTGAAGAAGAAAAGGACAATTGACCTGCTCCAAGGCATGGGGCAGACCCTAGGCCTAGGCCTAGGTGTCAGTATCTGGTCTCCAGGCTAGGCTCTGGCTTTGGACCTGGGTACGGGCCAAGGCCCCAATGTCAAGATCTGGCCTCAGGGCTGGGACCTGGCATCAAACTTAGGTCCAGAACAAGGCCCCAGCACTGAGACTTGGCTTCCAGGCTAGGCTGCAGAGTCAGGCCTGAATCAGGGCTCTGGCCTAGGTTGAGGTCCAGGTGTCAGGACCCAGCCTCTGAGCCAGGCCCCAGCATCAAGCTTAGTTCCGGGCCAAGACCCCGGCATTGGGATCTGGCTTCTGGGCTGTGCCGTGGCATCGGGCCTGTGTCTGGGCTCCAGCCTAGGCCAAGGCCTATCATCAGGGCCAGGTCCATCAGGCCAGGTCCATCAGACCTAGGTCTGCGCTCCAGCCTAGGCCCAGGCATTGAGCCTTGGGTATGCTGAGATTGTGGCAACCTACCACATCCTTGGTCTATGCAAGGCTGAGGCTGAGGCCTGGGCCTAGGCCTTGCCAGCAGATCCCCAATAGACCGGGTAAGTGGGGGCTGGGGGGATTCTGTCCCCTGCTTTTTTCCAACCCATTTCTGTTTATTTGATTGGTTTTTTTTGTTCTTTTTTTAATGTTTGATTTGTTTTCTTCACCCAAATGAAATGAAACAAACATTCCATGAACTGAAATTAGTGGGAATAAAAACCTCCTAAAAAATGAAAGATAAAACAATTTTTGTTCTTCACATCCCTATAAAATAATTTATTTCTGGGGCTGCCACCACAGACATTTTTTTCCTTAGCTGCATATCCCAAGGTGTTATCCTTTCTTTGTTGGGGAAGATAACCTTCTTGGGCCAGGTGGTAGTGTAACTTTCTCTTCTGTATGTGTGTTGCAATGTCTCTTTCTCTCTTTTTCTATGATGCTGTGCTGCAGGGACCAGACAAGACACAGTAGTGGATGTTCAAAATAACTTTACTGATGAGTTTTTCAATTAAAATAAATGTCCAATCAAGTAGAAAATCTGGATTGAATTACAGTTGGGTTTATTATACTGGTAGCTGTCCTTTTATCTCTTTCTCTGAGTAGGTGTTCTTTCTCTCAGGTTCCTGGGATGAGGCTTATCACTGCTGTGCTGAATGCATAAACTGTTCCAATAGGCCAGGGAAATCCTATATGTGGGGATCCCCTAAATTCTAGAAAAATGGTACCTGAGTCCAGAAAGTTCAGTCTTCTCTTCTCAGCCTGTCCCAAGGGTAGAGATCCAGTGATGGGTCTTCAATAGATCATGTCTTTTCTCTCTGGACTCCACCTGATGTGACCTCTCTCGAGGAATGGTCTGATGGTGACTGAAACCAGTCTATCACAATTCGGCTCCCAGTGAGGGAGGGATGTTACAAAAAACTCCTCACTAATCAAAAGGGGAAAACAAAAAAATCTTCCTCTAAAGCGTGCAAATCTCAAACCCTTCAAATAACTGAGTGAAGATCAAGTTAATGGTAGTTAAAGAGGATAGGTAAGTATTTCTTTGGGAAACCTTTGGACTTATAAAAGTTTGGTGAAAGGTGAAATAGAGGTATATATTCTTTAGAGTTTGTGTGTGTCTGAGGTAATAAGCAAGCCAGAGATAGTTAATTCTAGTGTCTGTCTTTCCCACCTACTCAACCCTTGATTTTTAGGCAAGAGACACTTTCTCATAAAAATCAATCAGGGTCTTATCTAAATCATGCTATTGTACCAGCCCTTATTGAAAGTTTAATCATCCCCTTGTAGGACACTAGCTGATTAATTAGTACATTCACCTGAAAGTTTAAAGTACTCTAATTCCAACTCCCTTAGTATTCTAAACTTAACTAGGAACTCAATAAAATTAAGATGAAGGCAGCAGTCCAGAGGTAAGAGGGGGTTTTCCAGTCTTTTGCATTGAGTGTCACATATATGATTTTTTAACCGCCGGTGAGAGATTGTATGTGTGCACTCGGTGCAAAAAGCTCCTGGCTCTCAGGCAACGAGTCCGATCTCTGGAGGCTAGAGAAGCAGACTTGAAGGAGCTGAGGCAGACAGAGAAGTACATTGATGAGACCTTCAGGGACATATTAGCCAAGTCCCAAATCCAGTCTGGCAGCCCCAGTGCTGCCTTCGATCAGAAAGATCTCCCAGTAGGAGAACATCATCCTGGTGTAGCAGGAAGTGATCCTGTAGCAAGGACCTGCTCTCCAGGTGATGTATTGTCCTCTCGCACTGAGGACATGTCTCCCAGGGCTACTGCTCAGGAGGGAAGGGTTAGGCCGGCCAACATAGTTGGTGATTCAATTATTAGAAATTTATTTATTTATTTATTTAACATTTTTTTATATACCGAGGTTCTAGAGACAAAATCACTAAGCACTTTGGTTTACATACAACTATTGAAATGACTGACTTGAGTCTTACAGGGAACAGGAAATACAGAACTTGGATATTATACATTTAAACTCATAATAACATAGAACCTTTAAATAACAGAAACAGTACAGGTTGGTAGTCAAACATGTAACAGGCGATTACATGAGAATAGAGCAATATGAGATAATATCTGTGGTTGTTTGGCAGTGAAAAACATGATAATTTGCATCCAGTGGGTAGGAAGGATTAAGATCGAATTAGGCGTAGGCTAAGGAGAAGATCCAAGTCTTGAGCCTTTTTTTGAAAGTAATTGGACATTGTTCAAGTCTAAGTTCTGAAGGGAGAGAGTTCCAATGATTCGGGCCGACTGTAGAGAAGGCTATTTTATTTGAAAATGATTTAATTGGAGGCATTTTTAGAGAGCCTTTTTGGGCAGCTCTCAACGGGCGGGAAGAAGAATATAGTTGTAAAGGAATCCTGAGGTCAAGAGGGGAGGATTTGTAGATAGATTTGTGTATGATAGAACAAGTTTTATAGAGAATTCTATATTTAATCGGGAGCCAGTGTAGATTCTTTAGAATTGGAATGATGTGGTCCCTTTTTTTTTATTTTGTCAGAATCCTAGCTGTGGCATTCTGTAGCATTTGTAGAGATGTAGATAGCAAGGTGACTGGTGGACGTGAGGACCGCCTGGTAGGGATGTGAATCGTTTTAGGACGATTAAAATTATCGTCCGATAATTTTAATATCGTCTTAAACCGTCATGGAACACAATACAATAGAGATTCTAACGATTTATCGTTATAAATCGTTAGAATCGTGAGCCGGCACACTAAAACCCCCTAAAACCCACCCCCGACCCTTTAAATTAAATCCCCCACCCTCCCGAACCCCCCCCCCCCAATGACTTAAATAACCTGCGGGTCCAGCAGCGGTCCGGAACGGCAGCGGTCTGGAACGGGCTCCTGCTACTGAATCTTGTTGTCTTCAGCCGGCGCCATTTTCCAAAATGGCGCCGAAAAATGGCGGCGGCCATAGACGAACACGATTGGACGGCAGGAGGTCCTTCCGGACCCCCGCTGGACTTTTGGCAAGTCTTGTGGGGGTCAGGAAGCCCCCCCCAAGCTGGCCAAAAGTTCCTGGAGGTCCAGCGGGGGTCAGGGAGCGATTTCCCGCCGCGAATCGTTTTCGTACGGAAAATGGCGCCGGCAGGAGATCGACTGCAGGAGGTCGTTCAGCGAGGGTTCCGGCGCCTCGCTGAACGACCTCCTGCAGTCGATCTCCTGCTGGCGCCATTTTCCGTACGAAAATGATTCGCGGCGGGAAATCGCTCCCTGACCCCCGCTGGACCTCCAGGAACTTTTGGCCAGCTTGGGGGGGGGCCTCCTGACCCCCACAAGACTTGCCAAAAGTCCAGCGGGGGTCCGGAAGGACCTCCTGCCGTCCAATCGTGTTCGTCTATGGCCGCCGCCATTTTTCGGCGCCATTTTGGAAAATGGCGCCGGCTGAAGACAACAAGATTCAGTAGCAGGAGCCCGTTCCAGACCGCTGCCGTTCCGGACCGCCGCTGGACCCGCAGGTTATTTAAGTCATTGGGGGGGGGGTTCGGGAGGGTGGGGGATTTAATTTAAAGGGTCGGGGGTGGGTTTTAGTGGGTTTTAATGTGCCGGTTTTGCGATTTTACGTTTTTTTGATTTTTCACGATTTTTCACGATATTTTACCCCCCCAAACGGCAACAATACGATTCCCTCCCCCTCCCAGCCGAAATCGATCGTTAAGACGATCGAGGACACGATTCACATCCCTACCGCCTGGTAACTTGCCTGCCTGGTGAGAAGGTGGCAGACCTCAGGCATCACCTAGATAGGATTATAGACATTGCTGGGGAGGAGCCAGCTGTCGTGGTACATGATGGCACCAACAACATAGGAAAATGTGGGAGAGAGGTTCTGGAAGCCAAATTTAGGATTTTAGATAGAAAGCTGAAATCCAGAACCTCCAGGGTGGCATTCTCTGAAATGCTTCCTGTTCCACGTGCAGATCCCCAGAGGCAGGCAGAGTTTCAATGCGTGGATGAGACGATGGTGCAGGGAAGAGGGATTCAGTTTTGTAAGGAACTGGGGAAACCTTTGGGGAAGGGGGAGACTTTTCCAAAAGGATGGGGATCCACCTTAACCAGAGTGGAACCAAGCTGCTGGCACTAACTTTCAAAAAGGAGATAGAGCAGCTTTTAAACTAGAACAAGGGGGAAATCCGACAGTCACTCAGCAGTGCATGGTTCGGAGCAACGTATCCTTGAAGGATACTAATAAAACAGGAGAATTAGGGGATCCCAACAGAGAGGTTCCAATAAAAGAAAACATAGCCCTTGTGCCTATATGTAAAAAATCACCGAAGCTAATGATTTCCAAATTATCCCTAAAAACTGAAAAGCATATTATTAATACAAACAAAAAACACACTTTGAAATGTCTGTATGCCAATGCCAGAAGTGTAAGAAGTAAGATGGGAGAGCTAGAGTGTATAGCAGTAAATGGTAAGATTGACATAATTGGGATCACAGAGACTTGGTGGAAGGAGGATAACCAATGGGACAGTGCTATATCAGGGTACAAATTATATCGCAATGATAGGGAGGATCAACTTGGTGAGGGTGTGGCACTTTATGTCCGGGAGGGTATAGAGTCCAACAGGATAAAGATCATACAAGAGACTAAGGGCCAGATTTTTAAACCTACGCGCGAACGTAGATTTGTGTGCGCAACCCGGCGCGCACAAATCTACACCGGATTTTATAACATGCATGCGTAGCCGCATGCATGTTATAAAATCTGGGGTCAGTGCGCGCAAGGGGGTGCACACTTGTGAACCCCCTTGCGCGCGCTGAGCCCTAGGGGAGTCCCGATGGCTTTCCCTGTTCCCTCCGAGGCCGCTCCGAAATCAGAGCAGCCTCGGAGGGAACTTTCCTTCCACCCCCACCTTCCCCTCCCTAGCCCACCCCCCAGCCCTATCTAACCCCCCCCCCTGACCTTTGTTGATAAAGTTGTGCCTGCCTCTGGGCAGGCGTAGGTTTCATGCACTGGCCAAGTGCCAGCTCGCCAGCCCCTGGCACAACTGCTGTGCCGGAGGCCTCGGTGCTGCCCTCGCTCCTTGCCCGCCCACTCCCCACCCCTTTTTTCAAGTCCCGGGACATGCGCATGACGCCAAACCTATGCAAAATATACTCGGCATGCGCAGGAGTGGTTTTTCGGGGTTACACATGTAACCCTTTGAAAATCTGCCCCTAAATGCTCAGTAGAATTTATATGGGTAGAAATCCCATGTGTGTTGGGTAAGAATATAGTGATAGGAGTGAAATAATAATGGAAGATTTCAATTACTAGGGGTGTGCATTCGGCCCCTACGTATTGGCAATCCGCAACGGATGTGCCAATATTCATTGTATTCGTGGGAAAGCAAAACGTATCGCGATTCCCCACGAATACAATAAATTTTCGCCGAATTATTTGGCGGCCAATTTAAACAACCCACCCTCCTGACCCCCGCAAGACTTACCAAAAGTCTAGCGGGGGTCCGGAACGACCTCCTGCTCTCGGGCCGTATTGCCAGTATTTAAAATGGAGCTGGGGCTACCGTTGCCCTCACTATGTCACAGGGGCCGACGGTCGGCCCCTGTGACATGGTGAGGGCTAACGCTAGCGGCTGCCAGTACTCAAAATGGCTCCGGCACTACCTTCGCCCTCACTATGTCACAGGGGCTGACGGTCGGCCCCTGTGACATAGTGAGGGCGAAGGCTAGTGCCGGCGCCATTTTGAGTACTGGCAATACGGCCTGAGTGCAGGAGGTCGCTCCCAGACCCCCACAGGACTTTTGGCAAGTCTTGTGGGGGTCAGGAGGCCCCCCCAAGCTGGTCAAAGGTCCCTGGGGGTCCAGCGGGGGTCCGGGAGCGATCTCCTGCACTCGTGCCAGGAGTCAAAATGGCGCCGATAGCCTTTCCCTTACTATGTCACAGGGGCTACCGGCGCCATAGTCAGCCCCTGTCACATGGTAGGAGCACAAGATGGCGCCGATGGCCATGTGACAGGGGCTGACCAATGGCACCGGTAGCCCCTGTGACATGGTATGTCAAAGGCTATCGGCGCCATTTTGAAACTGGTACTGAGGGTGTGAGAATGCAGGGGATGGGTCCCGGACCCCCTGCTGGACCACCAGGGAGTTTTGGTAAGTCTTGGGGGGTTCAGGAGGGTGGGAGGTTGTAGTAAATTTAATTTTAGCTGGGTACCGAATAGGATTAGACGTATAACCGTATCGGGGTGCCATACAAACATATGCAACGTATTTGCCCCCCGGCAAATACGTATCCTGAATGCAACGTATGGCGTCCCTCTCCACATCCCTATCAATTACCCCAATATTGACTGGGTAAATGTAACATCAGGACTTGCTAGAGACATAAAGTTCCTGGATGTAGTAAATGACTGCTTCATGTTGCAATTGGTTCAGGAGCCAACAAGAGCTATTTTAGATTTAATTCTTAGTGGAACGCAGGTTTTCATGAGAGAGGTAACGGTGGTAGGGCCACTTGGCAATAGTGATCATAACATGATCAAATTTAAACTAATAACTGGAAGGGGGACAATAAGTAAATCTACAGCTCTAACACTAAACTTTCAAAAGGGAAACTTTGATAAAATGAGGAAAATATTTAGAAAGGCTGCAAAGGTTAAACATGTTCAACAAACATGGACATTGTTTAAAAATAGAATCCTAGAGGCGCAGTCCAGATGTATTCCATGCATTAAGAAAGGTGGAAGGAAGGCAAAACGATTACCATCATGGTTAAAAGGTGAGGTGAAAGAGGCTATTTTAGCCAAAAAAAACATCCTTCAAAAATTGGAAGAAGGATCCATCTGAAGAAAATAGGATAAAACATAAGCATTGTCAAGTTAAGTGTAAAACATTGATAAGACAGGTGAAGAGAGAATTTGAAATGAAGTTGGCCATAGAGGCAAAAACTCATAATAAAAACTTTTAAAAATATATCTGAAGCAAGAAACCTATGTGGGAGTCGGTTGGACCATAAGATGACTGAGGGGTTAAAGGGGATCTTAGGAAAGATAAGGCCATTGCAGAAACACTGAATGAATTCTTTGCTTCCGTGTTTACTAATGAGGATGTTGGGGAGATACCAGTTCCGGAGATGGTTTTCAAGGGTGATGAGTCATTCGAACTAAACCAAATCACTGTGAACTGGAAGATGTAGTAGGCCAGATTGACAAATTAAAGAGTAGCAAATCACCTGGACCAGATGGTATGCATCCTAGGGTACTAAAGGAACTCAAAAAATAAAATTTCTGATCTATTAGTTAAAATTTCTAACCTATCATTAAAATCATCCATTGTACCTGAAGACTGGAGGGTGGCTAATGTAACCCCAATATTTAAAAAGGGCTCCAGGGGTGATCTGGGTAATTATAGACCAGTAGAGACTGTATACGTGACGGTGCGCTGCAAGTTGCATTGCATCACCTACTAGCAGAAATTTGTTCCTTGATGTTTCCACCTCATTCAAAATTTATTTGAGATTCATGATTGTCTAAGCCCCTGAGGCAGCAGCTGTTGAGCTGTGAAATTCAGCCTGAGTCAGGCACTGTTTTTAAAAGAATACATCTCTACTTTAATAAATATTTGAAAAAGGACCAAGGCATCTATTTCCTTTGTTTTTCTGACGGCTATTATAGATCACCTACCTCTTTGTTTTTTTGGGACTATAGACCAGTGAGCTTGTCTTCAGTGTCGGGAAAAATAGTGGAAACTATTCTAAAGATCAAAATCATAGAGCATATAGAAAGACATGGTTTAATGGAACACAGGTCAACATGGATTTACCCAAGGGAAGTCTTGCCTAACAAATCTGCTTCATTTTTTTGAAGGGGTTATTAAACATGTGGATAAAGGTGATGTATTGTATTTGGATTTTCAGAAGGATTTGACAAAGTCCTTCATGAGAGGCTTCTAAGAAAAGTAAAAAGTCATGGGATAGGAGGCGATGTCCTTTCGTGGATTACGAACTGGTTAAAAGACAGGAAACAGAGAGTAGGATTAAATGGCCAATTTTCTCGGTGGAAAAGGGTAAACAGTGGAGTGCCTCAAGGATCTGTACTTAGACCAGTGCTTTTCAATATATAAATAAATGATCTGGAAAGGAATACGCGAGTGAGGTTATCAAATTTGCGGACGATACAAAATTATTCAGATTAGTTAAATCACAAGCGAATTGTGATACATTACAGGAGGACCTTGCAAGACTGGAAGATTGAGCATCCAAATGGCAGATGAAATTTAATGTGGACAAGTGCAAGGTGTTGCACATAGGGAAAAATAACCCTTGCTGTAGTTACAATTTACCACCCAGGAAAAAGATCTAGGCATCATAGTGGATAATACTTTAAAATTGTCGGCTCAGTATGCTACAGCAGTCAAAAAAGCAAACAGAATGTTAGGAATTATTAGGAAGGGTATGGTTAATAAAATGGAAAATGTCATAATGCGTCTGTATCACTCCATGGTGAGACCGCACCTTGAATACTGTGTACAATTCTGGTCACTGCATATCAAAAAAGATATAGTTGCGATGGAGAAGGTACAGAGAAGAGCAACCAAAATGATAAAGGGGATGGAACAGCTCCCCTATGAAGAAAGGCTGAAGAGGTTAGGGCTGTTCAGCTTGGAGAAGAGACAGCTGAGGGGGGATATGATAGAGGTCTTTAAGATCATGAGAGGTCTTGAATGAGTAGATGTGAATTGGTTATTTACACTTCCGGATAATAGAAGGACTAGGGGGCATTCCATGAAGTTTGCAAGTAGCACATTTAAGTCAAATCGGAGAAAATTCTTTTTCACTCAACACACAATTAAGCTCTGGAATTTGTTGCCAGAGGATGTGGTTAGTGTCATTAGTGTAGCTGGGTTCAAAAAAGGTTTGGATAAGTTCTTGGAGGAGAAGTCTATTAATGGCTATTAATCAAGTTTACTTAGGGAATAGCCACTGCTATTAATTGCATCAGTAGCATGGGATCTTTTTGGTGTTTGGGTAATTGCCAGGTTCTTGTGGCCTGGTTTGGCCTCTGTTGGAAACAGGGTGCTGGGCTTGATGGACCCTTGGTCTGACCCAGCATGGCAATTTTTTATGTCTTAGGTTCTTATAAACCAGTACTGTTTAACTGTTCTTGCAAAGAAGAAACCTCCCTGGCTTATTCAATTTTCCTTTGAAAGCATTCTCTTATCTAAATAAACTTTGTTGTGCCACATATCTCTAACAGCCTTTCATCTGCCAGTCAATAGGCTTCAAGGAGAGACAGAAGCAGTAGCAGAGGAGACAGTCTCTTCCTGCTTGTTCTCCCCTGCTTTGTGAAACAGAGGGCTTTTACTTCTTATGTCTCCTCCCAGATTGGTTAGAAATTTCTTCTCTGCCAGCGGGAATGCAGGAAACAATAGCTGGAAGTGGGAATCTTCTCCCCAATTCAGAAGATCTGGCATTTCTGCTGGTAGTAGATATACTTGAATGCATCTACAGCATATATTAATATTACTAAATGCTTCTGTAGGTTTTTAATTTTCTAATTCAATATACTGATTTCCAATATGCACAGCCAAGTACTGTTCTTAAGATGTCACTCGAAAAGGGCAATGCTATTTACAAACTGGAGTTTCTGATAGATTCATCGATGAATTATAATACTGTGCATCAAATTACATAAGAATTCAGTAGCTATACTCAAATGAGATGACATGTCCATTGTTTTGAGAATACTTATTTTAGATGTAGTCAAGTTTATGAAACTGAGAATTTAAATCCTTAAAGACGATCTAAGAGAACCCCAGTTTAAGCTCATAATTTGTAGGTATATCACAAACTGAATGCTAACTTAGGTGCACATCTTTGAGACCTCAGTAATGACACCAACACTGACATCTAATGCCTTTGATCAGTCCTATTTCTATATAAAACATCATAGCATGCCATTCAGTAGAAATCAGGTTTAACAGAAGAACTATTATGTGAGATACAGTGCTTTGGCATTCATCTCTTCAAACAGAGAAAGTTCAAAGAAATATAGAAAATGAATAACAGAGTGGATTCCACTACTAAAAATAGTGCCAGAGGCTACATGATATCATATCTATAACCCTTCATAACAACGCTCCATTGCCTAGAATTATATATAACGTTTTCATTCCAGCCAGAATGAGTTGTGTCAGAAATATGTCACACTGGAAATCCTGAAATAATTCCCTTTAATTTGGGGTTTCAGGAAATATCAATCCAGTCCTGTGATCGGAGTTAGGTAGAGTACAGCCACTAATTGGCAGAAAAGAAGAGTTTATAAGATTTCTTCATAAATGAAATGAGAAAGGTGTCTGTCTGAAGAATTCTGCAAGATCTATAACTTCAAAATAAGTTACACAGAAACTTCATTTTATATCACCAACTGAAATCTAATTTTAAGGAAGTGCATTGGCTTTTTCGTTTTGTTTCAATTAATGCACACTAAAAAAAATAAATAAATAAAAAAGCAGGAAAATGTAAAAACAAAAAGAAACAAAAGTTTTTTGGGTGCACACCCCTAATATACAGTATATATGGGGGTCAATTTTAAAAGCCTGGCTCGCTCACCTGGATGCGCTCATTTTATAAGATGCATGCGTTACCATGCGCAATTTATAAAATGCAATATCTGTGAGCACATGCGTGCCTGATTTTATAATCAGTGCACACATGTGTGGACGGGTCGAGACTCGTGCACACAAGGGGGAGGGCTTTTATAAGCCAATGCGCAGCGACACAACAGGCCCTTCCCCAGTTCCCTCCCAGTCCATACCAATTAAGGAGCAGACTGGGAGAGAACTTCCCTTCCCCCCTATTTAACCTTCCTCCCTTTTTCCCTCTTCTCCTCAACCCCTAAACTAGCCCTACCTATCCCCTATTATTTTTATTTTTTACCTTACTACTCCTTCAGAGCAGATGTAAACTCTGCGCAAAGGCAGCTGGCCGGTGCATGTTTCCCCGGGACAGTGTCTAATGGTGCTGTCCTGCCCCGTTCCACCCCTCCCCCCCCAGACTCCACACACCCCCCCCCAGGCCGGCCACATTTCTTTGGTCTAGCACTTCTGCTGCCACTGAGTTGAGTGAGCTAATGGCGCCGGTGCAAGGAAAATAAATGCAGGGCCATGTGGAGGTTCCCAAACCGCCACATGACAAAGATGAGAAGCTGCAGGACCATATGGCAAAGAAGAGGAGGAGCTGTAATGCCAACTCAACGTGCAGCAAACATGAGAGAGTTTCAGGGCTGTGTGGCACTTCCCAACCTGCTGCATGGCGAAGAAAAGGAGGAATAAGAGAGAAAAAGCACTCTGACCAAGAAGTTATAATCACTGCGACATTTTCAGCGTCAGCACAGCACTCAATGTGAAGGAGCAAATTTTGCCATCACCTAAAGAGCACATTTTCACAGCTGAGCAATAGAGGTATATTCCATGCTTAAGAGTCACTCCCTGATGAAGAGGATTTACTCGAAACACTGCACTGTCGGGATTACAATACTTATTGCATGAAGTTATGTATACAATATCTTGGCGTCATAACTGTGAGTCTTGTATGGTATAACATTTAATTTTGGTATACCACCACAGCTGACTCGCACTGGACTATCAAGTTAGCCATCAGAATAATAGATTGAGCAACTTGTACATTCTGGGGTTTTCCAATGATTATAAATAACTTTTCTCTAACAACCACTAAGTTGGAGCTAGAGTCTTGTTAGTAGCCATTGGGCATATCCATATAGCCCAATTTAGGCACTTTATGAGGTTTCCCCAGTTCAAACATATACAATCCATTTCCAGCCAGACTATTAATATTTTTTGTTGAGTACACAAGTGTCTGGTATTATCTGGATCATTATTTTGAGTGAAGAAAAGGAGGAGCCATAGGGACGCATGGTGGTTCGCAACCTGCCACGCAACAAAGATGAGCAGGAGCTACAGGGCCACACAGCCAAGTTGAGTTGCAGAGCATGCGGTGAAGTTGAGGAGTGGCAGCCTGCAGGACCACATGGTTCCCAAATCACTAGGTAACATGTTTCTATTTATACTTTATGGTCTCTTAATTCTGTATTTGGTAAGGGTCTGCCTGTGTTCTGCATGTATGACAGAAGAGAGATATTCTGCTAGCATCTAGAAATCTATAGCAGCTTGGTTTCTTCTGTTTTCTTAAGAGGAGGTGTATTGCTGTTTTAGGTCCTAGTGTAATATTAGCAGTGTTACCTTTTCATAGGTAGGGTTGTTACTTTTTTAAGTGCTGGCAGCTAGGGCTGTTTTGGTGTGATAGGTTTATTATATTTTAATTGTAATTTACTCATGTCTTTTAGAGGGCCAAGACCACACCTAAAACACATTACAGTAGCCCTAATGCCATATGCTTTCCATGTGACTTTTTTTTGTAGGGTTTTCTGGTTGACACCAAATAAATGCATACAAATACTTGTGATATTTTTTTTTTACCTTAGAAGACTGAATATTCTTTTCATGTAAAATCTGTTATTATAAATGAATACTTTTTAAATGTGTACATGGAGAGAACAGATTTGCCTAGGGCACTTAATACTCTTGCACCAGAAATAGGTTCCAGGGCAGGGGGTAAAAACCCAGAGGGTAGAGGGATGACAGTTTCAAAGTTTAGATCACTGGAAGGAGCTGAGCTTTTTATGGCAGGCCCGAGACAGAGATGAATAAAGGGTGTGGGGGGTGGGGGCAGGGGGCAACATGATAATTTTTTGCATAGGGCAGCAAAACAGCACCGGCCCTGATTGGGACTGCCCTAAATGAACATATTAATCCTGTCTTGCAATGTCTCTTGTTACCTACCAGTAAAATGGAGAGTAAAATACAAGTTTTAGACACTAAGGGCCTCATTTTCCAATATCGCAGTGGTAACGCGTGATAACGCATGAGGGGGTGTGTCCCATGCAAATAAGGCATTTTTCGTGCGGAAATGGATTCGCAAATCGCGAAAACATCGTGCACCGCGATAAAACAACCAATGAATCTTCGCAGTACACAAAAGTGTCCAGTCTATTTCCACTCCTAGGTGCTGCAAGCAACATGTTATATGAAACTGAGCACGAGAGAGAGAGAGAGAGAGAGAGAGAGAGAGAGAGAGAGAGAGAGAGAGAGAGAAAGAGAGAGAGAAACTTCCTATAGTGCCTATGCCCTAGACAGGTATTTGTATCCATATGGGAGGGCCACCTAGTAACTCGAGGTGGGGATTAGGTATGAGCGTAGGGGGTTGGGGGCCACTTTCACATTCAACATGAGACGTACGGAAAGAACAGTGGTCTCTAGTGAAGATTTGCTGGCCGTCGGAGTGAGGAAACTCACTCCAAGAAGAGATTTGGGCAACGTTCTCTCCACCTAGCTTCAGGTGTCTAGGGCAGAGGCACTATAGCAAGTCTCTCTCTCTCTCTTTCTCTCTCTCTCTCTCTCTCATGGACCTTTACTAACCTGTAACGCAAACGAAAGTGTTGTAGCTATGAGCTGTGCTAACACTGTGGCACACAATAACTGTTTCCCATTTTACATATACTCCGCCCACTGAATATGAAATTGCGTTAACGGCTGTTAGCGCGAATTTATCTCCCGCGAAAACACCTTGGAAAATGACCCCCTAAGGGGTAGATTTTTTAAAAAAGCGCGTTCGCGTACTTTTCTTTGCGCACCAGGCGCAAACAAAAGTACACTGGATTTTATAAGATACGCGCGTAGCCGCGCGTATCTTCTAAAATCCTGGATCAGCACGCGCAAGGCTGCCGATTTTGGGCAGCTGGCGCGCGCCAAGCCACGCAGCCTGTCACTGTTCCCTCCGAGGCCGCTCCAAAATCGGAGCGGCCTCGGAGGGAACTCTCTTTCGCCCTCCCCTCACCTTCCCCTACCTAACCCACCCCCCGACCCTATCTAAACCCCCCCCTTACCTTTGTCCGTAGATTTACGCCTGCGAGAAGCAGACGTAAATCTACATGCGCCAGCGGACTGCTGGCGCGCCGTGCTCTGACCCGGGAGCTGGTCCGAAGGCCTGGACCACGCCCCCGGGCCGGCGCCACGACCCCGAAACACCGCGCCCTGCCCCTGAAACGCCGCGTCATCGGGTCCCGCCCCCGACACGCCCCTTTTCAGAAACCCCGGGACTTACGCGAGTCCCGGGGCTCTGCGCGCGCGGGCCCTGCTCGCGTAAATCCGGCCGGATTTACGCGAGCAGGGGGTTTAAAATCCGCCCCTAAGGTCTAGATTCATCATTTTGCGATAAATATAGCAAGAATAGCACCCACGATAAAAAAAAAAGGTGGGCGTGCTTAAGGTAATTTTCCTGATTCCGCTTTGCATAGCTATTTTACCGCAATGCACGTTAAATTTAATGCACCTGTGATATTTTTACTTCGCAAGCTGAGTGGAGGCTCACAAAAATGTTAACTATGTATACCACTGTAAGAGGGGACACTAGTAACTCGGGGTGAGGTTTGTGGAGTGGGTTGGGTTTGGGGGGGCAATTTTACATGCACAGTCATATATAAGAACAGCACAGTTACCATCAGTGAAGATTTAATGTGATTTGGAGGGATGGAAGGTGAAAGAAGAGTAGATTTTTTACCATGTTTACTCTACCTTGCTTGATTGCAGCAAGCTAGATAGTGCCTCCCAGAACCCACCCCACTCCACAAACCTCACCCCGAGTTTGTATGTATGACTGTGCATATTATGCTACCTCCCAAAACCCACCTCACCCCCACAAACTTCACCCCGAGTTACTAGTGCCCCCTCTTACAGTGGCATAAATAGTTAAAAAATCAGTGGGCCTCCTCTCTTTCTCTCAACAGGATTTGCAATAAATCCCATTTCAGCCGTGATGCACAGCTATCGCAGGCATAACGCCAAGAAAAAAGGTGCAGTTAAATCCCCTGTTAGCATGTGTTACGTTATCGCACGCAATGTTAAGCAGCCCTCATTTCCATTTATTTCGCTCAAAACCCTCCCGCTTGAATAAATTGGCATACACATTTCACAATGAGATATTAATCGCATGCGTTATTGCGGGCATTAGGGCCCTAATGCGATTTGATGAATGATCCCCTAAGTCATAAAGCATTAAGTAATGACCCACCACAATGTATCAGCATGCTCCTAAAGATTTATAGGCCAACTAGGAGCTTAAGGTCAATTGAATGCTGTTTTCTGGATGTGCCATAAGAGCAAGTCATTTATTTATTTATTTATTCGTCTATCGAGTTTTATATACCATCATTCGGTTTTGCCATCACAACTGTTTACAAAGTTTCGATGTTTAACAGTGTTTCCAAAAGGTTTGTATGGCTGCTAACATAGGAAATATCATTTTTATGAACTTAGGGCCTCATTTTCTAAAGTATCGCAGGCCTGCGATACTTTAGAAAATTGCGCTACTCTGGGGTGGGGGGGTGGTCCTGCACTAGCCGGCAGTGATCGCACCGCCATGGTGCGATCGCTGCCGGCATTGCGCCCAATAACTACACCATAGAAGGTGTAGTTATTGGGCGCGATAACTACACCATCGCTGCCGGCATCGCGATAACTACACCATCGCTGCTGGCATCGCGCCCAATAACTTCACCATTGAAGGTGCAGTTATTGGGCGTGAAATAACGAGCGAAAAGGGCCTTACCTTTCCGCTCTGCACGCCATCCTCGCTGAGTCGGCCCCGGTGACGCCCCGACTCCTCTTCTTCTGGGGCCGACTCCGCCCCGATTTCAGTAGCGCATGCCTGCGCTACTTTCGCTACCTATCGCAGGCTTGCGCTAACAGCGCAAACCTGCAATAGCTTTGGAAAATGAGGCCTTTAGTGTGTAGGTTAATCTATACATATTTCGGATCTGAGTTATAATCTCATCTTGTATTGGGTCCACCAGTTTGCCTAGTGTTAAAAGGAGGGGAGTGGTGTTTTAAAGTCATTGGGTGAGTTGGTAGGCTTTGGAAAACATCCATGTTTTTAGCTCTTTTTTGAAAGTTTTTAAATTTTCTAAATTTTCTAGTGGAATATTGCAAAACAACTTTTGGTGTTGTTGGTCCATTGTTGTAGAACTCACTACCTGAGTACATGCGGAAGGAGCCATGCTGCTTCACTTTTAAAAAAGTAGCTAAAAATCTTTCTCTCTCAAGAAGGCCTTTGAGCTTTAAGACCACTGCAACATAGATAGTTATACCTTGTGGATTTTTTAGCTAACAGACAGGCTGAAAAAATGACCTTTACTACTCTAGGCAGTGGCCTCCACCATCTAAATAAAACCTAAATAAACCTGCTAAGGTTATTTTATTGTTTTATGTAATCATGCACATTTTTCGTAAGCCACCAAGAACATTGGATTGTTGCGGCATAAAATGTTTTAAATAAATAAAAATAAAAACTAAATATTCAATGGTGCATTTGTGCCACTGAATATGCTGCCAAAGAGCCAGATAAGTTTAACTTTGCTAGCCAGACTGTGGCTGAAAATGGACCCTTTGAGCGTAATACTACTGTAATTTTAATTTGATTAAATTTGGTTGTAATCCACTTTGCGACTATCATAGAAAAAGGCAGAATAACATATATTTATACATAAATACATATATCTTTCTTATATATTTACACTTAATAAAAAAAAATATTCTGATTATATTCCCAGTTTTTACCCTTGTCGTCTGTACCTTTTCATGCTGTACTCAACCTGAGTTACAGATGATTCAGAATGGTAGGAGTAAATAAGAACTTTGAACAACTTTAAACATTTATTTCTCCTCAGAATACATAGTACATCAAAATCAGAATTAACATATTTATCATATAATGGTGACAACTAAAAACGATGTGAATCAGTGCCCCTTCGTCTCCATGGTATGCAAATTTATCTCATGCATACTCATTGTCGATATCTTGAAAACACAATTGGCTATGGAGTCCCAGGACAGGTTTGGGAAGCCCTGAGCTAGATGTACCACTCAAACCATTAGGGATGTGCAGAGCAAAATTTTATGTTCATATTTTTTATGTCCGAAAGGGGGTCCCACTTGCGGCCAATATGGACATAAAAAAAATCCAATGAGTTGGGTATATGTACATATGTGCAAAAAAAAAATTTAAACCCCCTCACCCTCCTTAATCCCCCCCCCAGACTTACCACAACTCCCTGGTGATCGAGCGAGGAGTGAGGACGTCATTTCTGCAATCCTTGGCGAGAAGCATGTGACGTCGGTGGCACGTCGAGTGACGCGGCGCCACGTGATTCCCGGCGAGTTCGCGCCGGATGGCTCGTTCGGCCCAAAAAGAACTTTTGGCCAGCTTGGGGGGGTCAGGAGGCCCCCCCAAGCTGGCCAAAAGTTCTTTTTGTGCCGAACGAGCCGTCCGGCGCGAACGAGCCGGGAATCACGTGACGCCGGCGTCACTCGACGTGCCGCCGACGTCACATGCTTCTCGCCAAGGATTGCAGAAATGGCGTCCTCACTCCTCGCTCCATCACCAGGGAGTTGTGGTAAGTCGGGGGGGGGGGATTAAGGAGGGTGAGGGGGTTTATATTTTTATTTTGGCTCAACAATCGCGATTTCCCACATATCGAACATATCTATGTTCGATATGTGGGAAATCCGATCGTTTATGTCGAATCAATTTTTTAAGTAAAAAAAAAATATGAGTTGCGTTTTACTAATGCGGTCAATCCGAATGCACACCCCTACAAACCATGCTGATAGTCCTGTGACATAGTAAAGCTCATCAGAAATCTTTGGGGTCTATGTATGTAAGCAGTTGTGGAAACTGCTTGGATTTTTTTCATATATAAGCAGTATATCAAATATAAAAATAATATTAATAAACTAGAATAAAATTAGCAGGTACCTGCCATTTCTAACATACATATTAAACCCTTTTTAATGCAACACTTATTAACCCAATTAGATGCAGAATATTTCTGTGTTAAAATGTCCATGGGGAACTAAGTGCAGCCATTTGAATGTGGTAGTGCTCTTTGCGATCCCTTGCAGCCTGTATTAATTAGATCAGAGATGTGAGTCTGCAAGTGACACAGTATATTGAACATGAGAAGATACTAATATAGGCCTACCAACCGTAAATGTTAAACCTACCCATCCTATACCCCTCAAAGTATCCAATCTCCCCTACAGCCAAACTCCCACCTGTTGCGCTGGAGGTGGATTCTTGGGCTGAGGTGGGGTTGACACAACCCGCAGGCAAGTGCCTACGGGTCCCCACCATCAGCAGGTGGAGTGGGCTGAAGCTAGAGGCCACTGGAACTTCACCTATACCAGCCCCCGTTCCCTTCGGGTTGAGCCTTTGGGTGCCGGGGCCAGCAGGACTTAGGCGGGCCTCGAGATAGGAAAGCAAAGATGACTGGTTCAGCCCAGAGACAGCAGCCAGAAGGTCGCGTAAGTCTATCCGAGACGGGTTGCGGAACTGGAACCCAAGCACCGAGGAACAAGGAGTGACTGGAGGTGCTTGAGCAAAGAAATGCTGAAGCCTAGAGAGTCCACGTCCAGAGGATAGAGGCAACGGCATCGCTGTCAAGCTCAGATGGAGGTTGATAGCCAATGGAAGCTGTGGCAAGCAACGTAGAACTCTGGAGAAGAAAGAGTCTATATCAAGGTTATCTGTAGCAATGGTCAGGGCATTGAGAAGATAGTCGTAGTCAGACGTAGCAGTCGAGGCACGGAGAAGGCAGGCGCAGTCAGGCGTAGCAATGGTCAGGGCACTGAGAAGACAGGTGTGGTCAGACGTAGCAGTGGTCAAGGCACGGAGAAGACAGGTGTGATCAGTCGAAGCAATGGTCAAGGCACGGAGAAGGCAAGCGTGGTCAGGCGAAGCAATGGTCGGACTTGGAGAAGGCATGCGAAGTCAAACGTAGCAAAGGCCAGCACCAGGAAGTCTATCAGAACAAGAAGACACAGGAACCAGGAACTGAAGACACAGGAACATGATCAGGAACACGGAGAGGCAACGAGCACTTGGAATCCAGGAACAAGCAAACCAAGGAGACCTGTTGCAAAGGCAACGCTTAGGAGTGCTGCCCGAGCTTTAAATACGCTGAAGGTAGTGACGTCAGCGTCCGGGTCCGCGGCCAGGTTCCCGCCGCGGGCCCTTTAAAAGAATCAGTGTTGCGTGTGCGTGGGCCTAGGAGGGGGTGTGGCGCCGGCAGTGGCGTCTCTCCACAGAGCAAGCAGAAAGGCCTGCTGAGAAGAAGAATCCTGGCTGGAGGTTCTGGGCAGCACGGCAGGACCAGGGATACTGGCAGGGGCCCGAGGTCGGAGCCGGAGGTCAAAGCCGGAGGCCGACTGCCGCCAGCAATGGAGAACTGAGCACTGAGGTCCATCTAGAAGGTGAGAGGGCCGCGCCGCGGGCCTCCCACAGGCGGCAAGCGTAACACCACCCATCCCCATAATTTCCAAAATGACTAATCCTCTACAAAGTGTAGGGCTATGTGAATGGTAGATTGGTGTATGCCAGGAGAGGCCACATTCTGGGCCTCAAGAGCTACAAAAATATCAGGTTTTTAGGATATCCACAATGAATATGCATGATATACATTTGCATATAATAGAGGAAGGGCATGCAAATCTCTCTTATGCATAATCATTGTGGATATTGTGAAAACCTGGCCTGTTTGTGGCTATAGAGGACTGGAGTTGGCCACCCCTTGTGTATGCAGTGGGGGAAGTCCAGGACACTGACTCCCCCCATTTGTTAGCTGTTAGCATTAGGGATGTGCATCCGTATTCCACGTATTTGTAATCCGCAACTTATTTTGTCCTATCTGATAAATACGTGGGGAGGCGAAATGCATCACGACCCCCCATTTAACAGATATCTGTTTTATTCGGCCTCCTAAATAAAAATTTAAAGCCCCCACCCTCCTGACCCCCCCCCCCCCCAAGACTTACCAAAACTCCCTGGTGGTCCAGCGGGGAGTCCAGAAGCCATCGCTGCACTCGTTTTCCGGTTTCATCACGGCGCCGATAGCCTGTGTCACAGGGGCTACCGGTGCCATTGGTCAGCCCCTGTCACATGGTCACCGGCACCATCTTGTGCTCCTACCATGTGACAGGGGCTGACCAATGGCACTGGTAGCCCCTGTGACATAGTATGGGCAAAGGCTATCGGCGCCATTTCGAGTCCTGGCATCGGATGGCAGGTGGCTCCGGGACCCCCGTTGGACCCACAGGGACTTTTGGCCAGCTTGGGGGGGCCTCCTGACCCCCACAAGACTTGCCAAAAGTCCAGCGGGGGTCCGGGAGCGACCTCCTTCACGCCGGCCGGCCGATGCCAATACTCAAAATGGTGCCGATCGCCTTTGCCCTCACTATGTGTGTCATAGTGAGGGCAAAGGCGATCGGCGCCATTTTGAGACTCAAAATCGCCGTCCGATGCCAATACTCAAAATGGCGCCGATCGCCGTCATAGTGAGGGCAAAGGCGATCGGCGCCATTTTGAGACTCAAAATCGCCGTCCGATGCCAATACTCAAAATGACACCGATCACCGTCATAGTGAGGGCAAAGGCGATCGGCGCCATTTTGAGTATTGGCATCGGATGGCGATTTTGAGTCTCAAAATGGCGCCGATCGCCTTTGCCCTCACTATGACGGCGATCGGCGCCATTTTGAGTATTGGCATAGGATGGCCGGCGTGAAGGAGGTCGCTCCCGGACCCCCGCTGGACTTTTGGCAAGTCTTGTGGGGGTCAGGAGGCCCCCCCAAGCTGGCCAAAAGTCCCAGTGGGTCCAACGGGGGTCCCGGAGCGACCTGCCGTCCGATGCCAGGACTCAAAAGGGTGCCGATAGCCTTTACCCATACTATGTCACAGGGGCTACCGGTGCCATTGGTCAGCCCCTGTCACATGGTAGGAGCACAAGATGGCGCCGGTGACCATGTGACAGGGGCTGACCAATGGCACCGGTAGCCCCTGTGACACGCCGTGATGAAACCGGCAAACGAGTGCAGGGATGGTTTCCTGACTCCCTGCTGGACCACCAGGGAGTTTTGGTAAGTCTTGGGGGGGTCAGGAGGGTGGGGGGTTGTAGTTAATTTTAATTTTAGCTGGGACACTAATTTAACTCGCCGTAGTAACGTATTTACAGATCGACAACTTATGGAATTCTCCATACTTCCACATGAAACGGAATTTACCCACCACGAATACGTATCACGAATACAATGAAAACTTTTTGGCTGCACATCCCTAGTTAGCATACCAATGCAATCAGCATACTGGCATTTAACAATGTTTCTGGATGTGTAGTTAGATTTGCCTCTGCAATGCAGCCAAAGAAAATTTAACACACCTGATCTTCTCATACTTCCATATGAAATAGCGACAAGCTGCGACAATATTAAGAAAGAGACTCTCCTCTATCCTTGGACTGCTGGAACTTGGATCTTGAGACCACAGCATCACCACACAATATCTTCAAACTCAGTGACTCTTTCCCATGAAACCAGGTTCCTTACCCTGACACTCCTATACATCCTTCCTAAATGATCAAAATTAATCTCTCCTATACCTAATTATATATTTATACCTCTCCATCATGTTCCCTATTAGCTTGTTAATGTTACACTGTTGTACTAAGAATTTAACTTTAAGTTTGATTGCAATCCACACTGAGACAATTTTGGAAAAGATGGAATATGCTATTCATGCTAAATAAAGCTATATTTCTCATAAAATGCAAACTGTAGTATCATAACCACGTGACTACCTTGTTTCCCAAATTCCTCCCCATTGTTTTGTGATCATCTAGCATTTTTTTCCATCCAAAAATATCACACTTGACCATGAATAATTTGGGAAAGTTGAATGTTTCTTTGCAGCCAGCTTAGGCCTGGATTTATCAAAATGCGGTAAGTACCGCATGCGATAGCAAAAGAGGTGTGTTTTATGCTAATATAGCATAGAGCTAAGTTATCACAAATTGCAATAAGTGTCAGACCTGTTGTATTTCCTGCATTCAACCACTGGGGGACCATTTTTAATGTGAGAGAGAGAGAGAGAGAGAGAGAGAGAGAGAGAGAGAGAGAGAGAGAGAGAGAGAGAGAGACTGCCCATAATGTTGTGGTCCATAGGCAGGTATTTGTATCCCTATGGTAGGCCCACCTAGTAACTTGAGGTGGGGATTAGGTAAGAGTGTAGGGGGTTAGGGGCCACTTTGACATGCTACGTGACACCTATGAACAGAACAGTGGTCTCTTGTGAAGATTTGATGGCCTTCGGAGTGAGGAAACTCACTCCAAGATGAGATTTGGGCAATGTTCTCTCAACCTAGCTTGATGTTACCCAGGTAGAGAGTCCATCAAGCTAGGTTGAGAGAACACTGTCCAAATCTCATCTTGGAGTGAGTTTCCTCACTCCGAAGGCCAGCATATCTTCACAAGAGACCACTGTTCTGTTTGTAGGTGTCACATAGCATGTCAAAGTGGTCCCTAACCCCCTACACTCTTACCTAATCCCCACCTCGAGTTACTAGGTGGGCCTACCATAGGGATACAAATACCTGCCTATGGACCACAACATTACAGCCAGTCTCTCTCTCTCTCTCTCTCTCTCTCTCTCTCTCTCTCTCTCTCTCTCTCTCTCTCTCTCTCTCTCTCTCTCTGAGAAAGTGTTGTCTCCCTGAGACAACACATTTGAAAGAGGTGTTGTTAAAATCAGCATTATGGCTGTGCAATAGCTCTTCACAGGCTAACTCCTCCTATTTTTGGAATTTGCATCGCACCATACGATATGGTGCGATCTAAACACATTTTCGCATGCGAAAACGCCTTACTGCATTTTGATAAATGACCCCCTTAGTAGGGTTCTCATCAGAGTCACTTTTTCTCTCCCCTCCTCTGCAGAAATCTGCTCCATTTTAGCCACTTTGAAAGATAATTTTTGTCCTCTACTGCTTTAATAAAGGTGTGAGTTTAGAGCTGGGTGAATCTGTTAGTGCTATAATGCAAGCTTCCCTGACGCGAGGTTCTCGACCTTCAGTATTAAAAGCCACAGTTGTTCGACTGATTGCACAGAGACCTAATGTAATTTTGTCTGACCTTGCTAAGTACTGTACCATTTCCTCACTTTCTATATTGTCTAAGTTAATTGAGAAGGTGATCTTTACTCAATTACAGGAATGCTTTTAGATAATAACAATATTCTACATGAATCTCAATCTGGATTCATCCCTGCCATAACACTGAATTGTGTTGAGAACCCCGGCCATGGGCAGCCACGATCGGGTCCCCCTCACCTGCTGCTCCTCTCCACTTCTCGCCGCTGCCTGCTTCACGCAGCTCCGGGCCACAGCGGGGCCTTCCCGCGGTGTTCTCTCCATGAGGGAGATGCCGCCAACTTCCTAGTCCAGGCTTTGCCCCTTAGGCACGGGCGCATGCACTGGGCCAGAATTTAAAGGGGCCATGGCAGGAAACCTCGGACCGGCCCCCAAAGATGATGTCAGACGCCCGGGCTATTTAAGTCCAGCTTGGATCTGTCTTCTCTGCCTTGGCAACAGGTCGACTCTCCGAGTAACTAGTTGTTTATTTATTTTATTTTATTTATTTAAGTTTTTTTATATACCAACATTCAAGACAGTAGTCCCATCATGCTGGTTCACAAGAAACAGGGGTGCAATAAACTTTACAATTTGAACAATGGTGCAGAAAAGCAGTTACATGTAACAGGGAATCAATAACTAGGAGTAAGAAGGAAAATGAAGATCAAATAATTATATATATATATATATAATAACATTATAAGAGGTGGCTATTAATGCTATTACTAGTTGTTGTTCCTGCATACTCCAGGTCCTGTGTTCCTGACTCCATGATCCTCTTCCAGCTCCGTTCCTGTCTCTGTGATCCTGCTTCTGCTCTGTTCCTGCTCCCGAGTTCCTGGTCCAGCTCCCGCTCCTGCTTCGGCTTGATTCCCTGGTTTTGACCGGCTTGGTTTCTGTTACTCTCCTGTCCTGACCTTTGGCTCGTCCTCTGGCTTCACTAGTCTTCAGCCGGCCCCAACCTCTGGCCTGGTTTTCCATCTTGTACCGCTGCCGCAACCTCTGGACCATCTTCATTAGGGATGTGAATCGTTTTAGGACGATTAAAATTATCGTCCGATAATTTTAATATTGTCTTAAACCGTTATGGAACACAATACAATAGAGATTCTAACGATTTATCGTTATAAATCGTTAGAATCGTGAGCCGGCACACTAAAACCCCCTAAAACCCACCCTCGACCCTTTAAATTAAATCCCCCACCCTCCCGAACCCCCCCCCCAAATGAGTTAAATAACCTGCGGGTCCAGCGGCGGTCCGGAACGGCAGCGGTCCGGAACGGGCTCCTGCTCCTCAATCTTGTTGTCTTCAGCCGGCGCCATTTTCCAAAATGGCGGCGAAAAATGGCGGCGGCCATAGACGAACACGATTGGACGGCAGGAGGTCCTTCCGGACCCCCGCTGGACTTTTGGCAAGTCTCGTGGGGGTCAGGAGGCCCCCCACAAGCTGGCCAAAAGTTCCTGGAGGTCCAGCGGGGGTCAGGGAGCGATTTCCCACCGCGAATCGTTTTCGTACGGAAAATGGCGCCGGCAGGAGATCGACTGCAGGAGGTTGTTCAGCGAGGCGCCGGAACCCTCGCTGAACGACCTCCTGCAGTCGATCTCCTGCCGGCGCCATTTTCCATACGGAAAATGGCGCCGGCCATACGCGTATGGCCGGCGCCATTTTCCGTACGAAAACGATTCGCGGCGGGAAATCGCTCCCTGACCCCCGCTGGACCTCCAGGAACTTTTGGCCAGCTTGTGGGGGGCCTCCTGACCCCCACGAGACTTGCCAAAAGTCCAGCGGGGGTCCGGAAGGACCTCCTGCCGTCCAATCGTGTTCGTCTATGGCCGCCGCCATTTTTCGCCGCCATTTTGGAAAATGGCGCCGGCTGAAGACACCAAGATTGAGGAGCAGGAGCCCGTTCCGGACCGCTGCCGTTCCGGACCGCCGCTGGACCCGCAGGTTATTTAAGTCATTTGAGGGGGGTTCGGGAGGTTGGGGGATTTAATTTAAAGGGTCGGGGGTGGGTTTTAGGGGGTTTTAATGTGCCGGTTTTGCGATTTTTAGATTTTTAGATTTTTCACGATTTTTCACGATATTTTACCCCCCCAAACGGCAACAATACGATTCCCTCCCCCTCCCAGCCGAAATCGATCGTTAAGACGATCGAGGACACGATTCACATCCCTAATCTTCATCTCTCCAACACTTCTGCTTGCCTCGACCCGGATTGTTCACTGGATTCTTCGTTGCCAGGAGACCTTCGCCTAAGTCCTGCTGGCCCGGGCACCCAAAGGCTCAACCTGCGGTGAACGAGGGCTGGTATAGGTGAAGGTCCTGTCCGGTCTCCTGGTCCAGTTCTGCTTTCCAGCTACGAGTCCCACTGTAGGTCTTCCTCCAGCGGATCTAACCAGTCCAAGGTCCTCCAGCGGATCTAACCAGTCCTCCAGCGGATCTAGCCAGTCCAAGGTCCACGTCCATAATAAATTGCTCCTTCTGTCCAATTTTGATTTAATCAGAACTGATTTTGATCCATGTCTCAAATATTTTCTTGTGCTGCTTGATCTGTTGGGAATTTTGACATCTTCCATCATTCAATTCTTTTAAGTCACCTTGAGTCATTAGGTATTACATTTACAGTATTCTGTTGGTTCTCTTCTTTCCTATCAAATCATTCTTACAAAGTAGTATTAGGTGACTTTTGTTCTAGTTCTTTTCCCTTAGAAAAGAATCATCGCTATCACCAGTGCTGTTCAATATCTATTTTCTATCTTTATGTGCCATCCTCTCTCATCTTGATACTAATTTTAAACTGTACACAGATGACATTCAGTTTTTCTTTCCTATCACTTCTTCTTTCATCTCAATTTATGACAAACTTTCTCTCTGCTTTTCTAAAATAAGTGTGTGGCTATCTGAAAATAATTTAGCTTTGAATCTTAACAAGACCAAGATTTTGTTGCTCTCCCACTCTGAAATAGCCAACGCATCAGAAAGTTGGACATTTAATGGAGTTATCATTCCGATCAATTCTAAAGTTGGAGACTTTGGAATACTAGTTGACACAAGACTTTCTTTAAGTCCTCACATTCAGTCTTTGGTCAGGAGCTCCTTTCTTAATTTTCATTTATTATGTTCAATGAAGCCATTCTTAAATTCCTCAGATCTAAAATTTGTAACTCAAGTGTTAGTTATGAATTCATTGGATTAGTGTAACTCCTTATTCTTGGATTTACCGACATCCACAGTTCATGCTCTGCAGCTTATTCAGAACTCAGCTGCCTGTCTGATTTCAGGTACCCCTTTGTATGCTCACACTACTTCTGTCTGCGCCAAACTTCATTAGTTACCTGTACACTGGTATATTCAGTTTAAATACTTGCTTTGATCTTTAAGCCTTTTAAAGGTCTTGCTCTTGTGTTTTATCCAAGGCCCTATCTTTACTGCTCCACACATACATTGCATTCTGCAGCCAATGATTGTTAGTCCCACTTTTAAGCAGATCCAATTAATTGAATTTCATTCCCGTATTTTTGCCGTTGCTGGCTTTTCAACGTGCAACAATCTCCCAGAGCCACTAAAAGCAGAATGTGATCTGCTACATTTTGTTAGGATTAGTTGGTATGTGGGCCCTGGGCCGAGGTGAGAGGTGGTACCGCCCACAGGGAGGAGTCCCGTGAGCCTCACCATCGGGAGGCGAGGAATCAGCTGGCGTCAGACACAGAAACAGTCTAGAGTCTTTATTAAAGAGTTAGAGGCACTACCCGCGAAGCAGGGGGTGCCAGAGAGGAGGTCTCACAGACCCAAAGACACAGGGTCGGTGAAATGGGGGATGCCCAGAGGGAATACCTCCGTAGAGTTGGTAATGGTCCACAGAGTGAGGTACGCTGATGAGGTCCTTAGTAGAGATGGTGATGACCCGCAGAGTGGAGTACACCAGTGAGGGTCCTCAGTAGACTTGGTAAAGGCCCGCAGAGTGGGTACATCCAAAGGAGTCTTCTGTAGAGATGGTAATGGTCCGCGGAGCGGGGTACACCAGGGAGGTCCTTGGTAGAACAGGAAGTGGTACGCAGAGCGGAGTACTCAGGAAAGAGTAGGGATAGTTCCAGGGAAGTTCCGGGGAATGGGGCAGACAGAATCCCAGGCATCAGGCCCTCTGAGGACCAGATAGCCAAGATGAGAAGAGGGCCCCCGAGGAGCGGGTACCCTAGACATCCACGCCGGGAAGCAGGAACTGGAACGCAGGGTCCTCAGGAAGTTGTCCATAAGCAGGGCCAGCTGGTTTAAATATCCTGAAGGAATGACGTCATCTGAAGGGGATGCCCCCGAGGTTCCAGGCACAATGTGGTTAAGACTGGCCTGTGTGCACGCACGTGCCTAGAGGATCTCGATGGCAAGATAGCGGTCGGCAGCTTCCATGCCGACTTGGGAGTCCTGGGAGTGGCAGGCAGGTCATCGGCAACTGGCGGAGGCTGTCAGTCTACTCCATGGAGTCAGGGAAGCAAAGAAGGAGGTGAGCAAGAGCGGTTGCAGCCATCTGCAACCGACGGGCGTAACACATTTCACAAAAAGAAAATTGGTTCTTACCTGCTAATTTTCGTTCCTATAGTACCAAGGATCAGTCCAGAGAAGTGGGTTGTGTATCCCTACCAGCAGGAGGAGTCAGAGAACAATTAGAACTTTGAGCACTGCTACATAACTAGCGTGCCACCTGCAGTCCCTCAGTATTGACCTGTACCCAAGCCAAACAACCAATACTAACGGGTGAAGGGGCGACCAAAAGCCACTGTCCCCCGCTTCACCCCAAGGAAACAACATGAGTAAATAAACCTTTAGAAAAAAACTGCTCCAACAATCGTAATCTGTAAAAAAGGAGCTCTATGAAAAACTAGGCAAACTGTAGCCAACACAGTCTTTCGGTAACTGAAGTAAGGGGTGGGCCTCTGGACTGATCCTTGGTACTATAGGAATGAAAATTAGCAGGTAAGAACCAATTTTCTTTTCCCTATACGTACAAAGATCAGTCCAGAGAAGTGGGATGTACCCAAGCCACCCTACACTGGGCGGGAACCCGAAAGACCCACGCATAGAACACTTGCACCGAAGGATACCTCATCAAAGACCTTAACGTTCAAGCGATAATGCTTAGTAAATGTGTGCAAAGAAGACCACACCGCCGCCCGGCAGATCTCCTGAGGTGATAGCAACTGACACTCTGCCCAGGAAGTAGCCGGAATGGGATCCTGAGGAGCCAGTTCACCCAGTCCCCCAGTGCTGTCCTCCGCCACAAGGCTAAGACTGGAAGGGATCCCTCCTCCCTTGAGCCTCGGCAATTAGACAGCCCCCCCCCCCCCCCCCGTCCCAGGGGAAGAGCTCAGGGCCCGACGAACTCTCCATCCCTAGGAAGGATAAGGGAGGGAAAAAACAAAACTAAATTCTGCCTTTGCGCCCACACGCCTGACAGAGTGCGGAGAGAAAGCGAGGGCCCCTTGAAAAAAACCGCACAGCCACGCAGCCCAGGAGCTGAGGGGAGGAATGGAAAAAAATAGAAAAAAATAGAAAAAAATGCCGACAGGCCCGTTGCAACGGGTCGCGCTGCCGAGCGCAGTGAGCCACACCAAAAACTAGCCGGTGAAGAAAACACTTTCCCCGTCCCTTCAGAACAACCCGGAGTCCTGGGAGTAGAGGGAAACGGGGCCGAAGGGCTGCCAAACACCCCAGAGTGCCTGCAAGGCTGGCTGACCCAACCCGACTCCTTACCTCAGCTCAAAACCACAGAGGAAGTCTCACTCAGTTTACTTTTTTTTTTTTAAACTGTACTGTCCTGTAGAGCAGAGAGGGTCAAAGGAGCAGCTTTGGGGGAGCAGCCACGGAGGTGAGTAACCAGGAGCCCCTGGTCTTCACACTCCGAGTGATGACGGACGAAACCCAGACGGAGGTAACCAACCCCCCGGTCGTCCGTTTTCGACTGAGGGATGGCCCACGAAGGTGCCTAACACCTCAGGAAGCAATCCTGAAGAAAAAAACCCGGAGAAAAAAATCTAACTAAACTGAAAAATTAACTAAGACTGCATGTCTTCCAGCTGCTGGAGTCAGAGAAATACTGAGGGACTGCAGGTAGCACTCTTGTTATGTAGCAGTGCCCAAAGTTCTAATTGTTCTCTGACTCCACCTGCTGGTAGGGATACACAACCCACTTGTCTGGACTGATCCTTCTACGTATAGGAAAATTATTTTAAACCCATCTTTTTTCTATGCCTTTTCCTACTTAGATATTTTTAGGAAATTTGGTCCAGATGGTGCCATGTTATTGCCTTACTTTGGACCAGCTAGATGGATGAGTCTGTGGACAACTACATTTTTAATGTTAACTGTTATAATTAGTTATTATGGTGTTCATTAATTTTATGCTTTGTGTTTTAAAATGTATTTTAATGTATGTTACATCTTTGTTGACATTATGAATGTAATACTGTTACCTGCTAAACTCTGAGGATTAGCGGGCTGTAAGTTTGTTGAAAAATAAATAAAATGTCTATCAATAAATAAATAAATAACTACTGTGATAATGACTAATCAGCTCATTGGCATGTTATTTGCATACTTAAATATGTGGCATTAAAAATTATGCAAAGTTATTTTGAATATGGCTGCTTTCAGGGATACTAATGCCATGTTACTGGTGTTACCACCTTAACATTATGCAATGCATGTGTTAAATGCTTTTTAATGCACTTTAGTACATATACCCCAACAGTAACATTGCTTGACTATCTTTGGACAGTATTGCAAACACTGCCAGAGAAAGCTGTTGCTTGCAGGTATCACTGTAATATCTGAGCTCTTTGTAAAAAAAAAAAAAAAGGGGAAGAACAAAATGGAGAAATACTTTTCAATGCATTGCTTGAATATGGCCTCAGTCTCCTCTTTCACCTCTTTCCTCTATGGATTAAATTTTCAAAGGGCTTTCGTGTGTAAAAATTGAATATAAAATTGTGTATATGTTACCTTATAAACATATAGGGGTAGATTTACAAAAAATGCACGTTCGCGTACTTTTGTTGGCGCACCAGTCGCAAACAAAAGTACGCTGGATTTTAGCAGATACACGCGTAGCCGCGCGTATCTGCTAAAATCCAGGATCAGCGCGCGCAAGGCTGCCGATTTTGTGCAGCCGGCGCGCGCCAAGCCGCGCAGCCTGCCTCCATTCCCTCCCCTCACCTTCCCCTCCCTTCCTCTATCTAACCCACCCCCCCGGCCCTATCTAAACCCCCCCCTCTACCTTTGTCCGGGGATTTATGCCTCCCGGAGGGAGAAGTAAATCCCAGCTCGCCAGTGGGCCGCTAGAGCGCCGAGACACGACCTGGGGGCGGTTCCGGAGGGCGCGGCCACGCCCCCGGACCACCCCGGGCTGAAACCACGCCCACGAAATGCCCCCGAAACGCCGCGTCCCGCCCCCAAAACGCCGCGTCGATCGGCCCCGCCCCCGACACGCCCCCGACAAAAAAACCCCGGGACTTACGCGAGTCCCGGGGCTCTGCGCGCGCCGGCAGGCCTATGGAAAATAGGCGCGCCGGCGCGCAAGGCCCTGCTCGCGTAAATCCGGGCGGATTTACGCGAGCAGGGCTTTTAAAATCCGCCCCTGAGAGTATGAGGGTATTTTCCATTTCACATGTTCTTTTTACCAAGGAAAAAGAGGTGGGCTAGGGATATTCTGGGGCAGGGTTTAGAAGTGTGTGTGGTAGCTGCTATTTAGTAAGAGATATACATGTATATATTACCAAACTTATTTGTACATTTTGACAACTATTAATTGACTCGTGCAAGTAAAATTGAAAGTCTGTTGCCTGCAGTTCTTGGGTGGGACATCTGGGTGAACTGGTAGAGGTGCAGGATGAAGTGTTAGAGAGTCTAGGTGAACTGGATACAAACTGGATGAGCTAGCAAAGATATTAGTGAACTGATTAGGGGTGTGCATTCGGATTGACCGCATTAGTAAAACGCAACTCATATTTTTTTTTTACTTAAAAAATTGATTCGACATAAACGATCGGATTTCCCACATATCGAACATAGATATGTTCGATATGTGGGAAATCGCGATTGTTGAGCCAAAATAAAAATATAAACCCCCTCACCCTCCTTAATCCCCCCCCCCGACTTACCACAACTCCCTGGTGATGGAGCGAGGAGTGAGGACGCCATTTCTGCAATCCTTGGCGAGAAGCATGTGACGTCGGCGGCACGTCGAGTGACGCCGGCGTCACGTGATTCCCGGCTCGTTCGCGCCGGACGGCTCGTTCGGCCCAAAAGAACTTTTGGCCAGCTTGGGGGGGCCTCCTGACCCCCCCAAGCTGGTCAAAAGTTCTTTTTGGGCCGAACGAGCCGTCCGGCGCGAACGAGCCGGGAATCACGTGGCGCCGCATCACTCAGACGCGACGTCACGTGATTCCCGGCAAGTTCGCGCCGGACGTTCGGCGCGAACAAGCCGGGAATCACGTGACGCCGACGTCACGTGATTCCCGGCAAGTTCGCGCCGGACGGCTCGTTCGGCCCAAAAAGAACTTTTGGCCAGCTTGAGGGGGTCAGGAGGCCCCCCCAAGCTGGCCAAAAGTTCTTTTTGGGCCGAACGAGCCGTCCGGCGCGAACTTGCCGGGAATCACGTGACGTCGCGTCTGAGTGACGCGGCGCCACGTGATTCCCGGCTCGTTCGCGCCGGACGGCTCGTTCGGCCCAAAAAGAACTTTTGGCCAGCTTGGGGGGGTCAGGAGGCCCCCCCAAGCTGGCCAAAAGTTCTTTTTGGGCCGAACGAGCCGTCCGGCGCGAACGAGCCGGGAATCACGTGACGCCGCGTCACTCGACGTGCCACCGACGTCACATGCTTCTCGCCAAGGATTGCAGAAATGACGTCCTCACTCCTCGCTCGATCACCAGGGAGTTGTGGTAAGTCTGGGGGGGGGATTAAGGAGGGTGAGGGGGTTTAATTTTTTTTTTTGCACATATGTACATATACCCAACTCATTGGATTTTTTTTATGTCCATATTGGCCGCAAGTGGGACCCCCTTTCGGACATAAAAAATATGAACATAAAATTTTGCTCTGCACATCCCTAGAACTGATGATTTCAAATATGCATGCAAGTATTTTCAAAATGGTATATGTACCTACTTTATAAAATACCTGCCTCCGTGTATAAATCAGGGTTATTAGGGGTAAACGTTATATTTCTTAACACATCTAACACATATGCATGCATTGGCTCCCGTCGCACAGTTTATAAAATACTAGCATTAATCTCTGTGGGTTAACTTACACACGTAAATGCTGTACCATGGATAGGTTTGGAAGAAAGGCTCTTAATGTACATCATATTTCCTTTAAAAACTTCCTGGTGCCCAGTAGCTTGCCTGTAAAGGACCATTCAAATAGTATACCCACCTTTACCAGAAATAACAGGCTGTAGCATTATAACAGGTAAGTGTCTGGCTGCTACAAAGAAAATGAGCTGAAAATCAGACACTGTGTTGGGACTCTGCATAAGGTGTGCATGATTTCTGCTTGAAAACCATGAGCCTGTCAACTCTAAATCAGACTCACGGTGTCTTTTAAAAATAGTATCTACTATTCAGTTGCATAAATATATTAACACTGATATAAAGTTTATCAAAAAATAAACAACAAAAAGGAATGGCTAAATCAAAACAAAGACCCAATGTATTCATCTGCATATAGTAGTAGCATTATCTTCAGAGGAAAGGATATTTGGTAAAATAAATAACATTCCTTTACATAAACAACAGATCCTACTTTTAAAAGCAGTGTATGAGCTAGTCTACCAAAAATCAGTTATGCAGAAATGCTTGTCTCAGGGTATATATATTTAAGTTGTGAGGCTTGATGGGGGATCGTGTAACACCAGTTCCCATCTCACACAAAACTGTCACAAGATTTAATCAAGTGATGGTCGCAATGTGGAATATAATAAGAACTTAGTTGCCCAAAATCCCTCTCCTCCATTCCACAATAGTCCTCATATTTAATTTTTTCTTGATGAGATAGAATCTTCTCAAACTATTTAGGCTTACAGTCCTGTTGCCCCAATTGCTATTTATGTCAGTAGAAGGACTTAAGACTAATGCTTCATGAACCTTCATTTATGGCCACCAAGGGATTTTATATTCAAGCATTTCCTCCCCCATCTTGTCCAACTATTTTGACAGCAGTTCTTGGAATGAGTAGCATGGCTCATGGCTCTCTTCGAAACCCAGCATATCCTTGAACCAGCTAGTAGGTGTTACTATTGCATCATAACAAACTCCCTTGTCCCATATCTTTGAACACTGCCTCCTCAATGTTTCCAATTCTCTTCTAGCCTGATGGACAGTAATTCAAAAGAGTTGCTTCAGTATTTTTGTAATTTGGCTATTCTGAGAGTCAGTAACTAGGTGCACATTGTGGGTGATGCAGTTGGAATGACAGGGAGTAGCAGTAGAAAAAAACAGAGATTAGAATATTTTTCACCAGAGTTTGAATTTTAACATCCAGGACATGCTATATGTCTGATATACTGGAATATACCTATAATCCAATCACAGATAAGGTACCTGTGTTAAAGCTATGCTACTAAAGTACAGTGGTAGCCATAGAAGATAAAAAATTTGTTTGTTTTCAAAAAATATTAAATCTTTTATTTTGTGTGAAAACCTACCTTGACAGATTTGTTATTATTTACCTTTGTTAAAAATGTCCTAAACATGATTGGCTTGTTTACTTGGAAAGGAGTAAGCCCACACTAGCGCTAGAATTTAGTCTAAAATAAAATGTAACACAAGAATTTAATAGAATTTACAGTAGATCAATTTACTTACTTGGTAAGATTATGATATCATCCCCTGCAGATGGTACACTGTAGTTATATCCACCCCAGCCCTGTTCAATACCTTCCCATGTCTCAGGAAGAGACCATTTGAAAAAAACAGGAGGTGGTGATGTGGGAGCTAGAACACAACAAAAAAAAAAACATGTGTTTCCTTTTCAATAAGGTAACCAGATAGCTCCATGTCATAAGGGACAGGCTGAGTCAATCCTGGCTTTACTTTCATTGCATCTATGGGACTTATAGTTCCCCTTCCTCAAGAAAAGCAAGGCTACAAATGCATAGCTTTATTGAGACATCACCAGGACTAACATAGTCTGCCTTTAGAAAAAGGTAATGGGTTGGGGCCATTAGCGGCCTCTACTTTCCATTTCAGGAATGGAGGAAAAGAAGCAAAATTCAAAAAGGTTCTAGGTCAGCGACAAAAGGTTTCAGGTCAGTGACCTGGCAGAAAATCACCGCTGGCAATAGTCCCACTCTGTTCTCTGCCCCAGGCCTCAGTGTTTCTCAGGTCATAAACTTACTTTTCTTTATCTTTAAACCTGCTGAAACTCATGTTTTCTTCATCTCTGGTTCTCGGAAAGTAAGACATACAGTAAAAGTCTACTTTATCTTTAATAAATGTATTTCACCAGGAATTTGTGGGTAAAACACCTTATTATTTGCACTTAGGGCCTGGCTCACTAAAGCTTTTCCCCCATCTCTGGAAAAATTTAAAGATAAATCAGGCCCTGGATTATGGTTTGTAGAGTTTGAGAACTGTACATATGAGGAAGATTATTATGAAATATACACCACTTTCTCTAATTTGTTATTACAGTATCTCTAATTTTCTTTCTATAAGAAACATCCTCTTAGTACTTGCATAAAGTAAATGAACATAAAAGATAGCCAAGCAGTTTATTCAGAGGTCAGCACATACCTGCTGTAGGCAAGGGGATCCCTTCTTCAATCTTGAATGCCACTTGAACCTGGTCATCACCTGTCACTGAATAATGAAAGCAGATTAAAGTACAGAATACTAAACAAACAAAATCAAGACTAAGCAAGTGAGTGGCAACAAAAATGATTGTACAGTAATTTCAGTGAGCACAATGCTACAATCAATACTTGTATAAAAATTAGACAAAACTATACCTTTTACTTCCTCAAATACTGTGTTTGGGTCCACAGAGCATTTGTAATGCATTAATATAGAGGCCTATGCAATAAATCTCACCGTAAAAATAAATTTACCATGTGAGCCAGTAAAGTTTGAGGGGTGAATTTTAAAAGCCCCGTGCACGCCAAAGCCAGGAGATATGCACAGAAGTTGGGCCGGCACCGGAATTTAAAAGGTGCCTGCATACGCACATATCTTCTGGTAGGTGCACAACATTTTTTTTTTTACAAAAAGGGGAGGGGGCATGGGTATTCCTGAATTTATAAATGAAACAAGCATGTAAATTTGTGCACAATTGCGCGCCGGGGTCCCCTACCGCATAACTTTACTTCTGTTATGGATGGTGTGTAAGCCTTAAAACAAAAAAAAAATAAAGAAGTGAGCAGGGTTTTAAGGGTCAAGGCTAACAGGGTTAAAGAATGATATTTAACTAGAGGGGTTATATGCTAAAGGTCAGTGGCATATCTCTCCTTAGCCAGCGATGTCTCCTTTATCTCAACAGTTTCCCCCCTTTTTATCCTCTCCAACCTTTAGGAAGCGATAAATCACACAGTAGTTTTCTCAACAAGGTAGACCTTCTCCTGAAGGATTTCTTGATAGATGTCAGGGGCGGGAGCAGGGGCCCTAGAGGCATCCATAAGGAAGAAGTCAGATCATAAAGCCCCTATGGTATTAGTGATTTTAGTAAGAAGCAGGGGAATGGAAGCAAGTGAACATACAATTGAAATTCATGGCCAGTCCTAGTCTGGAAGAGGACTGTCCCACCATGCTTCATGCTGGACTACATATTCTCCTTCCTCATAAGCAATCTTAATCTGCTCCTGAGTGTGATGTGCAAGCATTTCTCATTTTTTGTGAATAAGCAAAGTTTTCAAGCCAGCCCCATATAGCTTCTGAACAGCCTGATATCAGGATATCATCATGGACCGATGTAAGCATGGAAAGGTTTGCTAAATCAGAGATAGGTACATGCAGGGTTGAGTGTATTTGCAAATTGGGAAGTAGAATAGCTCCCTCCACTCAGGTAGGTTTAGCTGGGGTGAGACAAATATCAGATGATATGGGGCAAGATAAACCTCCAACTGGAGCCAGACAAATCTTGCAGTGTCCGCAATAGGAACCATTGTTCAGGGAGATGAGATAGGGCTGTTGGGCCTTCCATTGAACGGCATGATTAGTCTGTAATGTAGTTACAGGTACATAGAGGTCTTACAATAGTAGGTGTATGTGAGAGTGTCAGTGCACAAGGAACTATTGATCCAATGTGTTCCATTAATGAATTTGGGAACCCATCAGATTGTACCTGGGTACTGACAATAAGGGGGCCCAGCCTAACTTGGGCAGCTTTGGGGATTTTGGAACGGAAAAGTTAAAACCCCATTTTGCCAAGGTTCTACCATGCCCTCAAAAGAAATTTTACCAATCAAACATCTATATTTGTCACCTGTAGTTGGTCCAATCCTGTCTTCCTCTCACTCCAGTATTTCTCATTGGAGCTGGTCATAGATGGAAAGGAAGGATGCTGTGCATGGAAGTTTCCTCTCTCCATGCAAATATAGAGCAGTTTGGAATTCTAAGCCTTTGTAGATTATGGCGAAGGTGTCAATAGAGTCCAATCTTTTCAGTGCTGCGGTGGCTAGGTCACTTCTGTCCAGCCCAGCAGTATTGAATCCCTTTCCCATAGACACATTCACCAGATATGGCTATGAAGTTAAGGGCTGCCCCTCCTATATCCATCCATTGGACTACCTCTCCCATATTCAGGTTCCTTCACTTGTGAAGGTGTGTAACAATGCTTCTGTCAAGGATAGTGTACTGAGGAAGGTTAGCCATAAAATCAGCCAGCAGGCTTAACACCTAACTCCGAAAGGTGCTAGAGTTAAACAGGATTATCCAGGACCACAACCTGATCTCAATAATTGCAACTGCAGATGCAGCAAAGGCTCTCATTACCATTGGCTTAGGGTGAGGTCTTATTAGTAGCCCAGGCTCTGGAAGGGGACAATTTTTGGGGTACAATGGGATCTTAGGATCCGGAGGAAGAATGCAATATTGGGCATGGGCTTTACAGTGTACACCTTAACAATATCAGGCTTTACCTACTCTTTCCATTTCCTGAAAGTAGTATTCATATCAAATCAGGCATACTACAGAGTACAGGACTGATTAAGGAGCAACTCTGAAAATAGTCCTAATTTCAACTCATAATTCCTGTTATGACCATCAGCCGCAGCCGGCCGCAGCAGGCTCAACTCACCGCATGTGTTGCCTGGCCCTCCTCCTCCGGTGCTTTCTCAGCGGTGGCCAGTCCCCACACCTCATTTCACCCGGCTCACTGCACTCCACGTGGCAGCTGGGACGCCGCCGACCAGCGCTCCAATCCTGGGTCTCTCTAGGCATGTGCACACGCTATCTGCCCTGCCTTTAAGGGGCCCTTGGCGGGAACTCCAGGTTCATCCCCGCCTGATGACAGCATTGACCCGGGATATTTAAGCTTCACCTGTAGCCTTCACTAACCGACTTGGCAAAAAGTTTCATAGTTCCTATCGGTGCCTTACTCTCTCCATGGACCGATTGTTCCTGTTCGTCGGACTTTTGAGCTTCTCCTTACGGGTTCCTCTCTCAGCGCTTCCAACTATGCATGCCCTGGCTCAGCACAACTGGACTCTCTCTCTCTCAGCGCTTCCCACTCCTCGGAGCCAGGCTCAGCGCAACCTTACCCAGACTCTCTCTCTGCACCTCCTGCTTCGCAGGGCCTGGCTCAGCGCAACCTACTAGATTCTCTCCTATCCTTGCCCATAGACACATTCTCTCCTAACCTTGCCCTTCTTGACATCTCAGCCGCCTTTGATACCATCAATCACAACTACCTCATCAACCGTTTGACTGAAATAGGTATCTCAGGCCTAGCCCTGCTATGGTTCAAATCCTACTTATCCAACAGAAAGTTCGCCGTCAAAATAGGAAATGCCAAATCCGCGCTCTACCCTCTGTCCCAAGGTGTTCCCCAAGGCTCTTCTCTCTCCTCCACCTTATTCAATATTTACCTTACACCCCTCTGTCATCTTCTCACAGACCTTGGCCTCAAATTCTACCTCTACACAGACGATGTGCAAATCCTCATCCCCATTCACAATTCTCTCACCGATGCCCTTGCTTTTTGGGACACTTGTCTTGCCACCATAAATGACTTCCTCACTAACATCCACCTTGCCTTAAACTCATCCAAAACGGAGCTGCTCCTTCTATCTCAGCACCAACCCCCTAAACCCCTGATCTCCAACGACCCAGTTTTCAACACCATATCGTCCCAACTCTGTGTAAGAGACCTTGGGGTAATTCTAGACCAACAACTCAATCTAAAAAAACAGATCAATTCCATCCTCAAAGAAGATTTTTTCAAGCTCAGTGTTATAAAGAAACTTAGACCCCTCCTCCACTATCATGACTTCCGCACTGTCATCCAAGCTACTCTTTCCTCAAAGCTAGACTATTGCAATGCCCTCCTCCTCGGACTACCCTCTTCCACTACGAAACCCCTACAAATGTTCCAAAACGCCATCGCCAGGATTATTGCTAACTCACGGAAATCTGATCACATCACTCCCATACTCAAAGACCTTCACTGGCTCCCAATAGCATCCCGCATCCTCTTTAAAACCCTAACCATAATTCAAAATCCATTTACTCCCACAACTCTAACTGGCTTGATGAACCGTTTTGCCCCACACGCTCTGACAGACCCATGCGCTCTGTCAACAAAGGTACCCTATCAATACCACCCATCAAAAAAGCCCACCTATCCGCCACAAGGGACCGTGCACTCTCCATTGCAGGCCCCAAGCAATGGAACTCCCTCCCGACTATACTTAGACTTGAGCCATGCTACTCTAAGTTCAAAAAGAAACTAAAGACTTGGCTCTTCCGACAGGCCTACCCAGAATAACTGTCTCCATCTTCTACCTCTCCTTTTAACCTCATGAACAATCTTCACATAAGTGGTACTTAAATTGTATACAGACTCTTGTTTTTAGCCTATCTGTTACCATTCAAAGTTGATGTTTTTCTTTTCCTCAATACCTTCTGCACTTGTATTTACGCGCTCCCCCTTCCCCGCCCTGTTAATTGTAGTTTCAGTCTGTTAGTTACAATGTAAACCGGTATGATGTTTGCATACTAATGCTGGTATATAAAAGTCAAATAAATAAAATAGCGTTTCCCGCTCCTCGGGGCCAGGCTCAGTGCAACCTACTGGACTCTCTCTCTGCATCTCCCTCTCCACGGGCCCTGGCTCAGCGCAACCTACTGGACTCTCTCTCTCAGCACTTTCAGCTCCTTGGGGCCAGGCTCTACGCCAGTCTACTTGTGAGTTCCAAGCCCGCTGCTCCTGGGATTCCCCATGGTACTGCTCCTTGAGGACTTTTGCTACAGTGCCGTCTCTCTCTGGGAGTTGGCTCAGCGCAGTACACCTTCAGACTGGGTCTCTGTGCCCCGCTCCTTGGGGCAGTCCTCTTCACAGCTACTACAGAAGATATGTCACCAGCTTGCTGTGTCCCAGGCAGTATCCCGGCACTGCTACTCTCCAGGTGCTGGCTACAGTGGGTTCCCTGCTCTAGCTCCTATCCAGCATACTACAGTCTGTGTCCCTGCATCTGCATATCCTCTCCTCGAGGCCACTCCCATGTGCTCCTGCTCTACTCTCCTCAGAGCGGCAGTGGCCTTGCACACCTAGAGACTTTCTCCTCCTCCCTCCGAGAGTGCTCCTGTCTCAAACTGTGCCTTCCTCTCTGACACTCTCTGCACTCACTCATCTACCTTCTCCAGGACCAGCCACACAGGGGCACTCCTGTCCTGCCGGCCCCGGCACTCAAGGGCTCAACCTGCAGGGAACGTGGGTCAGCACAGGTGAAGTTCCGACTTGCCTCTGTTCCTGGCCAGCCTCACCTCCTGACAGTGGGGACCAGTGGGGCCCAACCCTTCAGGTAGCAACAACCCATCCTCGGACCAAGGGTCCACAATTCCTAACAATTCCCAATTTCCACCCCAGTCCCCAGGTATGGGATCATAAAAGACCATATTGCAGTGCCCTTAGAAGGTAAGGGGACCTGCATTAAAGCATATTCCCCTACTTCCAAGCCCAACATTCTTGGGTAGCTATACTCATCAATATCTGAAATGGAATAATTGAAGAATAATTGTATTTTGACTTGTGAATAGTTCATAGAAGGGTCATAAAAAAAAACAAACCCAAGAGAGACTCTTCCTCTTTGCTGGCTCCCATGGAACTAGATTCAGTGAATTCATTCATCATGTTTTCACTGCCTATCTTCCATTTTGTATGCTAAGAGTTAATGGAATATCTCTCCTTAGATAGCAATGTCTCCCTTATCCCAACAAAACTGTGTACAATTTTGGAGAGCCCATCTACAATAGGATATAAAATGGTTGGAGTCGGTCTAAAGGGTGGCTACGAAAATGATCAGTGGACTTACTTCTAAATTATATGGGAACAGACCTAAGGATCTTAACATATATGTCCTAGAGCTGGGCTGGCCAACTCTGGTTCTTGAGAGCCACAATCAGGCCAGGTTTTCAAGATTTCCACAATGAATATGCATGCACTACATCCATTGTATGCAAATCTAGCTCAGGATATCCTGAAATCCTGGCTTGTTTGTGGCTCTCGACAGACCAGAGTTGTCCATCCCTGTCCTAGAGGAAAGCAATATAGGTGAGATATGATAGAGACATTTAAAAAAAATTAACAGAATTTTTATTTGATTTATATTCCACTTTTCAGCATACCTCCAAGATCTCCACACACAGAAGGTGGGCCTCTTTCAGTTTCATAATCACTGACACTGAATAGAAATGAAAGGTCATAGGATGAGGGTGAAATGTGTAGACTCAGGACTAATCTAAGGCAGTACTTATTTGCAGAGAGTTTTGTAGATGCATGAAACAGCTTTTCTGTGAATGTTTTGTAGACAAGGATAGCATCTGAATTCAGGAAAGCATGAGATAAACACAGAGGATCTCTGAGGGAGTAGTAGAGATTATAAAGCTGAATAATTGATGTGGATGGGCAGACTTGATAGGCCATATGGTCTTTTCCTGCTATTATGTTTCTACTTTTCTATGCCTATGCTTCTATGTTTCAGACAACCTAGCCATATTGATACTTATATTATTACTAAAAAGTGTAACATTTCTTATTAAACTGTTTGCCACACATTTTGACAACTACAACACCTGCTGTCGAATCAGGTGAATAAGGTCATTTCAGTTAGCATGGGGAATATCCCTTCTCCTTAAGTCCCCCAGCATGAAAGGTAAATTCCCCTCAAATCCAGTACAGAACCTGATTCCGCTTCCTCGGTCAAATTCCCTATCCCCTGATCAAAAGCCCCTTCTGGGGCAACTCTCTCCCATGCTCAGTCCTCTCCAGAGATGCAATATCCCCCCTTGACAACCCAGCCCACCTCTATGGAATTGAAATTTAACATTCCAGAGGTCTTGGCTATCAGGCTGCTGAAATATGAATGAAGCCTGAGAGAGGTATCACATAGTAATATATAGTGATATACTACTAGATGGTGTCATTCAGAGTTTGACAGCCTAAATTGCAGAAGAGTTCTAATGTCCCCACTACCATTGAAGATAGCTAGGACCTGCAGAATGGTAAATTCACATTCCAGAGGGGTGGGCAAAGCTGTGGAAGATCTCTTGCTTCCTGGTAGGGGGAAATGGAAAGTGTTGCCCTAGAGGGACTTCCTGCTTCTAGGGGTCGTGCAAGTGTTGCCCCAGAGGATGGCTCTTGCTTTGGGAGAAAGAGGAAATTGAGAGGGAGAAGATATCCCTGGAAGGAATTCTTGATCAGAAGATCAGAACTTTGACCAGAGGTAGTTTTGGTATCTGCACCTGCACCCAGGTAGGAATAGGGGCTCAGACCTTTTGTTTGGAGGCTTGATGAAAAGAAAATCACTGAGTGTGGGATCATTGGGGGTGAGGTATGAATGGGGATCAAGGCTGGGGTATGAATGGGGATCGAGGGGGTGTCTGTATATGAGAGAAAGCAGAATAGGGGAGGGGTAGTGGTTGAGTATATAAGAACAAAGGATTGGTACCAGGTGTGTATGAGTATGTACGCAAGACTGTGTGGGGGGTGTAAGGGGAGGTATAAAGGGGAGCAGGCCTGGAGCACAGTAAGGATCCTCATTTCCCTTGACCTCTTATTCCAGGGGTCGGGAACCTTTTTGGCTGAGAGAGCCATGAATGCCACATATTTTAAAATGTAATTCCGTGAGAGCCATACTAACTACAACCCCCCACCCTCCTAACTCCCCCAAGACCTGCCAAATTAATTTACTACAACCCCCCATCCTCCTAACCCCCCCCCCCCCCAAGACCTGCCAAAAGTCCCTGGTGGTCCAGCGGGGATCCGGGAGCGATCTCCTGGACTTGGGCTGTCGGCTGCCAGTAGTCAAAATGGCGCCGACGGCCCTTTGCCCTCACTATTTCACTGGGGTCGACCAATGGCGGTGGTAGCCCCTGTGACATAGTAAGGGCAAAGGGCCATCGATGCCATTTTGATTACTGGCAGCCGACGGCCCTTTACCCTTACTATGTCACAGGGGCTACCGCCGCCATTGGTCGACCCCAGTGACATAGTGAGGGCAAAGGGCCGTCGGCGCCATTTTGATTACTGGCAGCCGACAGCCCAAGTCCAGGAGATCGCTCCCGGACCGCTCCTGGACCCCCGCTGAACCACCAGGGACTTTTGGCAGGTCTTGGGGGGGTCAGGAGGGTGGGGGTTGTAGTAAATTAATTTTGGAGGTCTTGGGGGGCGTCAGGAGGGTGGGAGATTTTGTTAGATTTTTACTTTTTTATTAAAGATTTGTCTGCGAGCCAGATGCAGCCATCAAAAGAGCAATATCTGGCTCCCGAGCCATAGGTTCCTGACCCCTGTCTTATTCTATCCCCAAGATCCTGGAACCTCCTTTTCTTCCTACCCCTCCCCAGATCCTGGATCCCACCCTTAACCCTTTCTATTCCCTCCTTCCCTTTTGCAATTCTTGAACCTCCCTACCTCTTTCTCCTTTTCCCCATCCCAGATTCCTGATCTCCCCATCCTCCATCCTCTTCCTTGATCTTCCCCATCTCCCATCCTCCCCATTCCCAGACCTTTCTCCATCTCCATCTCCTCCCCTCATCGCTAGTCCTGTCACCTTCTTCTCACCCCATTCATGATCCTTCTCCTTTCCTCTTTCCATTCTTGGTTCTCTCATTTATTTTCCTTTCCCTGTCACTAACATCTCCTCCCTGTACTGATACTTGAGACCCTCTGTCTTTATCCAGTAAAAAGAAATAAAATTATTCAGACACAAGCAAAGCTGGAAAATTATTTTTATAATGTAATATAAAAGACTGAAGTGTTTCAGAATGTTCACATTTTTGCCAGTTCCGCAGGTTCTAACCCAATGACGGAAGCATTTCACCAATTTATTAACATTTAATTTGTATAGGAAATTTTCAATTGGCTAGAAGAGATAAGGCTTGATGTCAACAGTTGCCATACAATAAACTGTAATGCGGTATGTCACACAAAATTCACACCAAAGTCAATTTCGGTATTTAAGCTGTAAGGTAAAACAGTGTTAGCAGTGAAAATCCAAAATTGTTCCCTCAGATTAAGTTTATAATCTGAATTTAAATCCTGGGTAGATGTTAGCACTTGTTCACTGAACTGTTTGTTGTATGGCAACTTTTGACACCATGCCTTATCTCTTTTAGCCAACTGAAAATTTCCTATACACATTAGATGTTACTAGATTGGTAGAATGCTTCTGCCATTGCATTAGAACTTGCAGAACTGGTGAAGGTTATAAGAATGGTATGTATGCCTTGTTACCTGTTGAGCTGTGTTGGTATTCTATTTTTACATATCTCTTTTATTTCAGTATCTGATACCATGCAAGAACATCCACTGAGGCAGAATGTTAGCTTGAAACATGGCGTGTATTGGGATTGATGGGATTTGTTTCATCAGATACTTAATGGAATATATGAACACTAAAAGTTAACAAAGAGGAAAGGCTGAAGAGGTTAGGGCTGTTCAGCTTAAGAGATGGCTGAGGGGGGATATGATAGATGTCTTTGAGATCATGAGAGGTCTTGAACGAGTAGATGTGAATCGGTTATTTACACTTTCAAATAATAGAAGGACTAGGGGGCATTTCATGAAGTTAGCAAGTAGCACAATTAAGACTAATCGGAGACAATTAACACAACACTCAACACACAATTAACACAACAATTAACACAATTAACACAACAATTAACACAACACTCAACACACAATAAAGCTCTGGAATTTGTTGCCAGAGGATGTGGTTAGTGCAGTTAGTGTAGCTGGGTTCAGAAAAGGTTTGGATAAGCTCTTGGAGGAGAAGTCCATTAACGGCTATTAATCAAGTTTACTTAGGGAATAGCTACTGCTATTAATTGCATTAGTAGCATGGGATCTTTTTAGTGTTTGGGTAATTGCCAGGTTCTTGTGGCCTGGTTTGGCCTCTGTTGGAAACAGGATGCTGGGCTTGATGGACCCTTGGTCTGACCCAGCATGGCAATTTCTTATGTTCTTATGTAAAGATAAGTAGTTGCTCAAATTTATTTTTACTTGAAAAAAAACATCAAAAGAAGACAATTTGAACTTTGGGATTGATGCTTATAGATAAAGCAATGAAGGTTTACAGTACCAGTAGTGCTTAGTATAATGGACCTTTAACATTTATATTTGTAATATTTGAATGATTTTTTTCATTTGTCTGTGTTACAATAAAATTTAAGCCATCGGGGCCAGCCCTATATAATATAATTTCAATGCAATATGAATTGATAAACGAGAAGACCAAAAACGATGGGATAGTGGTAAAAATAACTAATTATAGAAAATAGGTTAAAAGAAAAACATCGACATGAAAGATTATTGATTTATTTATTTATTTATTGATATTATTTACCATTTACATATATAAAACCACCCCTCCAACAAGGGTCTGGGGGAACACATTACATACCACATTAAATACAAATAACAATAAAACACAAAGTCAGACCTACAACATAAAATAACAAATTCAACAATTCTATAAAATACACAAAAAACAAATTTAAAATAACCAGACTCAAATTCAATACAAATAAATACCACTACAAAATACTCTAATCGCTACTGGTATCACCTGAAAAACTCCAGATTAAGCAAATGCAGAAGTAAATAGCCAGGTTTTACAAGATTCATGGCAGGTTAAATAATTGTCTATAGACCATAACTCACTAGGTAAAGAGTTCCACAGATATGGACATATATATGGAAAAGTTGTTCATCTGATTTCTGTCAGGGAAATATTTTTAACAGATGGAACAACCAAAAAAATGCAATCTCTCCTTGGGCAACATTGACCAATCCAGTCAGTTAAAAATTTCAGGCTTCAATCATGTAAATTCTTGAATACAAATTACAGAATTTTAAATTGAGCTCTAAAAGATAGGTAAGTCAATGAAGATACTTTAAAATTGGAATAATGCGATAACATCTAAAATCACAGAATTCTAGGTGCAGTATTTTGCAAAATCTAATTTTGAATAATCTGCAGATTCTGAAGCAAAGAGACTTTAAAACCAATAGATAATGAATTACTCTTTACAAAAAAGACTCATCCCTATTGTCATCTCACCTTTAAACCAACTACTGGGACTGTCACTTTTCACCTTATCACTGCTGAACGCACAGTCTTTGACTAAGAAAACTCACCTGCTTCATGACTATCTGCTAGAAACAAACACAGACATATTTGCAATCACTGAAACCTGGTTAAAACCAGAAGACATCGCTACAATCAACCAACTCCCTACTCACTCGTACAACATATTCTCAATCCCCAGACTCAAAAAACGAGGAGGAGGTCTTCTTCTGGCAGCAAAAAAAACACTAGGAATGTCACTACAAACTTCAATATCTTCACATTCTCTAGAATTTGCCGTATTTAAATCCTCTCACCTTCAAATCGGGCTCACATACGCCACCCCCAGGATACCTCGAAACCGATCCATCACCTTTGATTGAAAATATAGTAAAACACATCAACTCCGACACACCAGCGATACTATTGGGGGACTTCAACCTCCATGTGGATGTATCTCCCCATTCTCACAGCTGTGAAACTCTCCTAAGCACACTAAACTGCATGGGTTTCAAACAAATAATTAAGGAACCCACCCACAAAGCTGGTCATACGTTGGACCTCATTTTCATTAACCAGGAACTTACTCTTTCCTCTCACCCTACATGCCTTCCAGTTCCCTGGTCAGACCATAAGCTGATCAACACAACACTAAAGATAAACCTACCTACACTCCCAGAAAAGCAGAATAACACAATCCAATTCAAAAAAATGTGCAGCCAGGAAATTCTCAGCAACAGACTATCGGATGAACTTAACCAACTGGACCTTACTAACGCGGACTCAGCCATTTTGTCCTGGAACAACATTACCAAAAAAGTGGCCGATACTACATGCCCAACTATTACCAAAGCTCCTCAAGCAAACAAGGACAACAGAAAACCTTGGTACACACCAAAACTAAAATCCTTAAAACAGGATCTCAGAAAAAAAGAACAACACTGGCGGAAAAACCCAACATACACCAACATCACAGCATTCAAAACCATGATGCACCATTACAGAATATCCATCCTCCAAGCAAAAAGAGACTTTTACTCACAAAAAATCCACCACTTCATTTTCGACCCTAGAGCGCTTTTTTCTTTGGTCTCATCCCTCACTAAACCCCTACCAACATCCATACCAGATGATAAAGCAGCAAGCAAAGCAGAAGAACTGGCAACCTACTTCAAAAACAAGATACCAAATTTACTAACTCAGTCCATTAATAATAACAATAATAATTACACTACGCCAGTAATACCTCGAGCTGCAGTCTCATCACAAAAGGCTAGCCTTAAGGAGTTCGAACCGACCTCATCCTTAGAGATCGAAAATATCCTAAAAAAGCTCAAACCTTCTTCTCACCCTCAGGATACCATACCCACCAATCTCCTCATCTCTTGTGCTAAAATCATATCCAAACCCATCGCACAAATCATAAATTGCTCCTTCTCTCACGGGATTGTACCTGACCCACTAAAAATGGCAATCATAAAACCACTCATAAAAAAACCTAATCTTTCTCCTGAAAACCCAGCCAATTTTCGCCCAATAGCTAATCTACCCTTCATCGCAAAAATCTTGGAACGAGTTGCAAACAAACAACTAACAGAATACCTAAACGACCACAAAATTCTTTCCCCATCGCAGTTCGGTTTCCGCCAATCTCGAAGCACCGAAACCCTCCTAATCTCATTAACGGACTCTATATTACTTAAACTTGAAAACAGACAACCGTGTCTTCTCATCCTCCTAGATCTAACAGCAGCTTTTGACACGGTCAATCACAACACATTAATAGATCGCCTGGCAGAAATTGGCATCAGAGATGAGGCCCTCAACTGGTTCAAATCGTTCCTACAGAACAGACAGTATAAGGTCAAGATCAACAAGGAAGAATCTCCACCAGTCACCTGCAACTTAGGAGTCCCACAAGGATCATCACTCTCTCCAACCTTATTCAATATTTACCTTCTGCCACTCTGCCAGCTCCTCATCAACCTGAATCTCGTCCACTACTTATATGCAGACGATGTTCAGATACTGATTCCAATTACTGAATCTCTCCAAAAAACTCTGGACTTCTGGAACTCTTGCCAACAAGCCATCAACAACTTACTCACCAACCTCAACTTGATCCTTAATCAAAACAAAACAGAATATCTCCTCATTTCCCAAAACGGAACCTACACACTTCCAAGTACCATCTTGTCAACTCAATTAACAATAACTCCACAAGTCAGAAATCTAGGAGTTATACTTGATAACCAAATGAATTATAGATCACTCATAAATAACATCGAAAAGGATGGATTCTTCAAATTACAATCTTAAAAAGACTGAGACCACTCCTACATTTCAAAGACTTCCGATTAGTTCTACAAGCAATCATTCTCACGAAAATAGATTACTGCAACTCACTTCTACTGGGTCTCCCTGCCAACGCCATAAAACCGCTACAGATGCTGCAGAACGCTGCAGCGAGGATCTTAACCAAGTCCAACAAAAGAGACCACATCTCACCCATCTTAAAAAGCCTACACTGGCTTCCCGTCAAATTCAGAATACTATTCAAAGTGCTCTCAGTAACCCACAAGGCAATACACAACCTGGCACCACTCGAGCTCACATTCCCTCTCCAACTCCACACATCTTCCAGACCAGTGAGACAAGCCTACAAAAACAACCTTCAAATTCCACCGATGAAATCAGCATTAAGTAAAAGAGCTTTCTCCACAGCTGGGCCTAAACTCTGGAACTCTCTCCCAGCAGAGCTCAGATCACTGCAATGCTCCACTACATTTAAAAAAAGACTCAAGACTTGGTTATTCAACCAAGCTTTCCCATAACATCAACCTGCGAAATATCCCTGCCAATATCCCCTCAGTGGTAACACGCTAGAGAACTATATAGATCTTCTCTAGAAATCACATGATCTTTGGCAGTCTCTTATCTTCGGCAGTCTATCATTAAAACCCAGCCTCTAGCCTATATTAGGCACCGCTCATGTTAATTATGTTATTACCCCCTTATATCTTAATCCAAGTTAATTCGACCTGTTCATTGTAAGACATTTACTTGTCATTGTTGTTATTGTTTAAAATGTAAACCGAATTGATCAATAATTTTGTTATTGGAAAGTCGGTATAGAAAAATGCTAAATAAATAAATAAATACAGTAATCCAGATGGGTAGTAATTATTAGATGGATTACTGTAAGTATATAAAGATGTAGATAAATCAAATGCAATTGATAAAAACAGGACTGAACCATGATTTTAATGTAAGCTTGAAAAGAGAGCACAGAATGATAAAGGATTTGAATAAAGAGTAGGACTTTATTTCTGAGAATAAGGGGTAAAGAATCTAAAGGATCCAAGGTTAGATTTCATGCATGAAAAGGAGGGAATAGCACATAAGAGTTACACTATTTTTCTTTACAGTTTTGGTTCCCTTCCAGGGAGGAAAACTTTCAAACCTATTTGCAGTACTGCATTTGCACATGTAAATGGACGCGCAGAGATTTATCTTAATATAACCCTGACTAGGGTCACCAAGCAGTGTGGTAGAAGTTTCTGGAGGGTTCTAGCGTTCCAGGTTAAAGATTGTGCTCAGAGAGTTCCTGCTCTCTTCAAGATTATCCAGAAGGCAAAGAGTTCTGGCTCATGCAAACTGCACTCATCTTTCCTGACAAGGAGGAGGAAAGGGGAATTAGGAAGTGGTGTTTGCAGGGGATGAAATAATGGTTCTTGAGATAAGGTATTACTAATAGGAGGTTCTTGCCCTCTAAAGGGAGGGGGGGTGATTTAATGGAAGGTTATTTGAGATGCTTTTCCAGGCATTTTAACAGAGAGATTTGGAGTTTGACTTGGGAGTGTAAGAGCTCCTGAGACAGAAGGGATTGTTACTGTTTTGGGAAGAAGTTGTAAAGATTCCTACAGTCATTCAGAAGGAGGACCCTGAAGTGAAAGGTGTACTGTCATTGCTGGGAAGCTCCAGGAAAGAAGTGGTCTCATGCTGCCCAGGAGACCTTGGGGCTAAGTGGATTTTGGTGTGATTTTGTCCTCAAAGAAAGCGATTTGAAGAAGAAGAATTCTACTGAATTTGTTTGAGTTTTTAGACTGTTTCCTGTGTTTTAACTGAAGATTTCTCCTGTGAAGAATTGTTTTACCTTTGAATTTTCAATACATTTTCTTTATTTGGGACCAATCATTGTTGTAGACATTGGACTCTATAATATTGGATTAGTCTTCCCTTGGACCTCCCAGAGACTAATCGGGACCCTGCTGGCTATCCCTAGTGGACAAATACTAATCCTAGAGCTGCAGCAGTGTAACTCACCACCTCTGCAACCTCCGAAGGTGACCCTGAGGAGGAGGGGATTACACTAATATTTTAGAAACTGTGCAGCAGGTTACTGCACAGTTCATAAAATACAGTGTAGTTCTGCTCTGAAATTATGTATGTATGTTCAGTATGCGTGAATATTTGCAATGCATTGAAAATGCTTACTTTCATTACCTATTTTAAAATGTATGCCTGTATGTGTTACAAGCATATGTAAGACAAATATTACATGCACATATAAAACTGATTTATATACACAGGCAGGTATATTTTAAACTATGGGATGGATTTTAAATCACCTACGTGCGTAAAATCATGCATCCATGTGTTTGCGCTGGGTAGCACGCACACATGGACATGCGCACAATGTTTTAAAATCTACCCCTATGCCCACATACTTACATAAGAACATAAGATATGCCATACTGGGTCAGACCAAGGGTCCATCAAGCCCCATATCCTGTTTCCAACAGTGGCCAATCCAAATCACAAGAACTTGGCAAGTACCCAAACATTAGATAGATCCTAAGCTACTATTGCTTATTAATTACTGTCATAGCAGTTTATGGATTTATCCTCTAGGAACTTTTCCAAACCTTTCTTAAACCCAGTTACATTAACTGCTGAAATCACATCCTCTGGCAATTAATTCTAGAGCTTAACTATGTGCTGAGCGAAAAAGCATTTTCTTCGATTTGTTTTAAATGTGCTACTTGCTAACTTCATGGAATGCCCCCTTATATCTGAGAGAATAAATAACTGATTTACTTAACTTGTTCAAGTGCTTTCATGATTTTGTAGAATTCTATTATATCCCACCTCAGTCATTTCTTCTCCAAACTGAACAGCCCTAACTTCTTTAGCCTTTCTTCATAGGGCAGCTGTTCCATGCCCCTCATCATTTTGGTCACCTTTCTCTGCACTTTCTCCAGTGCAGCTATATCTTTTTTGAGATGCAGTGACCAGATCTGCACACAGTATTCAAGATGCAGTATCACCATGGAGTGATACAGAGGCATTATAACATCCTCCATTTTATTTTCCATTCCCTTCTTAATAATTCCTAACATTCTGTTTGCTTTTTTGATCGCCAGAGCACACTGCACCAATGATTTCAATGTATTATCCACTATGATGCCTAGATCTCTTTTCTGGGTGCTAACTCCTATGATAGAACCTAACATTGGCCTGGATTTATCAAAATGCACTAAATATCACATGCGATACAAAAAGGGGCATGTTTTATGGTAATACCAGCTCACTTAGACCTCCCACCCAATAATTGCAGACAACAAACAAATCCAATATCAATTGTGCTAGTCAGTGAGCAAGTGTAACATTGTGGAATGAGTTAAATAATGTATACACAGATATCTCTTCTAAAATAGTAACTTCTATGAGTAATTCTTGAACTCCTCCCCAAACTGCCCCTTAGATTTCCACTTCTTTTGTAGTGGTAATTGTTCGCACAAAACCAAAACTCCACGCATATTTTCAATGTACACAAATACAGACTACTTACTTGCGTACATGCTTATTTTCTATGCATAATCTCACTGAAAATGTACTCATAAAGTTGCAAAGGACTAAATACTTGGCCAAAAAAATGCATTATTTCAAAACTTCACAAGCAAGCAGGACTGCAAAGGGTTTTGTACTTTTTCTTTTTGCTCTACATCTGCTTGAAAATTAAATCTGGGCCTAAATGTGCATACAGAGCAGTTTGGTGACTTGGTCAAAGCCAAGCTGTGCGTGGTGAAGATATTAAGATACCACCAGATTTTACAGCTTCACACTGAAGACTAAACTCTAGTCTAGACTGACTACCATCATAAAGTCACTGTGACATGCAAAGGTAAGCTACTGCGAAACACAATTAATGTTATGCAATGTGCCTGCATGGTATAAACAAAACTGTTATAAAATGGCCTGACAGTATCAATTCAAACAGCAACCATAGATTAGGTACAACATATTATTGCAAAATTTCATAAACACTAACTAATAGGATTTCATATTGATATAATGATTTGTTTTATCCTTTAATATGTTGGTGAAAGCAGCATTACTAGGAAAACTAGATCAGACAATTATTGGTTCAACCAAACAAAATCATTCAGATCTCTTATTTTAATAAGGAATGAAATTAAAACAAATGCCTGTATTTTCATCACTTACTTTAATATGTTCAGCACTCTGAAATCAGGGTGCTGTGCTGATCCTTAACAGAACTCCATGCAGGCATGGCACTGTTGGCATATAAAGTAGGAATGCAGCAATAACAGCTGAAGAAGGGATAAAGTGAAAGTGATTTTTACAAGCGGAATGAGTTGCCATACTAGTAAGCTATATTATAAAAACAACAAAAAAATAAAAAGCCTAACATGCAGACCTGAAGAAGCAGCAATATAGAAAGAGGCAAATAGATATCTGAGTTTCTCTCTCCCCCTCCTGTCCAACTCACTCCATCTTTTACTTGTCTCACCCTAAAACAATAGTGAAAGATTTAATTGATGGAGATCCGTTAATTTTAAGTGCTTAGGAAATTAGTAGAAAAAATCAAAAGACTTGATTCTCTGATAATTGCAATTTGATGTCCGTTAAAGTGCTAGTTTGAGCTAGAAGCATATGCTCATATGCTCAGCTAGCTTGCTATAATTAAATATTGAGTACTTTCATGAGGGTGTTCTCATGCCTGGTTAATTAGTAATCAGGTATAGTAACCATGAATGTCTGAAGTATCTTGTCTCCCATTGCATCTATGCAATATGTTGCCAAAATTAAGTCAATCCATTTAATATAGGGTCTTTGTATATAACACCATAAAAATGTTGCAGATAGTAAACATTTAGGGCCTGAACTATAAAATATTTTTTTTCTCATTTTGTACTGCTGAGAAAATCTATTGGTAAACCAGACCCTTCCATTTACACAGTTCTTGGGAGACAGGAAGATATTTGACTTACCAAAGTTCATTCAGAGCCACTGATTCAGAGCTGGAATTTGGATTCATGTTATATTCATGCTCTGTAACAACTACGCCACGCTTCCTGAATGTTTGCTAGGTGCTATATATATATTTTTTTTTTAATTAAGATAGCTAGTATGCATTCAGAATAAGAATATTTTGATAGTTAATAAAGTACCGGTATATGGTAGAGACTGAGAGAAAAAAATATAAACAGAGCTCTGAGAGCACCTAGAGGTGTGGTGGTAACAGATAATTAGCAGATGGGTGGAATATTGTTGTAAACTGCCCCTGTGAGATGGGATCCCCTCCCACTTGGCAGAGTATTTCCCTGATGCTACTGTCTAGGGGTCACTTTAGAAATCCCCTCTCCTATTAGGTTTAGATCAAAAGGGGCTCTTAGCCCAACCAGTCTAGTCTCCAGATATTCCGTCAAATGTGTATTGCTTTAATTATATTTATACTTATTTTCTTTTTATCCTAGAACCTGTTCTCTATCAATTACCGCTCATAAAACATCAGATGAGTACAATATTTTTCTATTTATTTTTTTCATTAAACCTTCGATTTTCCCTTAAATACTACTAATTCCTTATACTATATAAGAAATTGAGTCTTTTTGCTTTGTTCATATTTTTCAGGTAAACAAGACCTTTGGAGTACCACTTGGTAAGTATAACACGTGATTCTTTCTTTACTTTCTTTTCTTTCTGTCCTTTCCTATTATGTCTTTGTCTCTTTTTTATCTATTTGCCTTTGTTCTATTCCTTTTCTGTTCTGTTGTGTTTTCCTTCATTCTTTTTCTTAGGGCGATTCTTGCCTTGTTGTCTTCTTCTTTCTGCTACTACACTAAACCAGCGATTCTCAACCAGTGTGTCGGGACACATCAGTGTGTCGCCAAGCACCGGCAGGTGTGTCGCATCTCCCGGTGTCCCACTGCCCCACTTGTGCTTCCCTTCTCCCCAGGGGCGGGGCTGAAGAGCAGAGAGATGCTGCGCGCCACCACCGGAGGCCAGGCCGGCGGGGCCAAGAGTGGAGAGACCCTGAGTGCCGCTGCTGGAGTCCAGGCTGGCGGCGGCTGAAGAGCGGAGAAACCCTGCGCGCCGCCAGAGGCCAGGCCGGCGGAAGCTGGAGAGACATTGCGCGCCGCCAGAGGCCAGGCCAGTGGCAGCTGATAAGTGGAAGCCAGGCTTATTGGGCCAAATAATGAGAAGAGGCTCCAAGTGAGCTTGTGTGTGTATGAGTGGCAGTTTTGTGTGCCTTTGGTAAAATGGGTGCCTGAGTGCATAAGTGGCAGCTTTGTGTGTGTGTGTGAGTGTGTGTGTGTGTGTGTGCGTGTGTGGTAGAATGGGTGCCTGGGTGCATGAGTGGCAGCTTTGTGTGTATGTGTGTGTGTGTGTGTGTGTGTGTGTGTGTGTGTGTGGCAGAATGGGTGCCTGGGTGCGTGTGGTACAATGGGTGCCTGGGTGCATGAGTGGCAGCTTTGTGTGTGTGTGTGTGTGTGTGTGTGGTAGAATGGGTGCCTGGGTGCATGAATGGCAGCTTGTGTGTGTGTGTGTGGTACAATGGGTGTGTGAGTGGCAGCTTTGTGTGTGTGTGTGTGTGGTAGAATGGGTGCCTGGGTGCAAGAGTGGCAGCTTGTGTGCGAGAGGTACAATGGGTGCGAGAGTGGCAGCTTTGTGTGTGTGTGTGTGTGGTAGAATGGGTGTGTGAGTGGCAGCATTGTGTGTGTGTGTGGTAGAATGGGTGCCTGGGTGTGAAAGTGGCAGCTTTGTGTGTGTGTGTATGTGGTAGAATGGGTGCCTGGGTGCATGAGAGGCAGCTTTGTGTGTGTGTGTGTGTGTGTGTGTGTGTGTGTGTGTGTATATGTGATAGAATGGGTGCCTGGGTGTGTGAGTGGCAGCTTTGTGGGTTGTGGTAGAATGGGAGCAAGAGCTCCCATTCTACCACAACCAGAGAGCTTGTATGTAAGTGAGAGAGCATGTGTGTGATTGAGAGAGAGACTGGTCAGAGGTGATATGTTTCTGTGAGAGAGAGACAGACTGGTCAGGGAGGTGACTGATATCTGTGTGTGTGTGTATGTGTGCATGTGTGAGAAACAAAGACTGGTCAGGGAGGTGACTGGTGTGTGTACATGTGTGAGAGACAGAGTCTGGTCAGGGAGGTGACGTGTGTGTGAGAGAGACAGAGACTGGACAGGGAGGTAACTGGTGTATGTGTGTGAGGAAGAGAGACTAGTTAGGGAGGTTACTGGTCTGTGTGAGACAGAGACTGTGTGTGAGTGACTGGTTGTAGGCCCTAAGGAATAGGACTGTGAGAACAGAGCTTCAGTAGCCACTGCTGCTTCTGGTGAATGCTATTGGCCTGCAAGGGAAAGGAGTAGGAGAGTTGCTGGAGAGGGTAAGTAAAGGTGGCTTTTTAAGTTTATTTTTATTGATTGTCATTTTAATTATTGGGTATTATGTGATGTGTCTGCTTTTTTGAAATATTTTATTGATATTTGGACAATTTTTAATAATTTTTATGAGTTTTTAATTGTTGGATGTTATTCTGTTCATCAGCTGTTTTGTAATATTTATTAGCATAGTTTTACAATTATTTCTGAGGGGGGATCTATAGCAGCTTGGCTTGCTCTGTTTTCCTAATAGGAGGTGTATTAGTGTTTAGGGCCTGTTAAATATTTGTAGTGTTTCCTTTTCATAGATAGGGTTGTTACTGTTTGAGTATGTTCCATAATACAGGTTTAACTTTGTGTGGGTTAGTTTGTGTGCATTATTATGTTAGGTGCTATATTTCTCTTTCTGTCTCTCCAGGTTTGCACTGCATGCAGAGTTGCTTTTTTGGTTTTCCATTCCAGTTTGTCTTTCTGTACTGGGTGAAGGTCAGTTCAGGGTTTATGATTGAGGTGAGGTATTTTACTAGCATGTAGGCATTTGTATCAATCTTATTTGTTGGTTTTTCTCAATAGGACATGCATTAGTGGTAAATTACTGTCTTTTCATAAGGAGGGGTATTGTGCCTGCCAGCAAAGGGAGTTTGTTTTGCTTTTACTGAGATGTCATCAATCCAGAATATCTTTTTTGTATGGTGAGCTGTATGGGTAATGCCCTAGTTCTGCTCTGCACCCATTGCTGGGGGTCAAGGGGGTTCCTGAGGATGCAGAATGTATATTTACATTGACCAAGGGGAATTGACACATAAAAAAAGAAAAAAATTTTAAATGACCAATGATTATATACTGAGTGAAAGATCAAGAATTCATTGATGGATTTATGAAAGTCACCAAGGGGAATTGACACATAAAAAAAGAAAAAATTGTGGCTGGGCCTTGCACGCACCACAAATGGGCAGGCCTGGAGGGGGCAGGGAGGGGGGATGGGCCGGGATAGCGCCATTCAATGCTGTCCCAGGGATGCATGCACCGGCAGCCGGCCAGTATGTGGAGATTACTTCTGCTCCAGAGGAGCAGTAAGTACTAAAATAAAAAATCTGGGGATAGTTAGGTTAGGTTTAGGGGGCAGGGAGAAGAGGGGAAGAGGGAGGAAGGTTAGGTAGGGGGGTAGAGAAGTTTCCTCCCAGTGCGCTCCTTAATTGGAGCGGATTGGGAGGGAACTGGGAGAGGCCCAATTGCATCGCCTCGCGTATTTTGTGAAAATTCCCCCTTGTGCATGCCGCCCGCACAAGGATGTGCGGATTTTAAAATCTGGTGCACATGTGCGTACTGCCATCAGATTGTATATCATTGCCGCACATGTTACAAAATCGGCGTGTCCGTGTGGACGCGTCGGGAACTGCGTGCAGATGGACAAAACACTGCTTTTAAAATCGACCCCATTGTCCTTTAGTTACTTACTTTAACTTATAAGTAACTTTTACTTTTTAGCAGTCCTTCTTATCCTTATCGAGACTATTTTACAACAGTACTTCTGTTTTTCTCTTCAGTAGTACTTAGACACAATGCTTGCTTTCATTCATACTACAGCCTGTCTTAGTTGACAATAAATTACACGGGTTAGCCACTTAATAAATATTTCAAATATTAATTATAAATACCTTGACTGGTATTTATAGTAAATATTACATTTCATACATACTTTCACTCATTCACTTATTTCCTCACTGGCCTTGTCATTAAAATTGTGTTTTCTGACACTTTCAGGGCCTTGGTGATAAGTCACAGTGATGTGCTCCTACTCTCATGAAATCTCACCAGGCTTCTCTCCTAATTTAAACTGACACTAGTAGCTTATACCTGTTAGTAGGGTATTGCTTTTACTGATGTCATCAGATAGAATAGTCCCTGTACATTCTTGGTCTGCTCCTTAAATCAAATTTAAAGTTTATCTCTCTTGCTTGAGTTTTTTAGTGGTGGTATCTTTTAATTTTTATTACTCCTTTTTATGGTTTCCTTTCTGATTTTTTTTATATTCACTTATGCTTTGACCTTCTAAAGTGATGCTGCCTCTACCTCATCACTGGTAGTCAGGAAAACTATCATGATGTTTCCTAGGCTATGGCTTCAGTTCACACTTTGGTCATCAAATGGTGATCTTAGTTTCCCCAGGTAGCCTTGGGACTAACCACTGATTTTATGGGTGGTCGGATGCTACCATTGTGATACTTTTTAAAATATTGTTCCTTCAATCTGCTTCCAAAATATTTTTCTGTGCCTCAAACATTTTTTTTCTGATTTATTCCTGCTCCCTCCTGTCATTTTTATTTTGAAAAGTAATTTTTTTTCCTTTTACTTGTTGTAATATTTATTTCTTTACATCTTTTACATTTTTGTCTCAGTCAATGTATTCCCAGGGGTCCTCTATATCTGCTTTAGTACTCACAAGTCATATTTCACATGGCTTAGGGCATTTCAGTGTTTTAAAATCCCCAAATGTAGCCTGGCTCCAACGGGGCTCATTTCATTTTCAAAATCCACTTCTGGAATCAAAGAGTGTGTTTGTTTAGGTGGTCAAGGTCCACTTATCTGGCCACCATCATTATTTTCTTTAAATTTTATTTTTTTATCTTTATTGTCTTAAAAATGCATGGTCCCCCCTCTGAAGCCGCAGGTACCCACTGACATCATCAATGATGTTGGCAGGACCGCAACCTAGCTGACTCAGTCGCATCGGTGGCTTCCCCGGGCCTCTGACGCTGATCGTGGCATTTTACTTTTTTTTTTTCTTTAAACTTGTGGTGGCACTTCAGGGCACTTAACCCTCTGTTGGGAACTCATGGCGGGAGGAAACTGACTCCCCTACTTTCCTCAAAAATTACAGCAGTGGTAAAAGCATCACAGGCAGCAGTAGTGACTGGCAGCCAGAACAGGCCCAATGCTGTTTGTTGTCTGTTTGTTGTCATCACAGCGTTCGGCCACTGCCTTAGCCCCTTCTCATCAGCCACTCCGGCACACCACAACAGCACCTGACCCACCGATCACCAAGCGTATCATCTGGCCTCCACAGCACTTCCTTCTCTGTTGGCCTCAGAGACTCCCGCTTACAACTCTGCTTGGTCTCTCTCCAGCCTCAGTAAGCCAGGGGCACCCTTCTTCAATTGTCAACTGCAGCTACTAATTCTGCCACTTCCTCTCTTCCTTGACCTGTCTGCTGCTCCCAGGTAATTTTATTTTTATTATTTTTTTTTTTTGGCATCCCTTTACAATAAACAGTATTAAAATGTATTCCAGAAGCAGGAATCCTAGAGAGAAAAAAGGGCAAATTTTCAAGCCATTGAATAAAGTCTTATATATAGGTGAAGTCACTGCAGATGCTCTTGCCGTGTACTTTAATACACAAACGGGTACATTTTTAAAGCTCGGTGCGCGCAAATACCAGGAGATACATGCTTGGTCGGGGTGTGCATGCCTGGCGCATTTTCGAAACAGCCCAGCCATGCATGTATCTCCTGGTATATGCGGAAGTACCAGAGTCTGTAAAAAGGGCGGGCTGGGGGCCAGCTGGGACAGCCATTAGGCTCTGTCCCAGGGAAATGTGCACTGGCAGCCAGTCAGCTCGCGGAACTTACTACAGCTAAAATGTCGGAAAATCCCACCAGTTGTAATACAGAATAACACGTCTATTCTTCTTCATGGTTTAGTCAGGTAGTTTGGTGGGGGAGATATATTGACAATGTTTTCTTGATTTGGCAAGGGACAGCTGAACATCTGAAATTATTTTGGCAAGAAATTAATGATGGGGATTCTCATTTAAAATTTACAGTCACCACTGATTTATATACAGTTTCATTTTTAGATGTGAAGGTTTATTTACAGAACAATAAGATTGTTACTACAGTTCATAGGAAACCCACTGATATGAATACATTATTACATTTTCATAGTTTTCACCCTCGGCAGTTAAAGAACAATATCCTTATAGGACAATTTTTAAGGTACAGACGTTTATGCTCTTCAGTTGACGAATTTAAAAGACAAGCTCAAATCTTGAGTGAGAGATTTTTAGCTCGTGGCTATACGAAATCGGTCATCAAAAAGGCTTATAAACGTGCACTTTTTGCCAATATGGATAATTTGCTAATTAAATCACAGAATGAGGTTCCATCTAGAATGATATGCTCTATCCCATATTCTTCAAAATCTTCCAACATTAAAGAATTAGTGAGGAAACACTGGCACAGTCTAGCTCCTTTAAAGATTTTTGATGATTTTCCAATTTTTGCGATTAAAAAACGCAATAATTTATGGGACAACCTGCATCAACGGACAGTGGAAATTGATGAAGGGATGATTCTTGGACAGCAGACTTGTGGATCTTGTTCAATTTGTAGTCATGCTTTGATTATACAAGTTTTTCAACATCCTAACTTAAAATGTCCATATGTTCTTCCAGAATTGTTTACATGTGAGTCTACAGGCGTAGTTTACTATTATATATATTGATCAAACTGTGTGGTCTATAAAAACTCGCATTATTGAACATAAAAGCAGGATCAGATCAGGTAAGGAAAATGCTCCTCTAGTTAATCATTGGCTGGATAAACAACATGGTTTGGAGGATTTGAAGTTTTTTGTGATTAAAAAAGTCAGATTGGATTCGGGGGGTGATTTATCTTCTACATTGAGACGTGTTGAACAGAGATTTATATTTAATTGGAACACTATGTCCCCGCATGGACTCAATGGCCCCATTGAATGGACAGCATTCATATGATTTAACAACGAGTTACTTTAATGTTGGGGCGGTATATGTCGTTTTTAAGATAAGTTTTCATGGTGATATACTGGATGTAGGTTTTGAGTTATTAAGATATTTTATCTTTAAAAGGCGGTTAGATTCGTGTCATTCTTTTGGATTGATTGGATTATTCGCCTTTGTATAAAAGGGTATGGATTTGTGTTATTCTGTATTACAACTGGTGGGATTTTCGTCATTTCTGGTCTTGACATAAGTATGGTCTCCTCGGCGTTTGCTCAGGTATGTGGTGTGCCTCCTCTTGTTATTTTAACTTTTAAATGTTTTTTGGGTTGCAGTTTCTGCGACTGGATGAAATGGTTTGAAACACTTCTTATAAAATTTATCTTGAATGAATTTAAGCGCATTGTTTCATGGAGGAAGTTTATTAAAGACCGTATATTTGGATTGCGCTGTTAGTAAATATGTGTTGATATTTGGAAGGTAAGGTTCAGAGTTATAATTATATTTATACTCTTTACGATGTTCTGAGCGGGTGTTAAAATTGAATTGTTTGTTTGTTTGAAGTGAATTTGTTGACGAGGAGTATTCAGCGGAAGTTTATCCCTGATGAAGCCTGGTCTCTCAGGTGAAACAAGGATCTCTTGTTGGATTAGTCCATTGGACAGTGTCGACTCTATGGTTCATAACATAGTGGATGTTTAAGTACAAGGGCTATTGACCTGTTGAACTCCATGAGCGTTGACACAGTTGGCACAATATCATATGCATAAGATGAGTTGGAAATACATGACATGCTGGCTTGATCAAATAATGTTTAGTTAATATCATTTTATGTATATTTTTTACCATGTGATGATGACATGTTAAATGATTTTTTGTGATCATTATTATTGTGTTTTTTTTCACCAGTTGATGAGTACATGTTAATTTCTCTTTGCGATGTGATTTTGATTGTTAATTGTTGGTGTTAACATACTGTGTATTTTTATTAGATGAGTGGTGTGATTGTGATTGTGAGTGTGTGTATGAGGTAGATAGTATTTATTGTCTAGATAGGTATTTTAATGTTTTTGGTCTCAATAAAAATGTTTGCACAATTTATTGTTTGATGTACTGTAATATGATATGTTCTCTAGTGTGGTTGTCATTCAGGATTTAGGCACCCACTGGAATTCTATCTACATGATGCTGCAGAGGCTAGTGAAGCAGCAGATATTCCTGTATTATTTGTCTATGGACATGGAGATTATCTGCCTATGGAAATGGAGATAGGTCATCATGATTGGTCAGCCATGAGACAGATTGTGAAAACTGTGAAGCCCTTTAAGGATGCCACAGAGGAGCTGAGGATCACAAGCACCACCTTGGGAGATGTCATCACCCAGGCATAACTCCACTCAGTTCCTCTGCCTCTTTTTCCCCAAATACCATCACCAAGTTATCACTCTACTCAGTTCCTCTGCCTCCTTTTCTACCTCCTCATTCTGTGAAAACACAAGATATTTACCATATTGGTGGACAGAAATCTAATTTTTTAGAAGCTGGTTGAGAATAGCTGGTATTAATGTATATTCTCTAAAGCATGGTAATCTGCACTAATATTAATGCTAGTTAAGACACATGTTAATTGCTGCAGGCCCCATTATTTCCAGTGGAGTTAATTCACTAAATAATGCTCATGTTTACATGTATTGTTAGCACAGGTTACGGTGCTTTAGTGGTTATGCCTCATTATCACAGTTCACTGTTCTTAGATTTCATTTTAGTTATCCAAAGCAAATTAAAATTGATTTTGTAATTGTTGTGTGACATGTTTTCTTTTCTTTTCTTTATAGGACATTTTACTTTTCAAAATATACCTTTTGTAGTTAGTGAATCATACATGGTCTCAAAAGACAAGACGGGCTAGCCATCTGATTATTTGCTGTATCACATGTCATCTACAAATGGCAAAATCTGAGTTAAGATTTTTCCCCAAAAGGCTCAAATACCTTTTTGAATTGAATATTTCTGAAAATGTATGGCATAAGAATACATACAGTTCTGAATGACTTTGACCCTTTTACCATAAAAGAAAATAATTTCTTGACTAGGATTCAAAGTTACTATCTGGAATATTTATCATTTCTGTTCTGGTAGGCAAACTCCATTATTCTTTAACATTGATTAATGTTTGTTTCTCGTAAATTGTTACCCTGTGGTTAAAAAGAAAATATCTACACAGGAAAACTAAACACAGCAAGTGCTTTAAGGGGGAGCTAAGGTGCTCAGAGAATATGTATAAAGTAAAGGAGAGACTAGTGCATGCACAAGTTTTTCATCTCAAGAGACTAGTTCAAATCTAGCTTAGGTGATAACTCAAACATGATTGCTACAATGGTTGTCTGCAAAAATTACTACTACAGTTCCTACAATTGAAACTGCCCAGGAGAAACACAGGAAACTGAGGGGCTAATAAATGTAACACTGAATTCTTAAGCAAAGACTTCATAAAATACTGTGAGATAATAGGCATGATCAAATCCCTCTAACAATGTTATTGTGCTGTCCACTATAAGAATGACAGAACCGGTTTAGCTTAAACTAAAGATGGATAAATCAACCATACCACAGTTTGAATTAAATCATTCATGGAAACCTGCCTGCTTAAATTTCAGTTTGGGATTACAATTGGTTTGTTACCTAGTTCAAAACAAGATCTTCACAGTCAGTTTTATATTTGCCACAGTTCAAATGCATTGCTTTGGTTTTAAAAAAAAATTGTAAGTTGATCAATTTTCATTTTTATGTCAACCAACTTGAATTTTTGAAGTCAGCTCTGATATGCCTAGGTTGTCAGGTAAGGACAGCATATAAAGTAAGCTAGCAATTATCCCAATTAACATGTACTGTCAAATGAATATCAAAATGAGAGCCATTCTCACTCTGACTAGATACCAAAGGACAGATCAATGATTGCAAGATGAGTCAAGACTGGAACAAAATTTAAGCAGGCTGGTTCATGCAGGTTCAAATTTTAGTAGAAATTGCAATTTAGAATCAAATAATTTAGGAAGTTTAATTTCTATCCTTTCCCAGTTTGATGTTTGTGTTTGTGGTAGGCTGGGTGGCACATGTAAGGAAATTAGTTCTAGGCCTCACCCACTCAGAACCTAGCTAGCAATTGTGCAAGGACCCAGAGGAACTGTCTCTAACACCTAGGTTAAAGGTTAATACCTGACACAATTGCCTTCTGCTTGCATATCCCCATACAATTGCTTTCTGCTGGCAGAGAAACATATAGACACGCTGGGGTAGATTTTCAAACCGCGCGATTTGGCGTACTTTTGCTGGCGCATCAGGCGCAAGCAAGAGTACATGGGATTTTAGTAGATACGCGCGTAGCCGTGCGTATCCGCTAAAATCCGGGATTGGCGCGCGCAAGGCTATCAATTCTGTATAGCCGGCGCGCGCCGAGCCGCGCAGCCTACCCCTGTTCCCTCCGAGGCCGCTCCAAAATCGGAGCGGCCTCGGAGGGAACTTTCTTTTGCCCTCCCCTCACCTTCCCCTCCCTTCCCCTACCTAACCCACCCGCCCGGCCCTGTCTAACCCCCCCCCTTACCTTTGTCGGGGGACAAAGGTAAGGGGGGGGTTTAGACAGGCGGGGATTTACACCTCTCGGAGGGAGACGTAAATCCCCGCGCGCCAGCGGGCCGCTAGCGCGCCGGGACGCAACCTGGGGGCGGGTCCGAAGGGTGCAGCCACGCCCCCGGGCCCGCCCCCGGAACGCTCCCGACACGCCCCGAAAACGCCGCGCGGTTCGGGCCGCCCCCCCGACACGCCCCCCTCAGAAAACCCCGGGACTTACGCGAGTCCCGGGGCTCTGCGCGTGCCGGTAGGCCTATGTAAAATAGGCTCACCGGCGTGCAGGGCTCTGCTCGCCTAAATCCGCCCGGATTTGGGCGGATTTAGGCGAGCAGGGCTCTTAAAATCCGCCCCAAAGTTGACACACAGCAACCAAGCACATCCCTGAGGATATATGTTAAAAGATCCCAACACAAGCTACTTCTGACGTGCCCCTTGCACGTCAGAAAAGAAAGAATAAGTCAGATGGATTAGAAACATGCTGAGCCCCTGCACCCTTCCACAGACTTCGAAGCTTTACTTCAGGGATGTATTACACTATACAATTATTAATATTCCTATTATCTACTATCTATATTCCTTTTTGCATTACTCTCATAGCTAAGCACATATAATTTAAATATTAACATTACTGAATAATAAATATTAATATTACTTGTACTGGGATCTGCTATCATTCGACTTGTTGAGTGTGTGTGAGCTAATGTGCAGTGAGCCTGTCAGAGAGAGAAGCTTCAGGATTTCGGCCCCTTTGTGCTCCCGTGTATTTGCAATACCCACACACAGTGTGATATGGAACAAACTTAAACATAGAAACATAGAAATGACAGCAGAAAAGGACCAAATAATCAATCTGGTCTGCCGAGCAAGCTTATGCCAGTGTCTGCTGCACTGTGCAGGTTACCCCCTTGCTTATCAGTTTCCCAGACCTTAAAGTCAGGGCCCTCAGATGCTGTTTGAATCCAATTTCTCTTAACTGTTGCCGTGAAAGCAGAGAGCAATATTTGAGTTGCATCAAAAGTATCAGGCTTAGTGATTAAGGATAGTAAGCACCATGTCAGCTAGTTACCCCCATAATTATTTCTTCCCCAAACCGTAAAAGTTGGGGCCCTTGTTGGCTGCTGTCTGAATACAATTCCCCTTTTCTCATTGCTATTGAAGCAGAGCAGTGATGGAGTTGTATTAACAGTATCAAGGCTTATTTGTTAAGGGTATAGTTAGCAAGATTTCAGGAATTTTTATGTGCTCAGTTATTGTGATTTCAGTGCTTTAAGGTATCTAATCAGTTTAACTGTTTATATGTGCTGCCAATGAGTAAAATGTGTCATAAAAAGAAGGAATCAGTGGAGAATACTCCTAAAGTCCCAAGGTAGAATAATGCTCCCTGGAATGTAGTGGGATAAGCTTCAGCAGAGACAGAGGGAAGAGGGCAGAAAATTGGCAAGGAGTGGACCTAGAGTCTACCCAAGCCATAGTGTCTACTCTAAAGAAAATTTGGTTAGGAATGAAAGAAAGTGCTACTTGAGTTGCTGAATGCTATAGATACTACATAAGTTATAGGAAAATATGGCAGAATATAAAATAGAATGTGAGTCTCTCCAGCATAAAGTATCTGATATAGAAAGGCAGCTACAAAACATCAGCTACAACTACAGCTCAGCCTGGATAAAGCTATCAGGGGGTGCATAAAAAGCAGCTATTAGAGTGCATGCTATAAATATAAAAAGCACCAAGGGTCAATTGATATCTGAAAAATACGAGCCATGTTTGCTACCATTCCTGCTGAATGGGATCCTGATAAATAGAATGATGACATTTTTAATCCTCAGGAGAAAAGGAAAAAGTTGATGAGGACAGATATGCCCCCCATAAGGACCTCATCTAGGAATCAACATGCTATATAAGTCTGTCTGCTTCTAAAAAATGAAATGAAAATCTCTGTAGATAATAATGTGGAGGGGCACTGATGATACCAGAGACTTGTGTAGGACTTCTCAAACCAAAATATAATAGAAATAGTTGACAAATTTAGGCAGAGAAGTACTGAAAATCTGCTCACATAGCTAGTACGATTGTTATATGATGGGTCTGATCGCACCTACGTCTATACTGCAGATGTAAAATGGATAGGCATCTTCTGTAGAGACCCCAGATCTTATATGAGTTTAAAAGGTGTCCAGGGAAGAGTCAGGACTTACAGACATGGGTAGTTACATGTGTAAGGAGTAAGTATACCACTGAGTCTGAGATAGAGGATGAGCCAAAGCCCTGCAAAATCTTAAAGGAAGAGATACAAATTGAGGGCCATGAAGTCTGCAATATATCAGGATGGTTATAAAATTATTGATAAATATTCTTTTACCCTCACCATGAACAACTGGTTAATCCAAACCACACCAGTTACCTAAAAGGGACCCTTCTCGCCCTACTCTGCATGGCACATGGAGCTGCTGTGGGGAGGGTGGTTATAGATTTGTGGCAGCTAGGGGAGATCAACAATTAATGGAGGCAAATGTTAGAGGAGTCCTAATACTCTTCACAGAAAAGGTCATATCGGAGATTCTGGGGAAAGACCCAAGATTAATCAAAAGGCTAGAGCATCCCCAAGAGAAATGCTAGTGCCTCAGCCTAGACCTAGGCCCAAGACTATGGCCTCACCCAGGCATAGGCCTAGGCCCAACACAGGGGATGCAGCCTATGCCCGGGTACAAAGCTAGGGCCTGGTCCTGATGTAGAGGCCTTGGCCCAGGCTCAGGCCTGACACTATAGCCCAACCCAGAGGCTGATTCCTGATACCTGGGCTTTGGCCCAGGCCTAGACAAAACTCCAGGGTTAGACCCAGAGGTCTGGTCCCAATGCTGGGGCCTCAGTCTAGACAAAGACCCAGGCCTAAGACTAATGTTGGGGCCCAGCATGGAGGCCCAATCCCTACGCCATGGCCTAGGCCCAGGCCTGGCCCAAAGGTCTGTTCCCGAAGCTGGGGCCTCAGCCTAGGACAAGGCCCAGGCTGATGCTGGTGCCCGGCCTGGAGGCTTGGTCACAATTCCAGAGCCTCAGCCTAGGTCTAGGCCCAGGCCTGGAGGCCAGAGACCGCAGAGAGCTCCTCTTCTATTTTCTTAAAATGACATCGTCCGTTTGAGTTTAAATGAACTGATGTACATAAAAATGGCACTCTCCACTGAGGAGTAATATACCGGAGTTAAGTTACTCTGGTGCATCCTCAAGCGGATGTCATTTTAAGAAATAAGAAGAAAGTAGAAGAAAGTAAGAAGAAAGAAGAGGAGCTCCATGGCTGGACTGCAGCATCCAGCCCTGGGCTTGAACTCAGGCCCCAGCATCAGGTCTGATCTTGGGCTGAGGACCAATTTTGATCCTCTGGGCTGGATCCTAGCATTGGGCCTGGTCTTAGGCCAAGGTCAAAGCCCAGCATCCAGCCTAGGCTATGGCATTACAGCCAGACTTCCAAGCCAGATAGCATCGGGCCTAGGCCATGGTTATGGTTTCCTCCCAGGACCTAGCCCTGTTCAAAGCCAAGGCTTTGGCCTAGGCCTAGACCTCATCATCATATCTACCCCAGACTTGGTAAGTGGAGCTGGGGAGAATCCTGTCTCTGGTACTTTTTCCAGGTGGGAAGGATGAGTTGTAGGGAGTCCCTGTTTCTTTTTTTAAGGCCATTTTTGGGATTTTTTTTAAATTTTTAATGTTTATTTAATTTTTTTTTAACTTAAGTAAATGAAAAAAACATTAAATAAAACTACATTTAATGGAGTATCCCCATAAAATAATTAAAAAATGAAAACATATTTTTCCTAGTGCATCCCTATTAATTAGGTCAATGGAAGACAGCACCACTCCCTTCCAAAGGATGATTCCTCAACCCATAACCCTACAGACAGTGGTAATAGAAATTTGGAAAATGCACCCTCATGCTATAATACTCCATCACACAAGCACATGTGACATGGGTGTGGGCTTGCACAACCTAGACCCACTGTACATTACCCTTCAGACACAGAAGCTTGTTCAAACAAGTATAGGGGTTAAACCACCTAAAGATACCTCTAGTTGCATTTCTCCATGTCCTGAGATGAGTCTGAAAGGCACAAAGGTAATGTAAGGAGTTATAAATGCCAGTTACATGGGGTAGATTAAGGTCCTGCTGCACAATCAGTCTAACACAGACTTCAAAGTCAAAGAAGATGCAAAAATTATGCAATTACGTTGTGAACAGGCACTAGTTGTCCCCGTTTCTGAAATCCAACCATCACAGTGATTTGATCCCAGTAGAATTCAGTCTGGAATGAAAATCTCAGTCACAGTACCTAGCAATGTGTTAGGCTTCCGGGGTGTGAACCCTTGGTCCAGCGAAGGACGGATGTTCAGTCGCTGGCTGGTGAAACCTCGACTAGGACTATCACGAAGGTCTGGATGAAGGCACCTCCAGCAGGATGAGGTATAAAGCTGAGCTGGCGCCTCCAGCAGGTCGTGGGAAGTAAAGCTGAGCTGGCGCCTCCAGCAGGTCGTGGACTTGAAGGTGGATGTCCTCAGCAGATCGGAAAGGTAAAGCTGAGCTGGCGCCTCCAGCAGGTCGTGGACTCTAAGGTGGATGTCCTCAGCAGGTCGGGAAAGTAAAGCTGAGCTGGCGCCTCCAGCAGGTCGTGGACTCGAAGGTGGATGTCCTCAGCAGCTCGTGGAGAGTAACGCAGTACTGGCACCTCCAGCAGGTCGTGGACTCGAAGGTAAAATAGTTCAGGCAATGAGAGTATGAGGAAGTTCTACAACCAGTCCGAGGGTCGGAAGCCAAAGAGTACCTCGCAGCCAGTCCAGGGGTCAGAAGCCAGAGAATACGCCAAAGCCAGTCCAGAGGTCAGAAGCCAGAGAAGATGCCGCAGCCGGTCCAGGGGTCAGATGCCAGAGTATACGCCAAAGCCGATCCAGGAATCAGGAACCAGAGAATACGTCACAGCCAGTCCGGGGTTCAGGAGCCAGAGAAGAAGACACCGCCAGTCAGAAGTCACTACCGAAGATCAGGAATCACAACAGGAACAAGCCAGGAGCCAAGATGAAGTCAAGGCAAGGTCTGAGGTGCAGAGACTGCCTTTAAATAGCTCCTACCAGCTGGCACACCTGGGGAGAGCCAATCCTGCTGCAGGAGGCATCCTGCAGCCAATCAGAGGCAACGATGTAAGTCCCTGAAGGGGGGCGGAGCCAGCAACCCGGGAGAGGAGCCGAAAACGCCGCGGCCATGTTGTGCCGCGGTCCGCGGCCCCGGACCCAAGACTCAGCACTACCTCATGGTAATCACGGCGGTCTGCCGTGCTGGTAAGCAGCTCTTTTTGGTCGCGGCGCGCCGCGAGCGCGGCTCCTAACACAATGACACTTGGGCAAAGGTAGAAATCATTGACCAAGGACCCTGGGGAAACACCTGGGTATTAATGACAGAGATCCTATTGTCTTTAAATCTGAGTGGTATACCAAAAGGGAATAAAATTATGATATGCAATTTTTAATCGCTATTCCCCAAAAGGAACTTACCTGGAATTCAGAGTCTACACCGAAACCCATTACAACTTATCAATTCAGCAGTTTCCTCTAGAGCAGAGGTTCTCAAACCTGTCCTGAGGGACCTCTAGCCTGTTGGGTTTTCAGGATATCCACAATTAATATGCATGAGATAAAATATGCAAGTTATGAAGGCAGTGCATGCAAATTTATCTCATGCCCCAGGAAAACTGTCCCTGACACCTAGATTAAAGATTAATCCCTGATACAATCGCTTTCTGCTTGCACATCCCCACATAATTCCTTTCTGCTGGCAGAGAACTACTTAGATACAAACTTAACACAGGACAGCTAAGCTTGTCCCTGAGGTTATAGGTTAACAGACAGACCCCTAATATAACCTGCTTTTGACATGTCCCTTGATACATAGCAGGAATTATTCTGTGAGTTAGGCCACCTCCAGTAACACAGCACAAGACAAAGTATTGAGACTGCAAGAAGAGAAGAAGCCAGATGGACTTCGAACATGCTGTGTTCCTGCACCTTTCCACAGACTTGGCAGTTTTATGTAAGGGATGAGTTACACCATATCATTATTATTATTCCTATTACCTAAGATATATATATTAGGGATGTGAATCATTTTTCAACGATTAAAATTATCGTCCGATAATGTTTATATCGTCTTAAATCGTTATAGAACACGATACAATAGAAATTCTAACGATTTATCGTTAAAAATCGTTAAATCGTGTTAGTGCGCACTAACTCGAGTTAGTGCGCACTAACTCCCCGTTGGTGCGCACTAACTCGATTTAGTGCGCACTAACTGAAAATGATACAAATAAACACTTTCCAGGTCACTGAAGGTCAGTTAGGAATGAATATGTGTTCCTATTGGCTGGCTGCCCTCTTATCTATTGATGTTACCAAGGTTACCACTGAGGTGATGGTTGGGGGGATGGGAAATGGAACTGGAAACTAACGAACACCAACAGAAAATGAAACAAAGTGTTCACACTTCCCAGGTCAGTAAAGGTCACTTAGGAATGAATATGTATGTATGTATTCCTATTGGCTGGCTGTGCTCTTATCTATTGATGTTACCAATATGGTTGGGGGGATGTGAAATGGAAACAGTTGGAAGCTTGACAAAAAAAGTAATGTAATGATCAGCACTCACCTGACTAGAACTTGTTTGTTTATTATTTTTGTTAGCAGGCACCTGAAATGCTAGTGCATGTTGAATTTGCCAATCACTGTGCATTTTAGAAAGGTGGTCCTGGCTGGAACTGTACACAGTTCAAATATATGTAATTGATTGTTGGTAAGTGTATTTTTTAAGTAGCCACACTGGCACAAGTATGTTTACTTTTCCTCCTACTTAACTCACTAGCTCAGCTTTGTAAGAAGGGCTTCTCTGCTTGTGTGTTGTTTTTGTTTGGTGTGAGGAGAGCAGAAACATCAGATCTTTATTCAATCTACTACAGTCATCTCTTACAGTGCCCTATCCCTATTAATACCAGGAGTGTTGTGATCTTCCTGCACACAGTGCCCTAACCCTGATACCAGTCTGAGACAGCTCCCTCCCTGCATTACTAGTGAGAGGCTGGCTTCACAGACAGGGGGGAGCTGCCTGACCCTCACTCCTGACTTCCCCCATGTCCCAGCTAGTGAATGGTGTGTGGGTGAGGGGGGGGGGGAGGATGGTGAAGTCTGAGACAGCTCCCTCCCTGCATTACTAGTGAGAGGCTGGCTTCACAGACAGGGGGGGAGCTGCCTGACCCTCACTCCTGACTTCCCCCATGTCCCAGCTAGTGAATGGTGTGTGGGTGAGGGGGGGGGAGGATGGTGAAGTCTGAGACAGCTCCCTCCCTGCATTACTAGTGAGAGGCTGGCTTCACAGACAGGGGGGAGCTGCCTGACCCTCACTCCTGACTTCCCCCATGTCCCAGCTAGTGAATGGTGTGTGGGTGAGGGGGGGGGGAGGATGGTGAAGTCTGAGACAGCTCCCTCCCTGCATTACTAGTGAGAGGCTGGCTTCACAGACAGGGGGGAGCTGCCTGACCCTCACTCCTGACTTCCCCCATGTCCCAGCTAGTGAATGGTGTGTGGGTGAGGGGGGGGGGGGGAGGATGGTGAAGTCTGAGACAGCTCCCTCCCTGCATTACTAGTGAGAGGCTGGCTTCATAGACAGGGGGGAGCTGCCTGACCCTCACTCCTGACTTCCCCCATGTCCCAGCTAGTGAATGGTGTGTGGGTGAGGGGGGGGGAGGATGGTGAAGTCTGAGACAGCTCCCTCCCTGCATTACTAGTGAGAGGCTGGCTTCACAGACAGGGGGGAGCTGCCTGACCCTCACTCCTGACTTCCCCCATGTCCCAGCTAGTGAATGGTGTGTGGGTGAGGGGGGGGGGAGGATGGTGAAGTCTGAGACAGCTCCCTCCCTGCATTACTAGTGAGAGGCTGGCTTCACAGACAGGGGGGAGCTGCCTGACCCTCACTCCTGACTTCCCCCATGTCCCAGCTAGTGAATGGTGTGTGGGTGAGGGGGGGGGGGAGGATGGTGAAGTCTGAGACAGCTCCCTCCCTGCATTACTAGTGAGAGGCTGGCTTCACAGACAGGGGGGAGCTGCCTGACCCTCACTCCTGACTTCCCCCATGTCCCAGCTAGTGAATGGTGTGTGGGTGAGGGGGGGGGGGAGGATGGTGAAGTCTGAGACAGCTCCCTCCCTGCATTACTAGTGAGAGGCTGGCTTCACAGACAGGGGGGAGCTGCCTGACCCTCACTCCTGACTTCCCCCATGTCCCAGCTAGTGAATGGTGTGTGGGTGAGGGGGGGGGGAGGATGGTGAAGTCTGAGACAGCTCCCTCCCTGCATTACTAGTGAGAGGCTGGCTTCACAGACAGGGGGGAGCTGCCTGACCCTCACTCCTGACTTCCCCCATGTCCCAGCTAGTGAATGGTGTGTGGGTGAGGGGGGGGGAGGATGGTGAAGTCTGAGACAGCTCCCTCCCTGCATTACTAGTGAGAGGCTGGCTTCACAGACAGGGGGGAGCTGCCTGACCCTCACTCCTGACTTCCCCCATGTCCCAGCTAGTGAATGGTGTGTGGGTGAGGGGGGGGGGGGGAGGATGGTGAAGTCTGAGACAGCTCCCTCCCTGCATTACTAGTGAGAGGCTGGCTTCACAGACAGGGGGGAGCTGCCTGACCCTCACTCCTGACTTCCCCCATGTCCCAGCTAGTGAATGGTGTGTGGGTGAGGGGGGGGGGGGGAGGATGGTGAAGTCTGAGACAGCTCCCTCCCTGCATTACTAGTGAGAGGCTGGCTTCACAGACAGGGGGGAGCTGCCTGACCCTCACTCCTCCGGGGTATTGTGATCTTCCTGCACACAGTGCCCTATCCCTGATACCAGGGGTGTTGTGATCTTCCTGCATGCAGTGCCCTATCCCTATTAATGCCAGGAGTGTTGTGATCTTCCTGCATGCAGTGCCCTATCCCTATTAATACCAGGAGTGTTGTGATCTTCCTGCATGCAGTGCCCTATCCCTGATACCGGGATGTGTGCAAGAAGATCACAACACCCCCGGTATCAGGAATAGGGCACTGTGTGCAGGAAGATCGCAACACTCCTGGTATTAATAGGGATAGGGCACTGTGTGCAGGAAGATCACAACACTCCTGGTATTAATAGGGATAGGGCACTGTGTGCAGGAAGATCACAATACCCCTGGTATCAGGGTTAGGGCACAAGTTCTAGTCACATTGACTGATCACATTACTTGTTTTGTCAAGCTACCAACTGTTTCCATTTCCCATCCCCCATATACTGTCAGTAGGAAACTTGGTAACATGAATAAATAAGAGGGCAGCCAATAGGAATACATATTCATTCCTAAACTGACCTTAACTGACCTGAAAAGTGTCAAATTTTATCATTTTCAGTTAGTGCGCACTAACTCCCAGTTAGTGCGCACTAACTCCCGTTAGTGCGCACTAACTCGAGTTAGTGCGCACTAATCGGAAAAAACGATTTTTAACGATTTTTTAACTAAAAAATCGTGCCTAAGACGATTTTCTTGCCCTTCCACACGATTTCTATCGTTAAGACGATATGGAAAACGATTCACATCCCTAATATATATATATATATATTCCTTTTTGCATTACTTATATAACCAAGTACAAACAGTATAATATAAATACTAATATTACCAAATAATAAATATTAATATTAATTGCCCTGGAATTTGATTTCATTCCAGCTTCTTGTGTGTGTGTAAGTTAGTGTACAGTGTATGGTGTGAAGCCTGTCCTAAATGGAAGCTGCAGGATTTGTGCCCCTTTTTGTTCCCGTGTGCTTCCCACACCCAGATATAGCGCGATATGGGACAGCACAAAAATCTCATTTTGGTTTGAAAATATTTAATCCTCTCTCACCATTCTAAAGAACTGTGCCCTTTTCAATCTGGAGCTTTAATCATAACCATAAGCCATTGAAGAATCCTTAATGGTAATCCTGAAGTTCACTGTCCTGAAATACTTGTGAGTAAATAATGTTCAAGGAAATCAAATGTATGGTTTTGTAGACTTGTCCTTTCATTCTCTGCCTTCCTTCTACCAAGACAACATGCCCCTAGTCCTCTGTCCCTGATAAATATCCCAGTAGCCTGTGATGTGGAAGATCTTTGCTGAAATCAAGGTTATTTCACCAGGTCATAATTCATCCTACTCATAGTCTACTCTAAAATACTATGCAGTATTCTCTACACTACAATACAGTGACATAGCTAAGAGGTAAAACTGTTTCAGTGAGATGAAATGCAGGGCACTCATATGTAATATATAGCTATATGAATTGCAGTGTGACATAGAAGAATATTTATGATCAAATGTTCAGACATAGCAATAGGGGATATTAAGGAGGGAATTTTTTTTAAGGGACTTACACACATAACCCCCCCAGTTTAATGCATGTAAATTGCCTTTTTAAAATGACCCCAGGAGTTGGGGTGGGGACAGATGTTATGTGCATACTTTTGATTTTTGAATATAGATTCACTAAATTACACCTGCTCTCGAAAACATTGGTGCTATTCATGCACACACCTGTACGTTTTCTTTTTTTATATATATATTATTTTTATTTGGGTTTTTCATATATAACAACTGGAACTTAAAAAGAATATGATACACATTATAGCATTACAGAATTTTTCAAACCAACATATGAATGTAAAAAAACATAATATCCGTTAAGTGGCATGGAATCGTGTAGCATAAAATGCTATCTAAAACACTAAAGTATATCCAAACTTCCATACTTATCTACATATCAGCTAACTCTCCCTTATGGGTGTTAATGAATGCTAACCAGGTAATCAAGTAAAGTAAAATAAAATAAAATAAAGTAAAGTAAATTCCCCCCATCCCCCCTCCCATGGATAAGGAGTGTTGATGTTGACGTTGAAGTTGGAATTGATGTTGAGGTTAATATAGCAGATAGGTAATAGGAGCAAAGTACTAGCTAGTGGTGGTAGACTACTGTGTGGTGCATTATGGTGTAGAGTGATCAAAGGCATAGCTCAGTAGTACATAGGTAGACATGTTAATAATAAGGAACAAGATGGACATAATAGCACCTCAGTGTGAAAACGAAAAAGGGACATCACATTAGTAAAATAGAAGCAATCTCAAAGTTGCCAGCTATTTAGTGTACCGTTATTACCCCCTTGTGGCACCCCTAAAAAGATCGAAAGTCTGGGTTGTAGATATTGTAAAAAAGGGGGCCCAAACTTTTGCATCCTCTGCTGTTTTGGAAGGCTGTTGGTGGTATAAGATGTAGAGCTTGTGTGTGCATAGTCGCAGCATCTGTTTAAATCAAAGGTCTTTAGGGGCTTGATCACCCAGCCAATGAGTTAAAATTGCTTTTTTGCCCACCACCGCCGCTTTGGCAATAAATAGGGACATATGAGCTACTTTAGTTTCATGCAAAGAGGTCAGAGTTCCAAACAACCACAAAGTGGGGTCTAGAGTAATATTACATTTCCAGAGAGATGTGCAGAACTCTTGTATATCCTGCCAGAATTGTTGAATATGCTTGCATTCCCAAAAAACATGATAATATGAACCCGGGGACTCTCCACATTTTAGACAGGTAGGCAAATCACGAACCTGGAACTTGTAAGCATGCGCTGGGGAGATAAACCCTTGCCACAAAAATGTATACTGTGTTTCCCTTAAGTCTTCATTAATCATAATATGCTGGACATAGGAATAAGCCCTCATGAAAGCCTCGTATGTCAGAGTAATCGCAGACCACTGGTTCCATTTAGAAAGGGTTGTTCCTCTGAACAATAAACCCCTAACTCCCTGTAAAAAAGGGATATCTTTGGGCCTTTCGGAGAAGTGCAAGAAAACAATGTCCTTAAAGCTTCAGTGCTACTAAGCGTCTGCCATGAAATGTCTGATTTGTAGGAAAGCATTAAAGTCTTCATGAGGTATAGAGAACTGCAGTTGCAGGTCAGCAAAACTATATAGCTCCCCCATTGGTAGTTGGATCAGTTGGAACAAGTACTGAAGGCCTTTGCCCCGCCACCGCAAATAAGGGGATGCCCCCACCCCCGGAGGAAAAAACAAATTGTTAACCATGGGTAGCATAGGTGTCACGCCCAATGGTTGTTTAAGCCTTTTGCATATTTGGGCCCACATTTTTCTGCAAGTCACTACCAGGATGTGATCTTTTAAGTACAAAGGGACTTTTCTCTGGTCCATATGCAAGAGGGCATTTAGAGAGAGTACCCCATACCACGCTGTGAGGAGGTGACTAGTTATATAGTGGGAGGTGTCAAAAATCCAGTCTTGGATGAAACGTAAGTTACATGCTAAATTATACTGAGCTAAATTAGGGCAACCCAAGCCTCCTACTTTAATAGATGTTTGTAATATTCGGAGAGGGATACGGGCCTTCTCTCCCCCCACCCCCTTAAAAAACTGTCTAAGGATTTTATCAATAATTTGAAGATCGCATGGAGAGAGATGGATGTGCAGCATTTGTAAAATATATAGCCATTTAGGAAGGATGATCATCTGATATAGGTGTATTCAGCCCTTCAGTGACAACGGCAGGTTTTGCCACCGCTTCAGAACATCTTGGGTGTATTTAATTTTCAATGCAATGTTTATGTGGTAGATACTGTCAAGTGAAACCGGGATTCTGACCCCCAAATATTTAATTTTGTTGGTGGCCCATCTTAGCTGTAACTCGCCTCTCCAATTAGTAGGGGTGTGCATTCGTTTGCAACGTATTGGCAATCCGCAACGTATATGCCATATTCGTTGTATTCATGGGGGTCACGAAACGTATGGCAAACTCCCACGAATACAACATATCACTAACGAATAAACCCCCACCCTCCTGCCTCCCCCCCCCCAAGACTTGCCAAAAGTCCCTGGGGGGATCCTGGAGCGGGGGTCCTGGAGCGATCTCCTGCAATCGGGCCGTCGGCTGCTGGTATTCAAAATGGCGCCGATAGCCTTTGCCCTTATTATGTCACAGGGGCTACCGGTGCCATTGGTCCGCCCCTGTCACATGGTAGGAACAATGGACAGCTGGTGCCATCTTGTGCTCCTACCATGTGACAGGGGCCGACCAATGGCACCGGTAGCCCCTGTGACATAGTAAGGGCAAAGGCTATCGGTGCCATTTTTAATACTGGCAGCCACCTTCCCGAGAGCAGGAGATCGCTCCAGGACCCCCGCTGGACCACCAGGGACTTTTGGCAAGTCTTGAGGAGGTCAGGAGTCCCCCCCAAGACTTGCCAAAAGTCCCTGGTGTTCCAGGTGTTCCAGGTGTGTCAGGTGGTCCAGATGTGACAGGTGTGTCACACCAGTCCCTGGTGGTCCTGGTGTGACAGGTCGGCTGGCCATCCATTGCTCCTACCAGAGACTTTTGACAAGTCCTGGGGGGGTCAGGAGTCCCCCCCAAGACTTGCCAAAAGTCCCTGGTGGTCCAGCGGGGGTCCTGGAGCGATCTCCTGCACTTGGGCCGTCGGCTGCCGGTATTCAAAATGGTGCCAATAGCCTTTGCCCTTACTATGTCACAGGGGCTACCGGTGCCATTGGTCGGCCCCTGTCACATGGTAAGAGCACAAGATGGCGCCGGCCATCCATTGCTCCTACTATGTGACAGGGGCTGACCAATGGCACCGATAGCCCCTGTGACATAGTGAGGGCAAAGGCTATCGGCACCATTTTGAATACCGGCAGCCCGAGTGCAGGAGATCGCTCCAGCACCCACGCTGGACCACCAGGGACTTTTGGTCATTCTTGGGGGGGTCAGGAGGGTGGGGGGTTGTAGTTAATTAAATTCAAAAGGTTGGGATGGAGGTTTTTTTGGGAAACGAATACATATGTAATTAATGAACGGATCGGGGTCCCCCGAGAATGGATGCAACGGATTTGGGTCCCAACGAATACGAATACCGAATAGGATGAATCTATCCCTGCTGCACATCCCTACCAATTTGATTGAACATTATTCGTATTGTCCATTGCTTCAGATTTTTTTCCTGTTAATTTTGAGCCCAGAAAAAGAGCCAAACCTCTCCTGGATGGTCAGTAGGGGCGCCAACGATGTGGCGGGATTCGTCAAGAACACAAGGACATCATCATCAAATGCCACCACTTTAAACCGTTGTTGTGCTCTCTCGAACCCCTGCACCTCCCCATTAGCCATGATCTTACGTAATAATGGGTCTATAGTGAGGATATACAAGAGTGGAGACAACTGGCAATCCTGAAGGACTCCTCGATGGATGGAAACCACATCAGAGCATACACTATTCACTATTATACGTGACTTAGGCGCTACATATAACAACTGAATATACTGTAGAAATGCAACTTCAAAACCATATCTGTGCAACACTGAAAACATGTATGGCCATGATACCCTGTCGAAAGCCTTCTCAGAGTCGAATCCAATAGCTATTGCTGGAGTTCCCCGCAGTTGTCAAAACTGCATTGCTGATAACAGTTTCAGTATGTGTCCTTTAACAAAGCCTACTTGTTGGGCCAAAATTAATTGGGGGAGGATTAGATTGAGTCTTTCTGCTGAGACCTTAGCTAATATTTTAAGATAAATGTTTAGGAGGGATATAGGTCTGTAAGATTCGGGTTTCTCCGGGTCTTTTCCGGGTTTGGGAAGTACTATAATATGAGCGCAATTAAATGTCTTCGGGAAGGAATCCTTAGCCAGACCTTCAATATAAAAATCTGTTAAAGGAGCAGCGACATGTACTCTAAGCATCTTATAAAAATCAAAGGAGAACCCATCGGGTCCCGGTGATTTTCCGAATGGCATTTTGTTAATAGTTTGTAACACCTCATAGGTGAATAGGGCGATTTAAAAATTCTCGCTGAGAGGAGGTAATTTTTGGTAATGGGAGGTCCAAAAAGAACTCCTGCTCATTAACAGGAGACAGCTCAGGATCGGCCTTGTACAGGGTACCATAGAAGGTGCGAAATACCTCACAAACATCGGTGATATTAGACACATGTTGCCCCTGCTGGGTACGCAAATGGTAGAGCCGGACCATGTGGGAATGGCCTCAAGGTAAGGAGGTAAGGAGGTGCAGGTGCGGAGACTCGAATTTTAGTATGCTGAATAAGGGCTAAAGGGGGGAACCCGCTGTAGTAGGTGACAGGAGAGTAGCAATGCAGTTGTACAGCTCGAGATATGGCAACATGGTTACAGGACCTTTTGTAGTATTTATTTATTTATTTATTTATTTATTTTTAATTTTTATATACCGGAATTCCTGTATACAATACAAATCAATCCGGTTTACATTAAACAATAAGTTACCCTGGTTGGGGCGGTCCAACCTGGGCTTATTACAAGGAACATTGAAAAGTAACTATAATATTTAACCTGGGCTTAGTAGAAGTGCTGGGGAGCGTCCCGAGGAGCGAGGACGCCAAGACACATTCCGTAAGAGTCACAGCACTGAGCCACATCCAGATGAGTAAAAGCACTGGAGTAAGTCCCTCAATGTAGAAGTGCTGTGGGAGTCCCGAGGAGCATACGGCACTGTAGTAGGGACTCAAAAGTAGAGGCGCTGAGCCAGGCCCCGAGGAGTGGGGAAGTGCTGAGAGAGAGTCCAGGTGAGAGTCCAGGCCCTGAGGAGCGGGGAAGCACTGAGAGAGACAGTCCAGGTGATGTAGCGCTGAGCCAGGCCCCGAGGAGCGGGAAGCGCTGAGAGAATGTCCAGGTGAAGTAGTGCTGAGTCAGGCCCCGAGGAATGGGAAGTGTGAGAGAATGTCCAGGTGAAGTAGCGCTGAGCCAGGCCCTGAGGAGCATGAAGTGCTGAGAGAAACTCCAGGTGAAGGAGCACTGAGCCAGGCCCCAAGGAGCGGGAAGTGCTGAGATTCGAAGAGCAGGAACAACAGGTCCGTAGGAAAGGAACTGGCACCACAGGAACCATGGAACTCGTTGCCAAGTTGGTTAGTGGTGGCTGGAGGTAAGGCTTAAATATCCTGGGCCAGTGATGTCATCAGTAGGGGACGATCCTGTAGTTCCTGCCATTGGCCCTTTAAAGGGCGGACAGATGGCGCGCGTACGTGCCTAGGGATGCCCAGGGTCAGAACGCTGGTCGGCGGCATCCCAGCCACCACGTAGAGCTCCAAGAGTCAGGAAGAACGAGGAAGCAGCAACTGGCCACTGCCGTAAGTATACCATGGATAGTGAGCCAAGCATGACATGAGGTGAGGTGAGCCTGCTGCAGGTGGCTGCGGCCGGCGGTCATAACTGTACCCTCCCTTAAGCCCCCCCTCCCGGGGTTTCGGTTTCAATTGATGGGTGGCATGGAATTGCTTGATGAGGATTTTATCAAGAATATTGGTTGCTGGTTCCCAACTATTCTCTTCTGGTCCGAAACCCTCCCAAGAAAGAAGGTACTCCCATTTCTTCCCACGTCCTCGCACATCAAGGACTTCTCGCACTTGGTATAAGACATCAGCTTCGGAAGACAGCAGTTGTGGCTCAGGCAGCTTCTTGAAGAATCCGTATAATACCAAGGGTTTTAGCAAAGATACATGGAAGGCATTATGGATCTTGAGGAAAGGTGGAAGCCGGAGCTTGTAAGTAACCGAGCCCAACCGGCAGAGCACCGGGAAGGGGCCTCTGTACTTGGATGCAAAGCGTGAAGATGGGAGCTTGAGACAGATAAAGTGGGTGCTAAGCCACACCTTGTCACCCGATTTTAACTGAGGACCCATATGGTGATGGGCATTGAAGAACTTCTTGGCTCTTTGGGCTGCTTTATGTAGTAACTGCTGAGTACTGCTCCAGAGCTGATATAACTCTTGAGTGGAAGACTGGGCTGCTGGGTAAGGAACGGACAATGGTAATGGTAAAGGAGGAAGAGGTTGACATCCGTAGACTACTTGGAAGAGCCAGTGGATGATGAGGGATGAGACTTTAATGTGCCCAGGGAATGAGGTCTGCCCAGTCGTTCTGCCAGAGGTTGACATAGGAACATAGAAACTGCTTGAGAGTCCTGTTGGTTCTCTCCACTTGACCATTGGCCTGGAGGTGATAAGAGGAGGTGAAATCCAGAGACATTGAATTTCATATAGAGGGACTTCCAAAAATGGGCTGTAAACTGAACTCCATGGTCAGACAGGATGTGTTTAGGAAGGCCATGGAGCTGGAACACATGGCGGATGAATAGCTGAGTGAGTTGTAGAGCCGATGGAAGGCCAGGCAGAGCAACAAAGTGGGCCATTTTTGAAAAGCGGTCCACAATGACCCAGATGGTGTTGTTGCTTCTAGAAGGTCGACAATAAAGTCTGTTGGAATGTGGGTCCATGGCTCGTTAGGGATTGGTAGAGGTTGTAAGAGACCCCACGGGCATCCCACTGGAGGTTTGTGGTGAGCGTAAGTAGGACAAGATTCCACATAGGCTTGTGCATCCTTCCTCATGGTTCGCCACCAGTAAAATTGCTGGAGGGTGGCCAAGGTTCTGGACTGCCCGGAGTGCCCTGTGGTGAGGGAATCGTGGACCCAGCGGAGTACTCTCCAGCGCAGCTGATGTGGGACCACGGTCTTTCCAGGTGGAACCAGGTAGGTGGCTGCCAGGATGACCTTAGCAGGGTCTATGGTGTGCCAAGGAGGGTCCAGAACATCCTCTGGGACAATGGACTTTGAGAGAGCATCAGCCCGGCAGTTCTTGTTGGCTGGTTGGTAGCGCAGCAGAAAGTTAAATCGGGTGAAAAAGAGGCCCAACGAGCCTGACGGTGATTCAAGCGTTGAGCCCGGTGCAGGTACTCGAAGTTCTTGTTATCGGTGTATACCGTGATTTGATGCTGAGCTCCCTCAAGCCAAGGGCGCCACTCTTCAAAGGTTAATTTAATAGCCAGGAGCTCCTTATCTCCTATAGTGTAGTTACGTTCAGCAGGAGAAAAACGTCTAGAAAAAAAGGAGCATGGGTGTAATGTTTGATTGGCAGAGTACTGACTTAAGACCACCCCAACTCTCTTGTCGGAGGCATCAACCTCGACAATAAATGGACATCTGGGATCAGGATGCCAAAGGCATGGTTCACAGAGGAAGGCGGGTCTTGAAAAACCGTTATAGCCTCAGGTGACCAGAGAGAGGGATTGGACCCCTTGCGAGTCATGGCCGTAAGAGGTGCGGTCAGAGTGGCGTAGTGATGGATGAATGAACGATAATAATTGGCAAAGCCAATGGGCTGAGGCCAATCCCAGATCTTTTTAGCTTCTGAGGGTCCATTCTGAAGCCTTGGCTCAAAACGATGTATCCCAGAAAGGGTACAGTTTCCTGTTCAAAGGAACAGTTTTCTAGCTTCGCGTAAAGCTGGTTTTCTCAGAGGCGCTGGAGAACACAGGCAACGTTTTGACGGTGGCTTTGCAGCTCTTTGGAAAAAATTAGGATGTCGTCAAGATACACCACGACGCATTGGTATGACATATACCTGAAGACCTCATTCATTAAGTTCTGGAAGAGAGCTGGGGCATTGCAAAGGCCAAACGGCATCACAAGATATTCGCAGTAGCCGTGTCTCATTTTAAAAACTGTCTTCCACTCGTCTCCTTCATGGATACGAACCAGGTTATAGGCTCCTCTGAGGTCCAGTTTGTAAAAATATTTCGTCCCTTGGAGTCTGTCGCAAAGCTCAGAAATGAGAGCAAGAGGATAATGGTCCTTCTGAGTAATCTTGTTCAAACCCCGGTAGTCAATGCAGGGACCGAGCGAACCATCTTTCTTCCCAACAAAAAAAAAACCCTGCTCCAGTGGGAGACTTGGAAGGTCAGATGAATCCTTTGGCCAGGTTCTTGCGGATGTATTCTGACATGGCCTGCATCTCGATGAGGGACAGCGGGTAGATCCTGCCCCAAGGAGGCTCGGTATTAGGCAACAGATTGATAGCACAATCGTAGGCTCGGTGAGAAGGCAGGGTATCAGTGGCCTTCTTGGAGAAGACATCTGCGAAGGCTGAATATTGAGGAGGAAGGCCAGGAACTAGAAGTGAGGTATGAAGACAAAGCCAAGGCGAAACAGGCTCCAGACACATGGAATGGCAGGAGGTCCCCCTGTGAGAGAGTTGCAGCATGGCCCAGTCAAATTGGAGAGTGTGCTTTTGTAGCCACGGCAAGCCCAAGACCACCGGGTGTATGGCTTTGTCTAAAACATGAAAGGAGACTCCACATGCATGGATCCAGTTCGTAGATGGACTGGAGTCGTAACATGAGTGACCCATCCGGGGAAGGGTTCTCCGTGGATAAATGAAAGAAGCAGAGGCATCGGGGTATGGATGGTGGGAATCCTAAAGTGTTCCGTAAGTTGCTTCGAAATAAAATTACGTCCAGCTCCTGAATCCACAAGAGCCAAGGTGTGGAACTCTTGATTGTCTGCTTTGATCGAAACCGGAAGAGTTAATGGAGGAGATGAAGAAGTCATGCCTAGGAGCAGTGCTCTGTCGAACCTAGGCCCGAGAGTTTCCCGGACACACAGGACAGGTGGTCAATGCGTGTCCAGAATCACCGCAGTAGAGGCAGAGGCCCGACTGCTGCCATCGGCGTCATTCTTCGGGTGAGAGCTTACCCTGACTCATTTGCATGGGCTCTTCTCTAGTCATGTTTGGGGAACCGAGTCCACTCTAGGGGAAGGAGAGCGTCAAACGCAGTGCAAGCTCGCCGAAGACTTCTTGGAAGCATGGAGTTCCTGCGAACGGTCCTGGAGATGCCGATCAATCCATCCAGCGAGGTCAATTAGAGAATCCAGAGATGAAGGCAACTCACAGTTTACCAACTCGTCTTTGATTCGAGAGTTTAATCTCTCTAGAAAGATGGCTCGAAGACAATCAGGATCCCAATGTAGTTCTGAAGCCAGGGTCCGGAACTCTATGCCGTAGTCGGCTAGGGACCGGGTACCTTGCCGGAGGTGAAGGGGTGTGGATCCGGATGCAGAGTGTCTGCCTAGGTCATTGAAGACAGAGCGGAACAGAGCAAGAAACTCAGGCAGGTCTGGGAGGACCAGGTCCGTATGCTCCCAAAGGGGTGAAGCGCAGGCCAGGGCCTTGCCATCCAGGAGAGAGAGGATGTAGGTAGTCTTAGTAATCACGTCTGTGAAATAAGCTGGTTGTAGGCAAAAATGCATATTAAATTGGTTTAGAAAACTCCGGCACAACTGGGAGTTCCCAGAGAATAGAGGAGGTGCCGGCAAAGAAATGGTTGGCCGTGAGACCGGCATGGAGGCCGAGTTGTTGGATCTGGAAGACAGCATGGTTACCGCTATGGCGGCGTCTAGTCAGGTACTTAAATTCTCTACTGCAGCCACTAAAGTTTCCAGGATCTTTTGCTGTTTGATGAACTTCTGTGCCAGACCAGGAATGGTCTAAATTGCCGAGGCCTCCACCGGGTCCATGGACTTGGCAATCTGTTAGGAATTGTGGACCCTTGGCCCGAGGTGGGGTTGTTGCTACCTGAAGGGTTGGGCCCCACAGGTCCCCACCAACAGGAGGCAAGACTGGCCGGGAAGAGGCAAGCTGGAACTTCGCCTGTACCAACCCTCATTCCCTGCAGGTTGAGCCCTTGGGTGCCGGAGCCAGCAGGACGTAGGCATACCTCTGTGTGGCTGGTCCCAGAGAGGGTAGATGACTGGGTGCAAAGAGTGTCAGAGAGGTTAGGCACAGTCTGAGATAGGAGCATTCTCAGAGGGAGGAGAGAGAGGGCATGCGAGACCACTGCAGCTCTGCAGAGTGTAGAGCAGGACCATGTGGGAGTGGCCTCGAGGTAAGGAGGTGCAGGTGTGGAGACTTGAACTATGGTATGCTGAATAAGGGCTAGAGCAGAGAACCCGCTCTATCAGGTGCCAGGAGAGTAGCAGTGCAGTGGTACTGCTCGAGACACGGCAACGTGGTGACAGGACCTTTTGTAGTAGAAGCGCTGGGGAGTTCCCCAAGGAGCGGGGACGCCGAGACACAGTCAGGAAGAGTCACAGCACTGAGCCAGGTTTAGATGAGTAAAAGCACTGGAGCAAGATCCTCAATGTAGAAGTGCCGTGGGAGTCCCGAGGAGCAGAGGGCACTGCGGTAGGGACTCAAAAGTAGAGGTGCTGAGCCAGGTCCTGAGGAGCGGGAAGCGCAGAGAAAGAGTCCAGGTGAAGAGGCGCTGAGCCAGGCCCTGAGGAGCGGGGAAGCGCTGACAGAGACAGTCCAGGTGACGTAGCGCTGAGCCAGGCCCCAAGGAGCGGGAAGCTCTGAGAGAATGTCCAGGTGAAGTAGTGCTGAGCCAGGCCCCGAGGAGCAGGAAGCGCTGAGATCCGAAGAGCAGGAACAACAGGTCCGTATGAAAGGAACTGGCATCAACAGGAACCATGGAACTCGTTGCCAAGTCGGTTAGTGGTAGCTGGAGGTAAGGCTTAAATATCCTGTTCCAGTGATGTCATCAGCAGGGGACTTATTGAGACGAAAAGCATTCACACATAAAAAAACTTTATATAAAAAGACATCGTTTGGAGGAGGAGGATAGTTGATGATTATAATACCACAAAGTAGTGGTGCAGGGACACCTACATGATATATGAAACTTTCCTCCAATTTCATTAATATTATTTTTATTATCATATAAATTTAATAAGCATATCGTACTCCACAGCATGAAGGTATATATAAGTACATAACACATCAAAACTGAATTAACACTGAAAAGGTAATTTATACCAGCGATTGAGATTTTTCTCATGATTGTTTTGATTTATAACCCAGATCGCTGAATCAGTGGTGCAGTTTATTGATTTTTCTAAGTACTGGGTTAGCCACTCTTCCCCTCCCCACAGCTGCTTGGACATAGACCCCCACCCCCTCCTATGTCCTAAACATTTATCACTCCCAACATTTCCAGCCCTGCTTCTAACAGAAGCCGCACCTGAAGCCTAAGTTACCCATAATTTAGCTGAGCACTGCTCTCTCTCTATGGGTAATTTTTCTGCAGGGACCCACTGGGATCCCAACAAAAGTGTGGTCTTGCAGAAGGGCTATGCAGTTAGAGACAGAGAAAGGAACATACCATCTATTCCATATGTGACGCTGCTGCTGCTATGGTTGTTTCCTATATCACACAGAGACCTCTAGAGGAGTATTGTTATTTTGTTGCTGAAAGTCTAAGAGAGAGGTGTTTTCTTGTTAGTTCACTTTTTTTCCTAGAGAAAACCTAAGTCCAGCTTAGTGGGACAGGGAGTTTTGGAGAGTAGAGAGCCTTTTTCATTGATTTAAACTTTGAGGTTAGAGAAGATTCTTCATTTTAGAACTTCAATTGAAAGGAATTTTTTTCCACCCTTCCTTTCTCTCTTTTGTTTGATAACTTGTTTGTGTTTTCCCTATCTGGTACTCTCAGCCAAAGAGTCAGTGCCCACATGGCAAAAGATTGGCGAAGGAGAGGATACCCATTCAGTATCCAGTGAAGGTAGTGGAAACATGAGAAAGGAGAAGTGATACCCATGAAGTGTTTTGTCCACATAATATACCTATCCATTACAAAAAGAGGACAGAAAACCAGGTGCCTGTTTGCTACAACACAGAAACAAAAAAAAAGAGAAGTGGAAGCAAAGAGAGGATCAGATCACGGCCCCCGTTAACATTCAGGTGCATTTAGAAGGAACTCTATATTGGAGGGAATGTCTTTGTACAGTGTCCTGGGAGTCCCTGATTTCAAGAGGGAATAGCTGGAAGCCCTGTAACAGAAAAAAGGGACCACACAGTTACTGGCTGAAGTATTCATTTCTGGACTGTAGATTTACTAAGAAGAAAGTGTATTGTGTGTCACATCTTTCATACCGAACAAGTGCTTTAGAAAAGAGTTTATGCTGGAACATCATTCACATGTCCCTCTGGCTTTATGCTCTAGGTGATAGATGCACAGAATGCCTGAGCCTTGGAGAAAACCTCCACTCTCCTACCCCCCCCCCCCCCCCCACACACACACACACACACACCCCAACAAAGAATCCACTAGACAGGAATTAAAGAGAGAGAGTGATTTGAGACTGTGACAAAGCCTCTGTACCGCGTGTGAGGCCCTGTGACTCGTTAAGGATTCCCCAAGTCAGAGTTTCATTTCCTTGGGCAATAATCAAAGGGCAAATCCTTCCCCCCCCCCCCCCCCCCCCAACCTCATCCCTTCACATTGCGGGTAAAGTTACATGTGTAGTGCTACTACACACATAAGTTCACTCACACACATGGAAGACAATTTTATAAAAGCCCTTCCACGGGTAAAGTATTGCTTTATCCGTGGACATGGCTTCAAAAATTACCCTAAAAGTGGTTAGAATAAAAGGACATGGAAAAAAATTACAAGCCAGTGATAATAAGAGTTTTCCTCTTTCTTATAGTTTAACTGAAGATTTTCTGCTGTTTGGTTGGACAGCACCCTCCTGGGATCAGAGTAGGGGCAGGGAGTGTTGGATGCTAGTCAAGTTCAGCTGTGTACTATCTGGCTACTATTCTTACCCCAAGTTTTCCCTCAGCTGGGAAAAGGTTGTGCGAATTTACAAGCACACTTGTGAATGAGCTGGCATCTGATATGAATTTATCACCATTAATTCTGGGTTTAATGCACCCCTGCCACTACTCAAAAGTGTTCCTTGACAGCATTTTGCCAGAACAAAGAAAGTGGGTCAAAAGTAGGTTGACCCCTGACAGAATGTACAATTATTTGAAAGGAGCTGTACACAAGCAGCTGCCGGAACCCCACTGGCGTGGCAAAGTGATTCCAAAAGTCAGAATATTAATAATAAACTCAAGTTTCCCCAGCTCTAGAAGGTCTTCTGCTTTCTCTAGGAAGAATTATAGCTCTCCTAGCAGCTGCAATAATTGTGTTTCTATTGTAATGAAGACCTCCTCCTGGCCACCCCCTACAAGTGTCCTTTGTTAAGATGGAGTCAAGTGATTATACGCTCTGACTGATGCTGTTTGGGCCCAGCTGCCTAACTGCTGACACACGAGCATGAAGAGGGAACTTGCGTCTGCAAGACGGGACACTAACATACCAGACCTTTTGCATAAGTCAAATGGAAACAAATGATGCTTTATCAGCCTGCTGACGAGGCAGCCGATCCTCCTTTGAAGCGACGGCTGCTTGTAGGCTCTTACAGCTTTTTTCTCCTTAGCTCAAGCAAACATCCTTCTTTTGATATGCTACATGCTCATTATTTCTGCCCCATTTAATAATTTTTGATTGAAGGGGGGCAGCTCAGTTGCCAAGAGGGTAGTTTAAAAAAGGCTCCACAAAGTCAGGCCTACAAGAAAGGCTTTCCTTGTGCAGCATCCTAAATTTAGAATTTCTTAACAGTGTGTTCTTGTTCTTAGTTGCAGCTAAGGTATAAGCGTGAAATTCTTAATTAAGCAGTAAATAGAGAGTGGGGTGTCAGCAGATGCAGCCAGTAGCCATGGAGACGGAATCAGACGGAGAGGGAGCTGAGACTAAATGTAGGCCCCGGGCTTGGATATGAGTGACAGCTGAATAATTCTACAAAGGTTGTAAACTGGATTAATTAGTTGACTAATTATATCATACCATTAATGTAACTAAATATAAAAAATAGTTTGCAACATAAATGAAACACTTTTATAGTGAGTTTGGAAAACTGAAACAAAAAATACATTCCTTTGCAGTCATACACACAAGTTAAAGCTAGGTGGTACACGAAGACAAAAGCATCAGGCCAGTAATATTAAGATTATCTTATTTAAGCACTTAAAATACATTTTTTGAATTGATATTTCATTTTTTATTATGCTAACAATGATCATGATACTATGTAAGAAATCCATACAAGCAAAAACACCACTGAACAAGGTAAAGCTTGTTTGATAATTCATGTTAAATTCCCTGCTCTAAAAATCTTATTTGCTAAAAGCCTGATTCATCAAAGGTTTGATTCTTCTACATTTGTTTTTTACCTGTATAGGGTGAATACTGGAGGAAAAACTTTAACGGTCATAGTTGCAAATGTAAATATTCAGGCAATATTAGACAATAAAGAAAATATTAAACACAGCCTAAAAAAATATTTTATGTGCACAGGAGATGGAGCCACAAAGATGCTCTCTTAACATTTCCACTCTGCACACAGACATGCTCAGAAAGATTAACCCAAACATATACATACCTTTTATTTACCTCAAAGCTGGCTTATATCCAGGCCACCACAACTGTGCAAGTCCCATTACTTTTTATCTGAATGATTTCACACTTGTGTTTTTAAGAGTGCAGAATACATCCTCTTTAATTCTAACAGACAATCCCACAAAACATTTTAGGATCCCCCTCCTCTACTTTTAAATACTGGCTAAAACTTTCCATTGTCAAGCTACTTTTGACAGGCCTGTGCTGATTTTCCTACTAGAGATCACAGCATTATAGGCCATAGCCACTGGCTAAACTCTGCTAACAGCTTCACACCTTTTCAGCTACATGAACAACTTCATGGAACTAACCTGAGAATCAAAGTATCTGGGGAAAATACTGCTCAGACAGACTTAGACTTCGGACAGCTTGGGAAAGTGCTTAAAATGAAGAAATAGCTACACAAACTTATACTAACCCAGCATCAAAAATATGAGGATACATTCCATACCCAGCACTGCAAGTCTAGATACAATTGGCTCCATTGCAGGAGGGAGTCCTCCTAAAGCGTCCCAGCTAGTGATATGCTCTTCATAGAAGCATAAAGCATAGAGCACACATGTATTCCAAAGAAGACACATACTCCTATATATAGTTCCTAATATATCATTAATTTTTATGCCTCCTTTCTGAATTCTCACTTGAAGCCATGATCATTAATAAACCTCCATGCATCACCTATAGGGGATAATTTTGTAACAGTCTGCAGACTCTGCATTAATTTTCAATTAAATATACACCTAAGTTACACCATTTTTCCAAGGAAAAGTATGCGTATAACTTCTCTTTGAAAATTATCTCACTAAAACTACCTGCACACAATTACACCAGCTAATTTGTGTGCAGAATTTTTTTCAAGGAAATGTATATAAGCATCCTTTAGAATATGCAAATATATGTACAGAAGTATAAACCCCTCCCCAACTCCACTCCTAGAAATGCCTCTGCTTACTGCCGACAAACTTATATGCAGATATATAGGCTATACACATAAGTTTACCTGCATATCAGGCAGACAATTTTATAATAGGCCATTTCTGTGTGTAAAGCACTGTTTTAACTGCAAAAATGCCTTTGAAAAAAAGGCATAAAAAAGACGTATTGCTTAATAGTTGCACACAACATTGGTATAGTATGGGGCAGATTTGCCGTGAGCATGTTATAAAATCTGGAGTCGGCGCGCGTAAGGCGGTGCACACTTGTGCACGCCGAGCCCTAGGGGAGCCCCTATGGCTTTCCCCGTTCCCTCCAAGGCCGCACCGAAATCGGAGCGGCCTCGGAGGGAACTTTTCTTCCGCTCCCCCCACTTTCCTCTCCCTTCCCCTATCTAACCCAACCCCGACCCCTACCTAAATCCCACCCCTCACCTTGTTTCAATTATTTTCGCCTGCCTCTGGCAGGCATATCTTACGCGCACCGGCCAGCTGCCGGCGCACCATCCCCCAGCACAGCCGCTGTGCCGGAGGCCTCGGATCCGCCCCCAGACCACCCCCAGACTGGCACCACGCCCCCTTCCCACCCATTTTTCAAAGCCCTGGGACACATGCACGTCCCGGGATGTGTGTGCGCCGCCGAGCCTATGTGTTTGTGGCATTTTCAAGAAATATTCTAGAAGCCTTTACACATTGCATAAACCAACCAAGTCTTTTTCTTGCTTGCAGAGTTAAATTCATAAATAGATTACTTCTTAGTTATTGGTACAGAACAAACAGCATAAACTCAGAAATTATATCATCACATGCAGATGATCTATAGCAGTTCTTTTGATGATTCCCACATCATATTGGGCTCACTGTATCTCCCACATCATATTGGGCTCACTGTATCTCCCTGGAATCTCTGATTATCTCCTTTTTCTGTGTATGTAAAACACTGAGCATCCACTGAGTGCAGTTAGTATAGCTGTGTTTAAAAAAGGATTGGATAAGTTCTTGGAGGAGAAGTCCATTACCTGCTATTAAGTTCACTTAGGGGCGGATTTTAAAAGGCGCGCGAATAGCCTACTTTTGTTTGCGCTCCAGGCGCAAACAAAAGTACGCTGGATTTTAGTAGATACGCGCGGAGCCGCGCGTATCTGCTAAAAACCTGGATCGGTGCGCGCAAGGCTATCGATTTTGTATAGCCGGCGCGCGCCGAGCCGCGCAGCCTACCCCCGTTCCCTCCAAGGCCACTCCGAAATCGGAGCGGCCTTGGAGGGAATCCTCTAACGCCCTCCCCTCACCTTCCCCTCCCTTCCTCTACCTAACCCACCCCCCCGGCCCTGTCTACACCCCCCCCTTACCTTTCTCCGGGGATTTACGCCTCCCGGAGGGAGAAGTAAATCCCCGCGCGCGAGCGGGCCTCCTGCGCGCCGGGCCGCGACCTGGGGGCGGGTACGGAGGGCGTGGCCACGCCCCCGGACCGCCCGGGCCGTAGCCACGCTCCCGTACCCGCCCCCAAAACGCTGCCGACACGCCCCCGAAACGCCGCGATGACCGGGCCCGCCCCCCGACATGCCCCCGACACGCCCCCCTCGGAGAACCCCGGGACTTACGCGAGTCCCGGGGCTCTGCGCGCGCCGGGAAGGCCTATGTAAAATAGGCTTCCCGGCGCGCAGGGCCCTGCTCGCGTAAATCCGCCCAGTTTTGGGCGGATTTACGCGAGCAGGACTCTGAAAATCCGCCCCTTAGAGAATAGCCACTGCCATTAGCAATGGTAACATGGAATAGACTTAGTTTTTGGGTACTTGCCAGGTTCTTATGGCCTGGATTGGCCACTGTTGGAAACAGGATGCTGGGCTTGATGGACCCTTGGTCTGACCCAGTATGGAATTTTCTTATGTTCTTATGTTCTTAAAACAGCTGACCCCCTATTAAGCTATCACTTACAGGTTAGTGGACCTTTTCACACCCTTCCTATAACAGAAAAACACACTCCCATAGATAATTTCTGTCACTTTACAACTTCTCATATCTCCATTGCCATATTTTCTGTTAAAGCAGAGGTAATTGGCAAAACTTGTTGG